>NC_083103.1:17202543-17527028 GCF_949774975.1 Lagenorhynchus albirostris | reverse complement strand
TTCTGAAGTGCATACTGACGGTATTCAGTTTTTCACATCATTATTTTTACAGTAAATATCCTTGATTACACTAGACTTTACGATCTGCATCTAGGGCTTTTTTTGGGGGTGGGGGGGGTGCCACACTGAGTGGCTTGTATGACCAGGGATTGAACTCAGGCCCTCAGAAGTGAAAGCGTGGAGTCCTAACCACTGGACCGCCAGGGAATTCGCTACGGCTTTTATATCAATGATTTAAAATGAAAATACTTTGTACTAGACTAAAACATAGATTCGTTTGTCTATTCTTATAAGTATAATTACTTTTTAACAAAAACTAAGCAGAAATGTTGTTCTCCCAGCGTTACACAAACCAAGCCTAAGAAGTCATTCCAGGAAATTCTTAGGTCCAAATTCATTTATTACGATGCAATTTTTTTTAAAAAAACTTGAGATCAGAGAAAGAGAATCCAACAATCATAACTTTGAACTTGTGTGCAAAAGTATGCATGTAAGTCCCCATATGCATTTGCCTAGAGAGGAATTTCATAGCGTTTTAGGGTTCTCCAAATTGTTTCTCACTCAATTAAGAGTGAGAAATTCCAATTTCAGTGTGTTTCGAGAATTGCACTGTATCACAATTCAAGAAGTTAATGGAAGACACGGTCTTGAAACGTAAGTGTGGAAGGACATCAGACCCAAATTAGGGGCCAAATAGTTTAGAGTTCAAGCTGTACTCAAACTTGGTAATGTTAGGACACCTCTGATGAAGTGAAAAGATTTTTTAAAAATCTTCTTTGAATTTCATCAATATTTATTAATAAAACTCTGATAAGTGCTCTATAAATCTACTACTATTACATACCTAGAGGGATCCAGATGGCATCTAAAGATGGTCAGCAGCTATCATAAAAGGCTGTCACAAGTAAACTGACTGTAACTGAAAAAGAAGGTAACCTGTGTACAATGGTATGGATGAGTTCCCTCTCTCTCTTTCTCTCTCTCCTGTGACTGCTGATAGTTCTAGTTATTCTGGGGAATTTAGAAAAGGAATTTCAAGTACAACTCTCACAAGGATCTTATTCACTGGGATGAAAAATATGTTTGAACATTTCAGAAGTGAACAAGTCTTTTATTTTCATTTGCTAAAATCTCAAATCACCAGTAGTTGAACTTCTGTCACTGAGATCCTTATAACATTGTAAGGGAGGAAAAAAAAAATATTTTTCCTCTACTCATCTTAGGTCTCCAGTTGGAGTACTATGAATTAGATTGGCAGAAGACAGATTAACGAGAGAAAAACAAACATAAGTTTATTAACATGTGTATTGAGTATGTACACCCAGAAATGAGTAACTCAAAGGGGTGCTTTGATTTGGGCTTATAAACCTACTGCCTTAAGTTAAACAAAGGAAAGAAGGTTTCCAGCTTCTGGGAAGGGGAGACAAATTGTGGGAAAGTGACCAGGAAAAGTATAGTAAAAAAAGGTTGTTTAGTAAGATTTGTTTTGCAGATTTAAGCTGGTGCCTTCTCCACTGATAAGAGTTGTTAAGAGCCTTCTTCTTCCAGGTATGACAGAAGGACACATCTTTACAAATGTAAATTTCCTTTTAAAATGTAAATTTCCTTTATGTGCCCTGTTTTTAGAGCTTCTCCTGCATCTGCTGGTTCTCAATAGCCTTTAGCTCGAAATAAGCCATATGCCAAAGAGGCATATTTTGGGGTGGCATATTCTGGTAGCCTTCAAAATGTTAGTCAATACTTTCACTGGTAACTGACCAGGACCCTATGGGACTTTCCTGGGATAGACCCCTCCCCACATGTCCTCTGCCTGCCTCTTCTTTGTAGAAAAGCTACAATCTCCCAAGCCTCCCCAGAGTCACAAAAGCCTGGCTCAAGAATTAATGATGGGGAGGATGTGAATGTGTAGTAACGAAAGTAGCAGTAGGACCAGGAGAACTGGTAACAATTTAAGCAGTAAATCAGCTATATGGCAGTCACAGAATCTTTAGTTCCTCTCTGAAATACCTAGATAACAGTATTTCTTGCACATTTCCTGAGTTGTTTCACAGATGCTAAAACCCCCAGCAAATGGAAGAAGTTAACTACCTGATGACCATGAGCACACAGCCCCCAGACCTACTGGAGCCTTAGGATTGATAATGGTAACCCCTATGACACCACCCTGTTACTTCACCATCAACTAATCAGAGAATTGAGCCAGTCACATACCTCATGAATCACCTCCCTCACATTGCCTTTAAAAAATGCTTCCCTGAAACCCACTGGGTTTTTTTTTGAGCATTAGCTGCCCCAGACTCCTTTTCTGTTGCCTTATGATAAATACTGCACTTTCCTTCACCACAACCCAGGTCGGTAGATTGGCTTTACTACATACAGGCTAGCAGACCTGAGTTTTGTTCGGTAACACACTTATTAAAAACTCCATAAAATAATGTGTCTATACTAATATTGTGTGTCTCTCTAAAAATAAAATTTTATAGTATCATTATTAATTCTAATTAGTTCTTTGCCATATACTTTTAACAAATTTCTGTGTGAGCAGAGCTCTAAACACAAAGATAAAGCAGCTCCTTATAGAAAAAAGTTCAGCTTCTAATCGAATTTAGCTTTCAAACCCATAAATCTCTAGCTCACCAGTATATGTATTGCATCAAAAGAAACTGACCACAGACAAGTGGTTATTCTTTCATTTCTCTGGTCTTCACTGATTAAACATGGTAATTTTCTGTGGTGATTCAGGGAGTTGTGTGAAATGCAATTCCAAAGAAGAGACATAAAGGTCTGTCAGCTGGAAACACAGTCCACTCTCAAGGTGAAATAAATAAATAAAAATAAAGAGGATTAAAGGTACCCAAACTTCAACTGTTAGGGGAACCACTGACCAAAACCGCCTGCCCTGGCCAGGCCTGATAGTAACCACCTGCACGAGTTATCTCACAACAGGAGATCCTGGTAAGGAACGCGGAACTAATGAGCTACCACCAACCGGAAGAATTCGGGTAAGGTCAAAGGGAGAGAGGAAATGTCACTTCATATGTCCTACCAACCTCCCAGAATCCTCCTCCCTGGAATCCATCATGGCTGAGCAATGAGCATACCACCAGAATGACTGGCCAGAGACAACCCAGAAACTAACCCCATTACCATAAAACCCAAGACTGCGAGCCACGTGGCAGGGCAGCTCTCATGGGTTCCCTTACCCTGCTGCTCTCCACCTGGGTGCCCCTTCCCAATGCAGTCTCTTGCTTTGTCAGCACGTGTGTCTCCTCGGACAATTCATTTCCGAGTGTTAGACAAAAGACCACTCTCGGGCCCTGGAAAGGATCCCCCTTCCTGCAACACAGCTACCAGTTGAGACTTTTCTCCTTGGAGAAAAGCAGAATTTCTTGACATAAATTTCAAGTTCAAATGCATAACATCCTGAGGTTTTTAAATATCCCCTATAGAATACTGTTTTTATAGTACCTTCAGTGCAAATTCCCTCCCTAAGTCATGTATGTAGCTTGTCAGAAGTCTGAAGGAATACACTAGTGACTTGAAGCACAACAGTCTCGTATACTTTCCTCACTTTTCCATTTGGAATATCACATGTCCTTAGGTGCTTAGGTGTCTGTCTGAAACATGCTCATCCACACAGACACACAGATAAGAACGCACAAAGAGTTACTCTTTCAAGTCTCTACAGTTAATTAACAAGTTTATTGAGGACAAAGAGGGAAAGGGCAGTGTTCTGGGTTGATGTGTGTCCCCCGCCCCATTCACATGTTCAATTCCTAACCCCCACTACCTTAGACTGTAACTATATTTGGAGAAGAAGCCTTTTAAAAAGTGTTTAAACCTAAGTGTCCATCATCGGATGAATGGATAAAGAAGATGTGGCACATATATACAATGGAATATTACTCAGCCATAAAAAGAGACGAAATTGAGCTATTTGTAATGAGGTGGATAGACCTAGAGTCTGTCATACAGAGTGAAGTAAGTCAGAAAGAGAGAGACAAATACCGTATGCTAACACATATATATGGAATTTAAGAAAAAAAAAATGTCATGAAAAATCTAGGGGTGAAACAGGAATAAAGACACAGACTTACTAGAGAATGGACTTGAGGCTATGGGGAGGGGGAAGGGTAAACGGTGACAAAGCGATAAAGAGGCATGGACACTACCAAACGTAAGGTAGATAGCTAGTGGGAAGCAGCCGCATAGCACAGGGAGATCAGCTCGGTGCTTTGTGACCGCCTGGAGGGGTGGGATAGGGAGGGTGGGAGGGAGGGAGACGTAAGCGGGAAGAGATATGGGAACATATGTATATATATAACTGATTCATTTTGTTGTGAAGCTGAAACTAACATACCATTGTAAAGCAATTATACTCCAATAAAGATGTTTTAAAAAAAAAAAGTGTTTAAGTTAAAACAAGGCTGTTAGAGTGGTCCCTAATCTAATCTGAGGAAATTGTTGACATGCAGAGAGACACCAAGGTCTCAGGCACAGAGGAAAGACCACTTGAGGACACAGGCAAAAAGCAGCCATCTTGCAAGATAAAAGACAGGCTTCAGAAGAAACCAAATCTGCCTTGATCTTAGACTTCTAGCCTCCAGAACTGCGAGAAAATACATTTCTCTTGTTTAGGCCACCCAGTCTATGATACTGTATGAAGATAGCCCTAGAAAACTAATATAAGCAAAAAAAATTAAAGAAAAATACTGAGGTTTTTGTATCAAGCATTCAAATTATTCTCCAAGGCACCGTGCTGTGCTTAGGTGATAAGTAATTACCTTTGAAAGTGACATTATTGTGTAACTCAGCAAAACTTAGTATTTGGTGTAAATTTAAGCTGTTAATTAATTTATCTGTTTATTCAGTCATAATGATTGTACATGAATTATTTGCATATTTTTTTCCTAAGCCATACTATCTTCTCTGAAGGAGTTTATAGAGTAGTTATGGGGATAAACTAACCAAATACAGTATATATAAAGTGAGGCTATATGAGCAATATAAGACAAGTAAAGTAAAAGGGCTATGTGACTTCAGAAGAATACACGTGCAGATATTTTATTTAATAATATCATTTGTTAAGCAGTTACACTATAACAGGTACTGAGCTAATCCTTATAAATTCATGGACTCATTTAACAGTCACAAAAATTCTGTGACCTGGGCATTAATACCTCCATTTCTCAAATAATTTAACCTGAAACTCAGCATTTAAAGAAATTGCTCAAGACCACACAGATAGTAAATGGCAAAGAGAACGTTAACTGAGGTTAAGCTGGCAACAGAGCTTGTGTTTAGATACCACGCTGTCTAGAGATTCAGCTTTCCAATACTTCAACTACCCATAGAAATATTTTAATATTTTTTCAGATACTTCTCAGTGCCTTAATGTGAAAAATGAAGGCCTTTGCTATTATACTTACTTCATTCTGTCACTGTTATGTATGTTTATTTCTAAATAATTTATCATCATTAAATGATGCTAAGAGCAGGAAAAGATGTTCAAGTTACTTTTGTTCAGATCTCTTTATTTTTGAGGTCCAGAAAAATCACACAAGTCATTCATGTTATGAAAACAGCGGGTGTAAGACAGTGCTACTCCGAGTGCCAAGCTCTCTGTTAATAATTGATGATGAAATAAGCAGCTTGCAACAGAATGTTAAAGAAAATGTAGCTCACTGCTTCCCTCATCGAAAAAGTTTTGCTATGAAAATAGTCAGCAGAACTTTAACACTCTGCTTAGTGTCTCAACTACATTTGAAGCAGTATTCTTATCTCATTGTGGACAATTAGTCTCCAACAAGAAGTACTTTGCAGCCCACACTTCTAGTATGTATCGCTAGAAGACATGTGACTATAACCTTTTGTTTCTAACTTGGCTTCTCTTCTTTTTCCTGTACTTAATAAAGAGGCAGAAAGACTTGAGTTCAAATTATAGCCCTTTACCTTATTAGCTATGTAAGTTAATTAAATG
This sequence comes from Lagenorhynchus albirostris, assembly GCF_949774975.1. NCBI lineage: Eukaryota > Metazoa > Chordata > Mammalia > Artiodactyla > Delphinidae > Lagenorhynchus > Lagenorhynchus albirostris. The sequence goes on along the minus strand of NC_083103.1, from coordinate 17,521,048 downwards.
TTTGACATAAAAAATTTTCATCTCTACAGTGAAAAACTAATAACTACTTCATATACAGTCTATCAGGTAAATAAGAGATCATTTACATAAAATATGACACATGGTAGGCACTCGATAAAGTAACTAAAATTAATATGTAAAACCTATAGACGGAAGTTTATTTAGAGCACATATATCTCTGATTTAGTCTATGACAAAATTAGTTTACTAAGGAACACTATTTTTGCCCAGAAAAGATGATGGCATTACTAAAATACTTAAGTCTTCCAAGAACAGTAGCAGCAGCAGGAGAATATCAGAAACAATATTGATGGGGTTAACTAGTAAAGTTATGGGAACAAAATGCATTCCCACTCTTGTAATTTCTAAAAGCAGCAATAATAATGATGGAAATTCCATCCCCAGCAGTGATGGAATAAGTTGGATCCACTTACCCTTCTTCTCTTAAGAAATTTTTCAAACAAAAAATACTACATATTTTTAAAAAGCTATTTTTTCAGACAGTGGATGACAGCACAAGATTGTGATACTTGAGAACAGGAAAGCAAATAAGATGATCTTTAAATTTGCCACAGATTTTTGGCTGGAAGCAACTTCTAAACAGTGATACATTAAGAGAGATCATAAGTAGAAAAAATGGCAGTCCCACTGAGTTGAGGAAACAGAGATAAGAGTTTAGACAAAATAAGGTAGCTGGAATTTATAAAAAGGATTTCAGGAAAGGAGGAGCTATGCAGAAACCAACCCTTGAGCTTTGACTATGAAGCTCCATGAGGCTGGGCAAAGAACAGAGAATGGTAAACCAAACAATTCTGAGAGCTCACACAGAGCTTGAAAATATTTGACTTCCAACATCTCAAAATTGCCAGTCCTTGTTGAATACCAAGAGCATCCAGGAGAGAGCCCAGAAGTGTCATGCCTTAGGGCTATGGCTGAACTATCTCTAAAGTAAAGACTTCACTAGAATGACTTTAAAAACTTAAAAACAAGTCTGGGAAGGATTAATCCAATAGCAAGTAACTTAACTACCTGGATAGAACAAAACTCAACATTCTCTAGAACGATACAAAGAAATTGGACCTCCAACAACATAATATATGACGATTTCAGCATTTAATAAAAAATTCACTAATCATTCCAAGAAGCAGGAAAATGTGACCCAATCCAGAAGAAAAATTAGTAAATAAAAGCAGATCCAGAAATGTTAAAGATGATGAAATTAGCAGACTAGGATATCAAAACAATTCCAACAATACGTTCAATAATTTACAGGACATCATGAATATAAAGGTGAAAGAATCAAAGGGAAATTCTAGAAAGAAAAATGCAATATGTGAAATGAAAAATTTATTGAATAAGATTAACCTCAAATTAGAGACTGCAGAATAAAAGATTAATGAACCTGAAAGTATAGAAATAGAAACTGTCAAAACTAAACACAAAGAGAAAAAAAAATTGAAAAATATAAAAATAACTTCAGTATCTGTGGGAAAATATCAAGTAGTTTAGCATACCTGTAATGAACATCTCAGAAGAAAAAGTGTAGAGTGAGTAGATGGTATATTTGAAGTTATAATGGCTCAAATTTCCCAAATTTGTTGAAAATTTTAAACTCATGGAACGAAATACCTCAATAAACCCTAAGACAGATAATACCTAATTATGCACTCATATATGTATGTATACACACACACACACACACACACACACACACACAGAAAAAACAGCAAGCCATATCATAATACAATTGCCTAAAAGTATTGATAAAGGTAAAATTTTAGTAGCTTCCAGAGCATAAAACAAAAGCTATTCCAGAGCTTTCTATATACATAAATAATACACATACTGAACATTTATGCCTGGTATCTATCTAAGTACTTTACATGTATCAATTCATTTAATCCTCAGTATAATTTTGTGATGCAGGTACTAACCTCAACAATTCTCCTTTATAGAACCCAAAAGTGTAAGGCCATCTGAAACTTAGCTCTTCCTGGGACATCTGCTCCCATCTCCTCTGTCTCTGTAGACTTCACTTTCCTTGTTTTTGTTTTTGTTTTTGTTTTTCATTCATAGAGAAGAACATGTTCGTGCTTATCTTCTAAGTGTGTATGCTACATTTCTAATATATTCAGAAGCAGCTTCTTAACTCCAATCACAATTTCCAAGGAAATATAAACTGGCCTAAAGATTTTAGAGAATTGGTTGGTGTGTAATGGACTCATATTCTAAAAGGTGTCTGCTAAGTATAGTAATAAAGTTATGCGATTAGAATGCACAAATTCTTGAAGACACCAGGTTCTTCAAGTGGATATAAGAGTAAGGTAGATGAGGTACTCTTCTGGAGCTGAGGTCTATATACTCAGCTTTTTGGTCACTAATCTCATATGTACCTATAAAAATTTCTTCCATGATTTCTCCAGAAAACAATGATAAAGAATAGTTTGTCCCTAGGGGGTAAATTATGTCCCCATGAATTCACTAATAGTGGTCAGAACACACATCTCTGTTTAGTATTTTGAATTATTAACACAACATTTATTTGGGTTACAGGGAGCTGGACTTCCATGCTCCGTGATGTAAGACATTCAGAAGCCACGAGTTACTTATAGAGCAGAGTTTTCCAAGATAAGTTCTACAAATCATTAATCTCTGGAGATTTATTCTGTCATAAAAACAAATCAGGGGATAGCTATGTATGACATACCTCCCTCCAAAGAAACACAGGACATATTAGTAGATAAAAACGGGCTCTAGGCGCGCGGGCTTCAGTAGCTGTGGCTTGAAGGCTCCAGGGCACAGGCTCAGCAGCTGTGACGCACGGGCTTAGTTGCTCCGCGGCATGTGGGATCTTCCCAGACCAGGGATCGAACCCGTGTCCCTGCATTGGCAGGTGGATTCTTAACCACTGCGCTACCAGGGAAGCCCAACATTTTCTAATCTACAATGTGTGGTGCATCAACTCACTGTTACAATTTAACAATAGGAGATAACTAAGCACTGGCACCATAAAACTGTTACGATTTGGTTCTTAAAATTCAAGGAGATAGTTCTAAAGTACTGAAAATTCTGTTTTAATACCAACCTGCAGCATCAATAGTTTTAAAAGCTATCACCAAGTGATTGGTTCTCATAGTAGCCAATGATTGTATTCCTGGCAACTGTAAGACTTCCATTACTAAAATGGGATTAAATATTTATTGCCTTGAAACCAACTCTTCAAATTAGAATCTGGGAAGAGAATGTTAATTAGCCTGATTTAACCTATGAGCCTATTCCTGAACCATTCATAATATCTCAGGGGGATGGGATAATTAATTAGTATATCCTGGGCTTCCTAATCTATCAATATTAGTTCAGCCAGGCTAGGTTTGGAGGTAACAAACAACTCCAAAATTTCAGTGGCTTAAAATAATGATAATTATTTCTCACTCATACCATACTCTGTCATTAGATCAACTGCAGCACGTCTTTATGTCATCTTTAATCCAGGATCCAAACTGACTGAACAGTATATCTATATGGAATATTCACAATGTCGTGAATAGGGAACACCATACTTTGGCTCACTAGACAGGATACACATTATTTCTGCTCACATGTCACTGGCCAAATGAGTCCTGTGCACAAGCCTGATATTGGGACAGAAAAGTGTAATCCTTTTACAGGGAAAAGTAGAAGATACTTTTAGGCAATAATACTGTCTACCACATTTGACTTCCTGATCACAAATATTCACACTTCTTCTCCCATGTTCAGAACACTTCTATCACTAATATGGCTGATAGAGCAGCTTCTACATAGAACATTTCTCTTCTCATGGAAGAGGGAAGAATACCACACACTGGCTCCTAAAAGTTCTCAGGAAATTCCGTTCACATGTTATTGGCCAAAGAATGTCACATGAGCAAGCCTGACATCCATAGAGTAAGGAAGAGAAATCCTCATTCAAGGAGGAATATAAACATTTTTTTTTTTATCAAAAATACAATTTATCCCCCCTGGCCTCCCATTTGGTGAGAAAGCAGATACTACGTGTGGCAGTTTCAACAAGGCTGCAGTCTGGGATAAATATTTGTCTTACTGATGATGTGAGTAAATAAATTCTACGGTAAATTGAGTTTGGAAACTGCTGACGACAGGATCTTTTTCTTGGTAATTTGCTATGTGCACTAACATACTAAATAATGTCAGTGGTACTGCAATAAAGATGCCTATATAATCTAACTCCAAATTACCCAAATTATTGATTTTGAGGCCTCTTCTCATGCTGCATGATACCATTATGCAGATTTTAGTGCAACTCTGGAAATTTCTGTGGCACAGTGTAACCACAGCATTCACCAGAAGTATCTCCTGAGAAGTCTGCAAATTTTTAAATTTGGTCATAAGACATTTCTCACCAAGCTTCCTCTTTTATCATACTACTGTGGATAGCCATGGTTTTCCTTTACCACAGTTCAACACTCCTTCAAGTTCATCCAGAGTTCCATTTTTCAAGAAATACCCTTTTCTTTTTACCAAAAAACCCTTCTATTGCATTATGAGAGTTAACTACATTTGGCATGAGAAGACCATGAGAAGTCACACTACTATATACTTTTTAAAAATTGTAGTAATGGTATATATATGTATATATATATATACACATATATATATAATTTGCCATTTCAACCATTTTTAAATGAAAAATTCAGTGACGTTAATTACATTCACAGTATTGTGCAACATCATCATTACTCGCTAAATTCTTTCATCACCCCAAACGGAAACTCAGTAACCATTAACCAATAACTCCCCACCCCTCTCTTCCCCCAGTCACTGGTAAACTCTGATCAACTTTGTCTCCCTGATTCTGCTAATTCTATATATTTCATATAAGTGGAATTATATAATATTTGTTCTTTTGTGCCTGGTTTATTTCATTTAGCATAATTTTTTAAGGTTCATCATTGTTGTAGCATGTGTCAGAACTTTATTCCTCTTTATGGATAAATAATATTCCATTGTATGTATATATTGTTTATCACTTCATCTGCTGATGAATATTTGGATTATTTCCAGCTTTTGGCTGCTATGAATAACTCTTCAGTGAACATTGGCATACAATTATCTGTTTGAGTCTCTGTTTTCAATTATTTTGGTTATATATCTAGGAGTGGAATTGTTGTGTCACATGGTAACTTTGTGTTTAGCTTTTTGAGGCAGTTTCCAAAGCAGCTTCCTTATTTTATAGTCCTACCAGCAAAGTACAAAAGTTCCAATTTTTCCATATCCTCAAGTTGCTCACTTTTTAATATCTATAAGTCTTACCATGAATACCAGTCTCCTGTCATGCAAGGTTCAAATTCACACTTTGGAAATATTACAAATTTTACCTTGTTACTCATTTGTGCATCTTTGAAGGTGCTAATGTTATTTTCTTAAATAATAATCATAACAATAACAATTACTCTGATTATAACAATAGTGACTGTACATCAAAAGTCTACTCTAATCAGGAACATTAAAAAAGTAGCTTAGACTGTTGAAAAAGACTGAGTCTGATGAAGTACTTTCTTTATGGATTTTTCCTGGATCAGGTCCCATAAATGCATCAAGTAACTGATCTTAATTTGTTTTCTTTAAGTAGATTTCCTGCCAAGGAAAGAGATATTCATCCATTGTAAATCATTAAATGAGCTCTCCAGTAGGAATGAGTCCCTTGAGAGTTGGGCAAGGCAATGTTTCTTTATTTTCTAGCATATGAATCCCCAGTAGTCCAAGAGACACAGATCTGAGAGGAAGAAAGGGGAGTGAATACACATCCACTGAGCTCATATTTAGGAAGTTTCTCATTTAATTTTCACAGTGGCACCTCAAGCTAAGGAGACAATATAAAGGAGTAGTGAAGCACTGTGGGTTCAGATTACTGGGATTCAACTCCTAATTCAAATCCTGAATAGATGTATCACTTTTAGCAACTTCCTTTCTTTCTTCTTTTTTTCCTTCTTTCTTCCTTTCTTTCACATGTATTTATTGAGCATCAATTTCTGTGTCTGCAGTGATCAAAAATGGCAAAATTTCTGTCCCTTGGAAAGTACACACTAGTTGGAAATATAAATATGTAAATGAGGGCTTCCCTGGTGGCGCAGTGGTTGAGAGTCCGCCTGCCGATGCAGGGCACACGGGTTCGTGCCGCGGTCCGGGAGGATCCCGCGTGCCGCCGAGCGGCTGGGCCCGTGAGCCGTGGCCGCTCAGCTTGCGCGTCCGGAGCCTGTGCTCCGCAACGGGAGAGGCCACAACAGTGAGAGGCCCGCGTACCGCAAAAAAAAAAAAAAAAAAAAACCCTACCTCAAAGTGTTGTTGTGGCAGTTAAAATGGGATGATTCATGTAAAGTGCTTTTCAGAATGCTTGATTCATAGGGAGTGTTATGAGGTAATGAAGAAACTAAGGTCCAGGTAGGTTAAGTATCTAACCCAGAATCACTCAGCTAGGAAGGGCAGAGCTAGCATTGAAATATCGCTTGCCTACCCACAAGGATCTGTCCCTTACTCTATGCTTCTTTCCTGAGACTCTAAGTGCTAAGAGAGATAGCAACACTGATGCACCTCCTGGAAAATATCCTTCCTCTACATTATTAAAGACATGTTTCTCATAAATCATGTAGCTACCATGAAAAGGGAGTTGAAATGAGTCAATTCTATATTTAGAGTCAAAATCAACATACTTCTTAAATGAAGTATTCAAGATAGGGAATTTATAAAATTCCTTTTGTATTCCTTAGAGTCTTTCATTATCTGGAACAATATCATATGATCCTTGAGTTTGAGTTCCAAGGAAAAGTTATCTATCCATGAAATCAAACATCTCCCTAGGCCAGTGTGAGTAATGGCCAGAATGAGAATTTGGGGAGCTCACAAACTCCCCTGCCATCAACAAGCCCTACGAAGCATCTTTTGTCAGAGTGTAGGAAATCAGTAGATGTTAGAAGCAGCACCCACTGCTAAAGTTGACAATGGATCAGGAGTATACTCTAGATCTCCTAGCTTCTTTGAAATTCCAATAAATCAGGTGACAGTGTATCTCAGTTAGCTTGGGACAGTTCACACAGATGCTGCTATAACTGTTAATATCTCCTTCTTTTCCTGTCAAAACCATTCCTCTTTGGATAATAAGTTGCATGTTCCTCCTGCATATAAGCGCTCAGGCACAGAGTGGGGAACAGTCTGTGATGTTAGAACTTCTCAATAAAAGAAATTTACTTATTTATTTAACTGAAGTCCTGGAAGTCAGTCAAAAATCCATCTAGTTTGATATGATGAGATGCAGTTTGAGATTTTACATTTACTGGCTTATAATGAAATTGTTAATAAGTACTTGTCCATTATTTTCTGTGCTCAATTCCACAATCCTACATTGTAAGTGAATAATTGTCTAAATAAACACAGGAAAAAAACCATCGTCTTTGTGGTGGTATTTCAGGTCACTAATGAAAGCTTCATAAATAAGGTTTTTATCCCTCTTCTTGAATAGAGACAAAAACAAATAAGCAGGCTCAATAGAAGCAATGCTGATCTGAGAGGGAGGTGAGGATTACTGTGCTTCCAGACTTACTGCGGCTTTAGCTACTTTGTTTTCTAACTGCAAATTGGTAAGCTGATTAAAAAGACATCAAAAAGAAACACAATCTCATGGCAGGTGTTCATTGGTCATAAGAAAATATCTTAGAGGAACTTCAACTAATATTCTCTTCTCCGGTGTCTACTGAAACAGCAAAATAAAGAAACTCTTAAAATATCCCTTTGGTTTCGCATCAAGAGATAGACAATTACCCTGAGTAAAAATACACGTTTAAGCGTTGTCCAAAATCTGATAGTTTTCTCATCCAACTGGGACTTAGAAATTAGAACTTTGAACTTTGAGTGAAAATTAAAGCCTAAACTTCTTAACTTGGCATTTAGAGTAGACAACTGGCACTGACCTACATACCACTCCCCTAATCTTTTCTTTGCGACAGCCAAATTGAAGTGCTTACCTGGATACCAGAAAAGCTGCTCCTTCCTAACTTATGAAGGTGTTCCTACTGTTCCTTCCACCGATGATGGTTTATCCCTGCATCACAATAAATATGAATCCAATTATCCTTCAAAGTCTATTTTAACTGTCAATATTTTCAAATACAGTTGACCCTTGAACAATGCTTGGGCATTGGCTCCAGGACCCGCCCCATCTACTCAAATCCTCAGATGCTCAAGTCCCATAGTTGTCCCTCTGAATCCACAGTTCTGTGTTGGTGGATTCAACCAACTGTGGATCAGGTAGTACTATAGTGTTTACCAGGAAAAAATCCACTCATAAGCAGACCTGTGCAGTTCAAACCCATGTTGTTCAATGGTCAACTGTAAATTCAATTTCTTCCTTCTTTGAGTATCTATGAAGTAGTCTCTCTGAGCCCCCCTCTTCAGTTTATGCTGTAAGCATTTATGCATTCATCTAAGTTTTTGTAAGGTCCTGAGAGCAGGCTTCATATTTAATTGCTCTTTTGTAACTCATTAATATCATCATGATTTTTGCTGAAATGTGGTGTCCAATGCAAGTTAGTTAAAGATTAAATCAAGATACAAAGGAAAAAAAGGGAAAGGAAGGAAAGGAGAATGGGAGGGAGATAAAGAAATTATGAGCACAATGTTTCCAGGATATTAAACATCTCTCATTGTTATGCATTGGCTGACCATAGTAAATAACACACCTCACTCAAAAAAATGATAAAGACATGTACTCTTTTGAAGTGTTAAGACAGTTAATCTACATAAAGTGCTTAGAAGACCCTGGCACATGGTAAACACTTTTTATGGTTATTATCTGAGATAATTTGCCAACATCATACCTTAAACCTACTGAAAATGATAGTGGCTTAATGTAGTGCATGGACACATGATCTGACTCAGATAATTCAAATCTCAGCTCACCCACTTAGAGGGTACATTCACTTGGCCAAGTTATTTTATCTCTTGTAACCAAAATTTCCTGATGTGTAAAATGAGGATTGTAGTAGAACTAATGTCATAAGGTTGTGCTACTTATTAAATGAAATGGTGTCTGGGACATAATAGTCATTTAATGAATGGCAGTTATAGTAGTATTAAAAGGCACATTTTCTTAGTCAATTTACTGTTTTTTTTAATTTTTAGAAGCAGGACTCCAGAGTTATTAAGCTGTTAATTGTAATCTTGTCAATGGTACATAATTGTAATAGATATTACTGATACATCACCCAGATTCACTTGAATCCTTTTACAAATTTCTGGTATATTATCATATTCCCCTTGTATTTTTCTTTTCTTTAATAGACTTTATTTTAATAGCAGTTTTAGGCTCATAAAAAATGAAGAGGAAGGTACAGAGATTTCCCATATATACCTGCCCCCACACATTCTATAGATCTGGATAAATGTATGACATATATCTACCCTCATGGTATCAGACAGTATTTTCATTGCACTAAAAATCCTCTGTGCTCAGCCTATTCAGCCCTCCCTCCTCCCTAAATCCTGATAAGCACTGAATTTTTTAGTGTCTCCATAGTTGTGCCGTTTCCAGAATGTTATGTAATTGGAGTCATATAGTATGCACCTTTTTTTAGATTGGCTTATTTCACTTAGTTATATGCATTTGAGTTTTCTCCATGTCTTTTCATGATTTGATAGCCCATTTCTTTTTAGTGCTGAATAATATTCCATTGTCTAGATATGCCAAAATTTCCTTATCCATTCACCAACTGAAGGGTATCTTGGTTACTTCCAAGTTTTGGTGATTATGAATAAAGCTGCTATAAACATTCATGTGCAGGTTTTTGTGTGGACATAAGTGTTCAGCACTCTTGGGTAAATAATTCTCTTCCAAATTGGCTGTACCATTCTGCATTTCCACCAGCAATGAATGAGAGTTTCTGTTGATTCACAACCTCACCAGCCTCCAGTGTCCTGGATTTTGGCCATTCTAATAAGGTGTGTAGTTAGGAAGTCATTTAATTTGCCTTTCTCTAATGACATATGATGTGGAACATCTTTTTCTATGCTTATTTTCCATCTGCATATCTTCTTTGTTGAGGTATCTTTAAGGTCTTTGGCATATTTTTTAATTGGCTTGTTTGTTTTTTTATTGTTGAGTTTTATTGTTGAGCTTTAAGCATTCTTTGTCTATTTGGATAACAGTCTTTTATCCAATATTCTTTTTGCAAAATTTTCTCCCAGTTTGTGGCTTATCTTTTCATTCTCTTGACATTGTCTATTCAGATTGTCTACTTCTCCCTATGTGAGTTTTGCCATACTGCCTTTCAAGGTGTAGTTTGTTGGTGTGTATCTTACAGGATATTCTCTAAGCTTCCTGGATCTGTGGTTTTGTGTTTGACATTAATTTGGAGAAAGTCCCATTCATTATGTTTTTAAATATATCTTCTGTTCCTTTGCTCTTTCTTATCCATCTGTTATTTCCATCACAAATATGTTATGCCTTTTATCGTTGTCCCAGAGATATTCTGTTATTTGTTTTCAGTTTGCAGGTATCTCTTGAGATATCCTCAAGCTCAGAGATTTTTTCCTCAGTCATGCCCAGTCTACTAAGGAGCCCAGTAAAAGCATTCTTCACTTCTGCTACAGTGCTTTGATCGCTAGCATTTCTTTTTGGTTCCTACTTAGAATTTTTTCTCTGCTTACATGGCTCATTTGTTCTTGCATGCTGTCTAGTTTATCCATTAGATTCTTTAGTATATTAATCATAGTAGTTTTAAATTCCTGCCCTGTTGATTCCAACATCATTGTCATATCTGAGTCTGATTGCTGATGCTTTCTCTGTGTCTTCCAACTGTGTTTTTTGCCTTTTCATGTGTATTGTAAGTTCTTCTGGAAAGTTATACATGATGTGCTAGGTAAATGGAACTGCCATAAATAGGCCTTTAGTAATGTGATAGTAAGGTTTGGGGGAAGAGGAAGCATTCTGTAGTTCTTTGATTAGGTTTCAGACTTTTAGTGAGCTTGTGCCTCTAGACTGTGAACTTCATACATGCTTCTCAGCTCTCCCCTGCATTTAAGTGGGACAGTATGGTAGAGTGGCCTGGAGTTAGAAATTTTTCTTCCTCTTCCCCCAGGTCAGCTGGGTTCTGATAAAACCCCAATAGTTTAGGCTTCGGTAAAATAGATTCTTCTGAGGGTAGACCTTGTTAAGGAGAACAGAATGTTCTGGCATATTTCAAAATGGTCCCTTTTCTCCTTCCCCTGGCAGAAGTATGAGGGAATTTTTTTCAGCATTCACTATGATAACCTGATTAAAGCTCTGGAAGGTAAAACTCACAAAAGTGTGGGGCTTCCCAATGACTGAGTCCCTCTGTAGTTTTTAACTCTCAGACTTGTACACAATGAGTCTCCAGAAATCCATCAATTATAGTTCAGGGTTTCTTATCCTATATTAATTCCTCAGAGGTTTCTGCTCTAATATGTTGTTATTCTTTGTATTGGCCTGCCATTCTCTCCAATTTAGGGGGCATTGGCTTTTCCTGTGACCTCACTTCTCGTATGGATCTAAGAAGAGTTGTTGATCTTTTAGTCTGCTCAGATTTTCACTTCTTGTTAGAACAGAATGGTAATTTCCAAGCTTCTTTCGTACTGGACTGGAAACCAGAAGTCCACCTCCTTCTGTTTTTCTTTTAACTGTCTTCTCCTGTGTCTCCCTTCCAAGACCTGCCCCTGAATTACTGGAGCTGCTTTTGATTTTGCTTATATTTGTAGTGAGATGGCAATGCCAGCACCGGGATGTTATTCGCCAGTGACTGACTGCTGCCAAATATGAAACCCCAAACTTCTGGTCCCAAGTAAGGATAAATGTTAGTGTACAATAATACTTTAGATTGCCAATGTGAGATTCAGCTACAGCTGGGGTTTTGCCTGAAATTGTCTCTTTGCTTGGCTTCTTCCCTTTCTCTGCTCAGCTCTCCCTGGGAATATTTTCATTAAGAATCTTGTGCATGTGAATCCTTGTCTTAGGGTCTGCTTCTGGGGAAACCACCCTAAGAAAATGACATATTAAAAAGGAGAGTAGAATGGAAAAGTTTGGTACAGAGCGTCTATCCCCAGTGAGTTGAAGATTCTTCTTCTGCAGCAATATTAACATCCCTCCCAACAAATTGATTTACTTCTACTTTATTGAGCTCATAGTACCTACCATCCATCACTCATTTGACAGTTAACTCAATGTACTGAATATTAGTTTTCTATTACTGAGTAACAAGTTATCTCAAACTTAGCAGCTTAAAAGGATGTCCATGGGAATGGCTTAACTGGGTCTTCTGCTCAGGGTCTCCTCAGGCTGAAATCAGGGTGTCAGCCAGGGCTGTGATCTCACCTAAGGCTCAAGGTCCTCTTCCAAGGTGAGTGGCTGTTGGCAGAATTGAGTTCCTTGCAGTTATTGGAATAAAGTCCTCATTTGCTTGTTGGCTATTGGCCAGGGAATGCCCTCAGCCCCTAGAGGCTGACCTGGTATACTTGCCACATGGCTCTATGTTCAGTTCACAACATGGTTGTTTTCTCCTTTAATGCAAGCAGGAGTAAACGCTCTCACTTTGAATCTATCTGAAGTCTTTTAAGGACTCATCTGATTAGATCAGGTCCACACACGATAACCTCCTTTTTTAGTAACTCAATGTCAATTGACTGAAGACTTTAGTTACATCTGAAATATCCTTTCTGTTGTGTAATGTAACATAATCGCAGGTGTGATGACTCATTATATTCACAAGTCCCACTTACATTCAAGGGGAGGGGTTTATAAAGGGAATATATAATGGGGAAGGGGCAGGAATCTTGGAGATCAATGAAATTTGCCTGCCACACTTATTTTGCCCTCTGTGCTTATTCACTGCATATAGAACTTTTCCCTTGAGAGTGATGCGCTGTGATCCACAGATTATCGTGGATTTTAGGTGGTGGTTGTGATGGTGGACGTGCTCATGGCTACTACTGTTGTTTTAAAAAAGGGGGTAATGTGTTGTATGAAAGGAGAGAAGGTTACCACTCCCCTTGACAAGGACGGAAGAGAACTTCGGGTCTAACAACACGCATACGGTTAAGGCATTGCCACTTACTTCGTGGCATCTAACCACTGTTGTTGTTTTTTTTTCTTTAAAAGGGGGGGGGTAATATGTCTTCATTATATGATTCCCACAATCCAAATATCAAATCAGAAAACACTGCCCCCAACACTTGATAGTAATACAAATACTTGGATTCAAATTTTATTTATATAGCCAATGATTTGATTTCCACAATTCTTCCTTTTCCTGATGTGTAAAATGTAATATTACCTATTTCACAGGGTTACTAAAAGGATTGGAGGAAATTATTAGAGGGGTGCCTGATAGATAGCAGGTGCCTAACACATGGGAGGGACTTCATTTTCTTATTCCCTGTATTACAGAATGTCTTCAGTGAATTTTCTGGAAAGAAAAGCCATTTTCACAAACACATGGAACATGTTTGCCTGACAAGCAACAGATGCTTTGGAAAGTAATTAACCAGTGCATATAACCAAAGAGATTTAGCAGTCACAGGAAATGTTTTACACTAAAAGGTAGTCTGAAAGAGGTGAGGAGAATTAGAAAAAGGCTATTGCCACGTGACTTTTTCCTCCAGAGTAGAACAGAGGGGGAGAGGGGTTTGTGCCATGGAAAGGTGTCCGAAAAGCCCCACATTTTGCAAGTGGTAAAATATAAAAGCCTCAAGGTGTGAAAACTTGATGGATTTTATGGAATGGGGAAAATAAGATGTTTTCTAGTAAAGGATGTCTTATCTTCAGTGTCTGGGGATTCCAGGGCTTCTGTTATAGAAGGACAGAACTAGATGCAGAGTAAGAATTTAACAATATTGGTTAATGAACTATTTAGCTATTTAGAATGTTGGTAAACATACTGCTTCTGTATTCAAACAAAAAGTATTTAAGTTTGATAGATTTCTTTTTGGTTTTGAATTTCAGATAACATTTATTGAGTGCCAGGCAGCTGCATGCTGTGCATTTGCATATATGGCCTAATTCAATCCATGATGAGATGAACACTACCGTTATTATCACTCATTTACAAATGAGGAAACTGAGACTCAAAGAAATTATGTAACTTGCCCAATCAGGCTAACACAAAGGACAGAACGGGACAGAAGCAGGGTCGGAATCCAGCTCCGTAAAAGGCCCAAGCTGTGCTCTGAACCTCTCAGCCACACATATTTAAAGTCACCTGCCCTTAGCATTCTCTCGCATGAATTCTTGGTTGTCAGTTAGGAACCACCCTGCCAAGATCTCTTCAGGGGACCTTTTCCACAGGGTTTTCTGATTTGCATTCATTGATGTATTTCTATTCTTTCTATTCCATGGGCCTTGTGGGTTGGTTGGGGAATGGAAGTCAGGTCCGGTATGAGAAATTCTAGCAGGAAGAAACCTCTGGTGAATGCTTGATTTATAGAGATAAAGGCATGCTCATGGGTCTCACCCATGCTCTCTACTGCCTTCACACATGCTAGTGTGTTAACAGCGAGACCCATCACAAATGACTATTTCTACTTTCAAATCATCTCTTATCATCTCTGCTCAGTGATTGTGAACAGGTTTAATCTATTCCTTGCCATTCAAACCGTTTTATTCTAACTACCGAGTAACATTTCCCATTTCCCATATTCAGGGAGAGGCCGAATCATTTAAATAGAGTTTTGCATGACTTACTTAAAGCTGACAGTTTGCACGTGTGGAGTTCAAACTCTCTAGAAACCCAATGAATTCCTCTAGATTTTATTAGTTTGCAATTTCTTGAAAGATGCAATAACACCCTAGCTTGAAGGGATGATGGTGGTATAAAAAAGCTTTCTTAATATCAAGACAAATCTCTCAGTCAGGGTCAGCACTGAATCTAAATGGTAACTCTCCCAAATCCAGATGTAGAATTATGAATTCTATCCTCCTTTCTTATTCTAAATCACTTTGCCATGAATTTGAATAGATTTCCCCTCGGGAATTTAGGCATCTTTGTATGGGCCATATTTGTATGACAGTAAACAGATGTGACTGGAAAGAGTTTACCAGAATGTACAGATGTGAGCATTGTCACAGAAAACAGTTCAATGTGCTAATACAATTGTAAACTAAACTATATATTTTTAAGAAGGTCATTGACAAAGCCTTTGCTCTGTCTTATTTAGGTAGATGAAAACATGTCATAAGGTTTTGCACAGAGAATAGTCTCATTAAGTGAAAACAAGGAGAACGTTAATTAGCAATAGTTGCCCATATAGAAAAGCCAAACTATCTTACACATAGAAGGCACATACTGCTCCAGAAGGTCAGATGAGCTTGAAAGTCATAAAACCTATGAACAAATTAGAGCAATTCTAATTTTTGCACATTCCAATTGGCTAACTAAGGGAAAGATACTTAACCAACATAGTGTTTTAAGTTTCCTTATCTATACAATGGGGATAATGGCAGGTATTTCACAGTTAGTAAAGATGAAGTGATGGAGAGGTAGGCACATAACCTTGCAGAAAATAACTACTTCCTTCTGTTTCCTTCCTAAATGTGCTCCAATTTAATTAGCAACTTGCTCACAACAAAATCATGCATCTAAAACTGGAAAACAGATCATGAATATACTTAATTGTCTCAAAATATTATCTATTAATTGAACCATGAACAAAACCAGTTTGAATTATAACTTCTCTTTCTGTTTGTATTTAATTGAACTACGTCAGAGCTAGAGTATCAAAATATTATCCTATTGAGACCTTAACAAAATCACATTTGATTCAGTTTAGTGCCATCATTGACTCACTGTTTCACCTTGTGGAGAGTGCACATTCTTTGACATCTAAGAAATATCTTAAGGAGCATCAAAATGGCGGAAGAGTAAGACGTGGAATGACCTTCCTCCCCACAAATACATCAGAAATACATCTACATGTGGAACAGCTCCTATAGAACACCTACTGAATGCTGGCAGAAGACCTCAGACTTCCCAAAAGACAAGAAACTCGCCACGTACCTGGGTAGGGCAGAAGAAAACAGAATAAACAGAGACAAAAGAATAGGGACAGCTCCCTCCCAGGGACCTCTGGGAGGGAGCTGTGAAGGAGGAAATGTTTCCACACACTAGGAGCCCCTTCGCGGGCGGAGACTGCGGGTGGCGGAGGGGGAGCTTCGGTGCCACGGAAGAGAGCACAGCAACAGGGGTGCGGAGGGCAAAGCGGAGAGATTCCCGCACAGAGGATCAGGGCCGACCGGCACTCACCAGCCCGAGAGGCTTGTCTGCTCACCCGCCGGGGAAGGCGGCGCTGGGAGCTGAGGCTCGGGCTTCGGTCGGAGCGCAGGGAGAGGACTGGGGTTGTCGGCGTGAACACAGCCTGAAGGGGGTTAGTGCGCCATGGCTGGCTGGGAGGGAGTCTGGGGAAATGTCTGGACCTGCCGAAGAGGCAAGAGACCATTTTTTCGGGGTGTGCAAGGAGAGGGGATTCAGGGCACCACCTAAACGAGCTCCAGAGACAGGCGCGAGCCGTGGCTAACAGCGTGGACCCCAGAGACGGGCAGGAGACGCTAAGGCTGCTGCTGCCGCCACCAAGAAGCCTGTGTGCGAGCACAGGTCACTATTCACACCCCCCTTCCGGGGAGCCTGTGCAGCTCGCCCCTGCCAGGGTCCCGGGATCCAGGGACAACTTCCCCCGGAGAACAAACGGCGCGCCTCAGGCTGGTGCAATGTCACGCCGGCCTCTACCGACGCAGGCTCGCCCCGCATCCGCACCCCTGCCTCCCCCGGGGATGAGTGAGCCAGAGTCCCCGAATCAGCTGCTCCTTTAACCCCGTCCTGTCTGAGCGAAGCACAGACGCCCTCAGGCGACCTACACGCAGAGGCGGGGCCAAATCCAAAGCTGAGCCCCTGGGAGCTGTGAGAACAAAGAAGAGAAAGGGAAATCTCTCCCAGCAGCTTCAGAAGCAGCGGATTAAATCTCCACAATCAACTGGATGTACCCTGCATCTGTGGAAGCAACTATATATATATTTTTTTTTTCTCTTTTTCTCTTTTTGTGAGTGTGTATGCATATGCTTCTGTGTGATTTTGTCTCTATAGCTTTGCTTTTACCATTTGTCCTAGGGCTCTGTCTGTCTGTTTCTTTTTTTAGTATAGTTTTCAGTGCTTGTTATCATTGGTGGGTATGTTTTTTACTTTGGTTGTTCTCTTCTTTCTTTCTTTCTTTACATTACTTAAAATAACTTTTTTTAATAATTATTTTTTTATTTTAATAACGTTTATATTTTATTTCATTTTCTTTCCTTCTTCCTTCCTTGCTTCCTTCCTTTCTTTCTTTCTTCTTCCCTTCCTCCCTCCCTCCTTCCCTCCCTCCCTCCCTCCCTCTCTATCTCTCTCTCTCTCTTTCTTTCTTTCTCCCTTTTATTCTGAGCCCTGTGGATGACAGGCTCTTGGTGCTGCAGCAAGGCATCAAGACTGTGCCACTGAGGTGGGAGAGCCAAGTTCAGGACACTGGTCCACAAGAGACCTCCCAGCTCCACATAATATCAAACGGCGAATTTCTCCCACAGATCTCCATCTCAACCCCAAGACCTAGCTCCACTCAATGACCAGCAAGCTACAGTGCTGGACACCCTATGCCAAACAACTAGCAAGACAGGAACACAACCCCACCCATTAGCAGAGAGCCTGCCTAAAATCATAATAAGATCACAGACACCGCAAAACACACCACCAGACGTGGACCGGCCCACCAGAAAGACAAGATTCAGCCACATCCACCAGAACACAGGCACTAGTTCCCTCCATCGGGAAGCCTACACAACCTACTGAACCAACCTTAGCCACTGGGGACAGACACCAATAACAATGGGAACTACGAACCTGCAGCCCGGGAAAAGGAGACCCAAACACAGTAAGTTAAGCAAAATGAGAAGACAGAGAAACACACAGCAGTTGAAGGAGCAAGGCAAAAACACACCAGACCTAACAAATGAAGAGGAAATAGGCAGTCTACCTGAAAAAGAATTCAGAATAATGATAGTAAAGATGATCCAAAACCTTGGGAATAGAATGGAGAAAATACAAGAAACGTTAAACAAGGACCTAGAAGAACTAAAGAGCAAGCAGTGATGAACAACACAATAAATGAAATTAAAAATTCTCTAGAAGGGATCAATAGCAGAATAACTGAGGTAGAAGAACAGATAAGTGACCTGGGTGATAAAATAGTGGAAATAACTACTGCAGAGCAGAAGAAAGAAAACGGAATGAAAAGAATTGAGGACAGTCTCAGAGACCACTGGGACAACATTAGACACACGAACATTTGAATTACAGGGGTCCCAGAAGAAGAAGAGAAAAAGAAGAGACTGAGAAAATATTTGAAGAGATTATAGTTAAAAATTTCCCTAATATGGGAAAGGAAATAGTTAATCAAGTCCAGGAAGCACAGAGAGTCCCATACAGGATAAATCCAAGGAGAAACAAGACACATATTAATCAAACTATCAAAAATTAAATACAAAGAACAAATATTAAAAGCAGCAAGGGAAAAAAACCAAATAACACGTAAGGGAATCCCCATAAGGTTAACAGCTGATCTTTCAGCAGGAACTCTGCAAGCCAGAAAGGAGTGGCAGGACATATTTCAAGTGATGAAGGAGAACAACCTACAACCAAGATTACTCTACCCAGCAAGGATCTCATTCAGATTTGAGAGAAATTAAAACCTTTACAGACAAGCAAAAGCTAAGAGAATTCAGCACCACCAAACCAGCTTTAAAACAAATGCTAAAGGAACTTCTCTAGGCAGGAAACACAAGACAAGGAAAAGACCTACAATAACAAACCCAAAACAATTAAGAAAATGGTAATAGGAACAAATATATCAAGAACTACCTTAAATGTAAAATGGAGTAAATGCTCCAACCAAAAGACACAGACTGACTGAATGGATACAAAAACAAGACCCATACGTATGCTGTTTACAAGAGACCCACTTCAGACCTAGGGACACATACAGACTGAAAGTGAGGGGATGGAAAAAGATATTCCATGCAAATGTAAATCAAAAGAAAGCTGGAGCAGCAGTTCTCATATCAGACAAAATAGACTTTAAAACAAAGACTATTACAAGAGATAAAGAAGGACACTACATAATGATCAAGGGATCAATCCAAGAAGAAGATATAACAATTGTATATATTTATGCACCCAACATAGGAGAAGCTCAATACATAAGGCAAATACTAATAGCCATAAAAGGGAAACTCAACAGTAACACAATCATACTAGGGGACGTTAACACCGCATTTTCACCCATGGAGAGATCATCCAAAATGAAACTAAATAAAGAGACACAAGCTTTAAATGATACATTAAATAAGATGGACTTAATTGATATTTATAGGACATTCCATCCAAAAACAACAGAATACCCATTCTTCTCAAGTGCTCATGGAATATTCTCCAGGATAGATGATATCTTGGGTCACAAATAAAGCCTTGGTAAATTTAAGAAAATTGAAATCATATCAAGTATCTTTTCCAACCACAACGCTATGAGACTAGATATCAATTACAGGAAAAAATCTCTAAGAAATACAAACACATTGAGGCTAAACAATACACTACTTAATAACCAAGAGATCACTGAAGAAATCAAAGAGGAAATCAAAAAATACCTAGAAACAAATGACAATGAAAACACAACAACCCAAAACCTATGGGATGCAGCAGAAGCACTTCTAAGAGGGAAGATTATAGCAATAAAATCCTACCTTAAGAAACAAGAAACATCTCAAGTAAACAACATAACCTTACACCTAAAGCAATTAGTTAAAGAAGAAGAAGAACAACAAAAAAACCCCAAAGTTAGCAGAAGGAAAGAAATCATAAAGATCAGATCAGAAATAAATGAAAAAGAAATGAAGGAAACAATAGCAAAGATCTATAAAACTGAAAGCTGGTTCTCTGAGAAGATAAACAAAATTGATAAGCCATTAGCCAGACTCATCAAGAAAAAAAGGGAGAATACTCAAATCAATATAATTACGAAGAAAAAGCAGAAATAACGACTGACACTACAGAAATACAAAGGATCATGGGAGATTACTACAAGCAACTATATGGCAATAAAATGGACAACCTGGAAGAAATGGACAAATTCTTAGAAATGCACAACTTTCCGAGCTGAACCAGGAAGAAATAGAAAATATGAACAGACCAATCACAAGCACTGAAATTGAAACTGTGATTAAAAATCTTCCAACAAACAAAAGCCCAGGACCAGATGGCTTCACACGTGAATTCTATCAAACATTTAGAGAACAGCTAACACCTATCCTTCTCAAACTCTTCCAAAATATAGCAGAGGAAGGAACACTCCCAAACTCATTCTATGAGGCCACCCACCATCACTCTGAAACCAAAACCAGACAGACGTCACAAAGAAAGAAAACTACAGGCCAAAATCACTGATGAACATAGATGCAAATTTCCTCAACAAAATACTAGCAAACAGAATCCACAATACATTAAAAGGATCATACACCATGATCAAGTGGGGTTTATCCCAGGAATGCAAGGATTCTTCCATATACACAAATCAATCAACGTGATACACCATATTAACAAACTGAAGGAGAAAAACCATATGATCATCTCAATAGATGCAGAGAAAACTTTTGACAAAATTCAACACCCATTTATGATAAAAACCCTCCAGAAAGTAGGCATAGAGGGAACTTTCCTCAACATAATAAAGGCCATATATGACAAACCCACAGCCAACATCTACCTCAATGGTGAAAAACTGAAAGCATTTCCAGTAAGATGAGGAACAAGACAAGGTTGCCCACTCTCACAACTATTATTCAACATAGTTTTGGAAGTTTTAGCCACAGCAATCAGAGAAGAAAAGGAAATAAAAGGAATCCAAATCAGAAAAGAAGAAGTAAAGCTGTCACTCTTTGCAGATGACATGATACTACACATAAAGAATCCTAAAGATGCTACCAGAGAACTACTAGAGCTAATCAATGAATTTGGTAAAGTAGCAGATACAAAATTAATGCACAGAAATGTCTGGCATTCCTATACACTAATGATGAAAAATCTGAAAGAGCAATTAGGAAAACACTCCCATTTACCACTGCAACAAAAAGAATAAAATATCTAGGAATAAACCTACCTAAGGAGGCAGAAGACTTGTATGCAGAAAATTATAAGACACTGATGAAAGCAATTAAAGATGATACAAATAGATGGAGAGATATACCATGTACTTGGATTGGAAGAATCAACACTGTGAAAATAACTATACTACCCAAAGCAATCTACAAATTCAATGCAATCCCTATCAAACTACCACTGGAATTTTTCACAGAAGTAGAACAAAAACTTTCACAATTTGTATGGAAACACAAAAGAACCCGAATAGCCAAAGCAATCTTGAGAAAGAAAAACGGAGCTGGAGGAATCAGGCTTCCTGTCATCAGACTATATTACAAAGCTACAATAATCAAGACAGTATGGTACTGGCCCAGAAACAGAAATATAGATCAATGGAACAGGATAGAAAGCCCAGAAATAAACGCACACACATATGGTCACCTTATCTTTGATAAAGGAGGCAAGAATATACAATGGAAAAAAGACAGCCTCTTCAATAAGTGGTGCTGGGGAAACTGGACAGCTACATATAAAAGAATGAAATGAGAACACTCCCTAACACCATACACAAAAATAAACTCAAAATGGATTAAAGACCTAAATGTAAGGCCAGACACCATCAAACTCTTCGAGGAAAACATAGGCAGAACACTGTATGACATAAATCACAGCAAGATCCTTTTTGACCCACCTCCTAGAGAAATGGAAATAAAAACAAAAATAAACAAATGGGACCTAATGAAAGTTAAAAGCTTTTGCACAGCAAAGGAAACTATAAACAAGATGAAAAGCCAACCCTCAGAGTGGGAGAAAATATTTGCAAACGAAGCACTGACAAAGGATTAATCTCCAAAATTTGCAAGCAGCTCACGCAGCTTGATATGAGAAAAACAAACAACCCAATCCAAAAATCGGCAGAAGACCTAAATAGACATTTCTCCAAAGAAGATATGCAGATTGCCAACAAACACATGAAAGAATGCTCAACATCATTAATCATTAGAGAAATGCAAATCAAAAGTACAATGAGATATCATCTCACAGCAGTCAGAATGGCCATCATCAAAAAATCTACAAACAATAAATGCTGGAGAAAAGGGAACCCTCTTGCACTGTTGGTGGGAATGTAAATTGATACAGCCACTATGGAGAACAGTATGGAGGTTCCTTAAAAAACTAAATATAGAACTACCATATGACCCAGCAATCCCACTACTGGGCATATACCCTGAGAAAACCATAATTCAAAAAGAGTATGGTACCAAATTGTTCATTGCAGCTCTATTTACAATAGCCAGGGCATGGAAGCAACCTAAGTGTCCATCAACAGATGAATGGATGAAGAAGATATGGCACATATATACAATGGAATATTACTCAGCCATAAAAAGGAATGAAACTGATTTATTTGTAGTGAGGTGGATGGACCTAGAGACTTTCATACAGAGTGAAGTCTAAGTCAGAAAGAGAGAAATAAATACCGTATGCTAACACATAGATATGGTATTAAAAAAAAAAAAAGGTCATGAAGAACCTAGGGGCAAGACGGGAATAAAGATGCATACCTACTAGAGAATGGACTTGAGGATACGGGGAGGGGGAAGGGTAAGCTGGGACAAAGTGAGAGAGTGGGAAGGACATATATACACTACCAAACATAAAATAGGTAGTGGGTAGCAGCCGCATAGCACAGGGAGATCAGCTCAGTGCTTTGTGACCGCCTAGAGGGGTGGGATAGGGAGCGTGGGATAGGGAGGGTGGGAGGGAGGGAGACACAAGAGGGAAAAGATATGGGGACATATGTATATGTGTAACTGATTCACTTTGTTATAAAGCAGAAACTAACACACCGTTGTAAAGCAATTATACTCCAATAAAGATGTTAAAAGAAAAAGGGCATTTAAACCCTTAAAGAAAAATAAATAAATACATATAATCTTTACCCTTTAAAAAAAAAAAAAGAAGAAGAAGAAATATCTTATTTCACTCTGTCACCCAACCTGGCTTCTAGAGCATATGGTTAATTTGTGTTAAAAATAAATAAAGGCATTTAACTTCTGCCACAATTTCTCCATTTCAATTATGGTGATAACAATATATGCTTTACCTCACTAAACCAATGTTTGAAATTCTAAGTAGATAACGGACATAAAATGGCTTTGAATATATATACTATGTGCTATGAAAAAAACCATTGTTTAACGTAGGGCCAATATATTACTATGTATTTTTGATATTAGTAAAATTTAAACATCATTGCCAATATAATTCATCAGTTTCTGAGTATTATCCCAGATATAATCATAACTGCCCGAATTATGTTCTGAGAGAATTGTTTTAAAATATGGATAGGGTCCTGTATACCCTGGAAATAAGGCAAATATCAGTCAGATAATCAAGACCCTAAAGTGTCTCATCAGTCTTCATGATGCAAAATGGAGCAAAAAAGTCTAGCTCAGATTGACTGCAAAGCCTTCAATTCTCTTCACTCTCAGAGTTACCCTCATATTCTAGGTTTTGCTAAACTCAGATGTCTATACACTTGCAACCAGATCATACTCCATTTTTTTTTTTAATAATAAGACTGACCTGGTAGGGCTTTAAGAGATATTAACCACTTGGTAATACCTGTCAAATGCATTCTTTAGAAATATGTGGATGTTACAAGGAGGGCAGCAGAGGTGGTGAAGGGTCAAAATGCCAGGGTCACGAGTCTCTTGATCTCTCCTTAATTACCTACCCTCATTTTTAAAATAAAAATACTAATAAAACTTTACTTGGTTTTTGCGAGACTTAAATAAGATAATGTATATGAACTATACTTAAAACTGTCTCTGAAATATTTATCCAAGTATTTCCAAGGCTGAGAATTGGCAGTATTTGTTAAGTTATCTCACAGAGAAATGTAAGGAGAGTTTCACACAATGCTTGCAGCTCATCCCCTTCAGAAACAACCAGATGGCCATTCTAGCTTTGGGGAAGGTGTTTTTTGGCCATGTTTGTTTATTTTCCCTGTGCAGACATTAGGAAGCAATAACAACCCAATCATAACTTTTTTTTTTCCTAATGGAATCCAAGGATATTTTTTTTCCTCTTTTTTTTTTTATAGATAATTAGAAAGCACTGTGTTTCTTAAACATATGAAAGATTACACATTCAGTTTCCTTTCCATTTGGCTGGGGTCATATGACTAATTCTGGCCAATGAACTGTGAGTGGAATTAGCATGTGTCACTTTCATGTTGAGTCAGTGAAAAGCCCCTGTGCAATAGTCCAATATCTCTTCCCATTCTGAGGCAAACCTGGATGGCTAAGTTCACTGCATAAGTGGTTCTTCCTCAGGCATTGCCAGCCGAATTTGTGTGAATGAGAAATAGACTTTATTTGTTATGCCACTAAAATTTTGAGGGTTATTTGTAGACTCAGCATAAGCCTACTCCATCCTTACAAATACACGTTTTGTAAACAAAAAAGTTTTAGTAGGGTATTCACAGATATTACAGGCTCTCTAAGGAATCTGTCCCTAGTAAATGACACATGATTTTGACCTAATTTATTTAAGACTAGTAGAAAATAGTCACAATTTGTTAATGCAGTTATTTTCCCAATGAGAAAGAAAAGATGAACTTGGTGATATCAGGATTAGTCAGCCTCCACATTAGAGAGTGAATCTTTTAACAGCAACTGTTAAATACCACTACAAACACATTAGCTATAACAAAATGCAATAAAATGCAAAGAAAATAACATTTGTTACCATAATTACAAGACCCTGCCCACGTTCTGTTAAAAACGTTGGAGAGGTTGAGGCTTTACCTTGCTTGCAAGCTAAAAAGTTGGCCTGCCACAATTCCATGGAGGGTAGCAGAAGACATGAGCCTTCTGGATCAGAGAGAAAATACTTTATCAGTTGCAGCCACAGCAGTTTCTAGAGTATCAGCAGTATCGTGCTGGTTCTCAGAGTCCCACAACCCACAGAACAGCACAAAAAAGGCTATGTGACATCTACATATGCAGTATGTGTTTACAGGAGAGGAATTCCAGCTTGGAGAATCCGAATCTTTGATTATAGGCAATGAGGCTACTTGATCTTTGCCCAGGATGGAGACGCCATATTAATTATACTGTACAGCAAACAAATCTGCACTTTTCTCTAGAGGAAGCCATTATCATTGTCTTCCAAGGCTTTCACTCTACCAGTATCCTCGAAAAGATAGTATAGGACAAAAGGATTCAGTGTTTCTGCGTGTAAGACATGCAGAAATGCGAAGGACACATGGAGAATTACCTCCCCAGGAGATCTACCCCTCATTACTACAAGGTCAGTAGAGTCTGACCTTGGTTTCTAGAACATGTTCTCATAAATATGATAGTCCATCAGCCACTCTGATTAATCCAACAAGCTAGTCTAGAAATAAATCAGTTCAAATTTTTTTTTCATATATAATAGCATTGAATAAAGACCTCTAACAATAGGCCTCCAAGTAGCAGGATGAGGTCCACCTACAATGTTGACCACAACCATGCTTGGGGTCCTGGACTCAACAAGTTGAACAAATCCCAAAGTTATCAGGGTCTAACTTAGAAAGTCAGGTGGCTTTCTCCTTAAAAGTCTCTATTGATTTTTCCATTTGGTCCATGGGCATTAATCCAGGTACAGAAGAATGTGTTAGTGATTATATTAAACTGGCTTGCAAGGAGGAAATCTAGGATAACTAGATCATCCATAACAATCCTGGCCAGAGAACAGAGTCTGACCTGCATGCATTTCAGGGACAAATTGTGACAGCATGACTCCTATCATCAAGACAACTGCCTGCAGGGTATACAAAAATAAAAAGTTGGTTTTCCTTCTAAGAAGGTCCCCTAGTAAATAGGGAGGGTCTTCCTTTAAAGAGATCTCTGCAGTCATCTGAGGATTCCATGACCTCCTAGTACTGTTTCCTTAAATAGCTGAAGGTTTTTTGACCCCTAAAGTGCAGTCGCCATGTTCTCAGGAAGAAGGCAAGCTAATGTCTGACTTCCACAAAAATTGCATTCTCAAGGGTATACATGGTGCCTCTGGAAAGAAAGTGTTTTACACCATTGATTCCCTCTCCCCCATTGCTATCTATATGAGTTGGAGGGCACAGGTTGACAGTGCCTCCAATGTACACTTCAAGCTGATTGGTGGTCACAGGGTACCTAGTTCAGCTTGAATAATTGAGTCTCATTTTTCTTTTTGAGGGAATTATTTGAAGCAGTTTAACCTGTTCCATTTGTTCACACCAGCACCTGGTGGCATTCATCTGTGTTCCACATAAAGACTAGATGTCAATTACAGGAATGAGTCTGGGTAGATAATTGGAAGTTTTGATAGATATTTTGTATGGGGGAGGTATACATCTTGTGTGAGGGGATTATTTGCACCCAAATATCCAGCTAAAGACATTGTGCCTATAATGTATGTCCTTACAGATTCAAAGATCATATTGGGTCATTTTAGAATAGAGACTACAATCAAATTTACTAACTCAGGAACTATTTCATAAAACTACCTAATAGCCTTTAAGATGATTTTGCTGGGGATGCTGCCACTGATAATGAGGATAATGATAACAGTGATGACAATAACAATAACTAAACTTTATTTAATGTTTTTATATGCCTGGCACTTTGTCAGATATTTTTTGTAAAGTTTCAATAACCCTTATTACATGCACTTTGCCCTACTCTCGTTTGTCTCCAGAGGGCGGGTTAAGATTAACAAGAGAATATACTGAGGCTAGAACTTTAACAGGATGAAGAATTTTCTACCTTGCTATTTGCCCTTCTCCTGGCCTTCCTGATAGCCCAGGTTTCCCATGTTGCCCAAATCTCTATTATAAATGAGGTTCAAGCTTATCTCTCAATTAGGAATTGGATTAGTCTGGGAAGTCTCAGGAGAAAGGGCTAATAATAAAATGTGTGGTTTAAGTTTTAGGTCAGAGACATAATATCCATGTTTTGGATTGTGCATGATTTAGCTACATTCAGCAGGGTGAGGGATTCCTAAAAGACTTCAGAATTCTAGCCTAGATTTTTCTGACTGCCGAACAGTCCCTTTTCCTTAGTTTCCTATCTCAAAACTACAGAGCTTAAATGATTTAGAATGAGCACACTGATAATTACTGGTAGCATCTAAAACTATACCTTATCTCTATCCCCTATCTCGAGTCCATGGATTATCACATTCTGCCGTTCGGGCTTAAATAAACATCTCACATTATCGGACAGAAATTCAGTTTGTTAGATGTATAGTTCAGACTTCATCCCCCTTCCTTTTTTTCCCAGATTGTTATAGGCTAAGGTCAAAGCATTTAAATGTTCCCAATGGAATATAAAATATGCATTAAATTTTTAAGACATTCCAAACATTTGCCTCTATGGTTTGTGACCAATGTATGCATTAATTTGCTCTTCGGTCTTAGCTTTTGCCATGAAAGTCTTAGGTCAGGTAAACACTGACGTGTTCAATTTTTCTTCCATTTCCTTAGCAAACAATCACTCCCGAAAGCCCCAGGAAATGAATACCAGGAGAATCCACAACAGACAAGGATGATGTCAATAAACAGGCAGAATTGTTCATTTTCAGATGGGATTTGCTTTGCTCAACTTCCTTTTATTGTTGCAGAGCAACCTAGTGTGATGGTAATGGCAGAAGTGTATAGACCTTTAATTGGATTGGGCCATTGTGGATCTTAGAGCTGCCAAAGCAGATTGAAAACGTTGGGTTCTTTGTCTTCACCAAAATAAAAATGTAGTTCAAAAGAAAAATGGAGTTGCTTGAAGTTGGCTATTAGCCCATCTAGATTCCCTATCAACAGCAGGGCTCAGCTTGTTGCTTGTAACACCATCTCATGGTCTCTTCTCAAAGGTGGTCTTTCCTGGCCATTTAAAAAAGTGGCAAAGCTTCTTAAAGGCAGGAAAAGTAACTCAGCCCAAACGCTTCTGATTAACCCTTGCTGTCTCAATTTTCTCATCTACAAATGCAAGAAACAGGTATCCATTGGAACCATCACATCGTATTGTTGTGAGAATTAAATGAGATAATGTTTGTGAGGGTGCTCTGCAAATTGGTAATCTCTTTATGGAAGTACGATTATTATATTGTTCACTGTCATTCAATCAAACTCTCCAAATATCTTCAAAGTTTGAAGGAAAGTTTGAAACATTTCCCCTATTTTTAAATCCCCTTAGATTTTTTTCTCCTTTTCATTTCACTTGGGGTGTGAAACTGCTCAACTACTGTCCTGGTAGCTATTGAAGTTGAAATTTCAACATAGACATTAGCAAAACTTCATGGACAACATTATGTGAAATTCTATATCCTTGGAATTTTCATTCCATTCCGCATTGAGAAAGACCTGAAAACATGAAATTATTCTCTGAAAATGGAAAAATTAGTGAAGATTCCTCACTCTCTCTCTGTATGCTGCTAACTTTTTAAAATAGTGAATTGAAAAATACAGATGATTGCTCTGTCCAGCTAAGCCACGTTTTGGCAGGTGTTAAATCTTGACATTGTCCTGACTGGAACTAAACCATAGACCATAATCTATATAAGAGTATGTGTGTGTGTGACTGTGCATGTGTGTGTATGCATGTGTGTTTGTGAGAGAGAAAGAGAAGAAGTAAACATCTTGGGTAATTTGATACAGCACATAAAACTGATACATATTTACTGAACCTGAAATGGAATGGGTACAGAGAATGCAGAAGTAAATAAGAAATCATCCTGGCCCACAAACAGCTTTTCACCTAGAGGGCAAATAGAGAATGCCACTGATATTTTCAGTTATTTTATTTTATTTTATTTTTAAAAATTTTATTGGGGTATAGTTGATTCACAATGTTGTGTTAGTTTCAGGTGTACAGCAAAGTGAATCTGTTATACATATACATATATCCACTCTTTTTTAGATTCTTTTCCCATATAGGCCATTGCAGAATATTGAGTAGAGTTCCCTGTGCTATACAGTAGGCCCTTATTAGTTATCTATCTTTTAAATAGTAGTGTGTATGTATCAATTCCAATTTTCCAATTTATCCCTCCCCCCCATCACCCCCAGATAACCAGAAGTTTATTTTCTACATCTGTAACTCTATTTCTGTTTTGTAGATACGTTCATTTTTTAGAATCCACATATAAGTGATATCATATCACTTCCTTCTCTGACTTACTTCACTCAGTATGACATTCTCTAGGTCTATCCATGTTGTTGAAAATAGCTTTATTTTGTTCTTTTTTTTTTGGTACTGGCACAAAAACAGAAATATAGGTCAATGGAGCAGGACAAAAAGTCCAGAGATAAACCCATGCACCTATGGTCACCTAATCTATGACAAAGGAGGCAAGAACATACAATGGAGAAAAGACAGTCTCTTCAATAAGTGGTGCTGGGAAAACTGGACAGCTACATGTAAAAGAATGAAATTAGAACACTCCCTAACACCATACACAAAAATAAACTGAAAATGGATAAAAGATCTACATTTAAGACCAGATATTACAAAACTCTTAGAGGAAAACATAGGCAGACCAATTTTTCAGTTATTTTAAATAAGATAGTTGCATCATGTGATATTTAAAGCTGCCTCAAATACCAAAATGGTGTGATTGTACTTAATTTTTACATCTACATTTTCTTATTAGAAGAAATTTAATACCTCGGCTTTAGCAGGCTTCAACATCAAGGAAGGGAAGGTTTGCATGAAGAAAATGGGGCATCTTTTGCCTCCCTGGAAGGATCAGACTAACCAAAACAAAACTTCAGCTCTTCAGGGCTGGAATCTATCTTTTTATAATCATTAGAAGTAAGGAATATAAAAAGTTTTAGTGGAAAAAAACTGGTGGATATCATTTTTATTCTTTCTTCTTTTGGTCATTTTTTCACTGTTCATTCCCAGGCCTAAAATTAGATCTAAATCCAGGTGGACATCCCAAGACACTGTGGTAGATAGGGGATTCTGTTCAATGGCTGTCCATCAGAAAACATCAGCACTTTAGAAAAAATATAGCTTTCCCTGCCCTATCCCAGATCTACTCAAATAGAATCTCAAAAGGCAAGACCCAATCATCTGTAATTTTTGAAGCTCCCAAGTTGTTTCTAATCTTTCCAACTTGGACAAAATCTGGAGCATCCCTGAGTTAGAGTATGTTGCTTATGACGTCACTTGTTCTCCTGTTTTCAGACTAATTAGTTTCATTTTATTCCACATCCAAAATTGTTCATTTTATTCCCCCTGCCTCCAATGATATTTATTTATTTATTTATAACGTCTTTATTGGAGTATAATTGCTTTACAATGGTGTGTTAGTTTCTGCTGTATAACAAATGAATCAGCTATACGTATACATATATCCCCATATCCCCTCCCTCTTGCGTCTCCCTCCCACCCTCCCTATCCCACCCCTCTAGGTGGTCACAAAGCGCCGAGCTGATCTCCCTGTGCTATGCGGCTGCTGCCCACTAGCTATCAGTTTTACATTTGGTAGTGTAATTGAGTTATTTGTAGTGAGGTGGATGGGCCTAGAGTCTGCATACAGCGTGAAGTCAGTCAGAAAGAGAAAAACAAATACTGTATGCTAACATATATATATGGAATCTAAGAAAAAAAAAAGGTTATGAACATCTTTTAATTTTCCTTCTTTTTCAACCCTGAAATTACTCACCTAACTCTGAACTGTAATTGTTTAATAACTGACAAATTTAACCTGTTTCCCCCTTCTCCAAAGACTACTTATTTTCCAATATATAACGCATTTTAAAGTAGGCTGACTGTAGTCAAATTAAGGATACAGATGTCTGAGTTCTGCCACTCATTTCTTTGTATCCTGTAGTTACAGTTGGAAAACTAGCAAGCCAGACTATTTTAATATCTTCTTAACTGCTCCAATCTGATCAGTCTTTCCTTTGGATCAAACATTCTTGATGGTTTCTGAGAATTCAGTCATATATTATATCATATCATTCCACATTTCCAAGCATATTTAACATTAAACCTCAAATCTCTCCAAATCTGATGCTCCAGTCATAAGATGACTCATTCTTCCTGGAACATATCCTGTATGCCCTGAGTACCAAATCACACTCTAGGGCAAAGGTTATGTCTCCCTCGTGCATTTTCATATTTTTATATAGCATGTAAAGCACTGCATCTAGCCAGATCTTACTAAATGAATGCTGCATTATTGCTTATCATCATCAAGTCTATACTCCTAATCTATACATTTCATTATTAAACACATGCTGATTGAACATCTACTGTATGCTAGAACTATTTCTAGGTACCATAGACAAAGAAATTGTCCCCTAGAAATGTAAATTATTTGTTACAAGTTGGATCAAGCAAGAAGATGTGGAGTGTGCACTGCTGTCTCAGTTAGTGCAATTCTATCGCCTCTATTGGAAAAACAGTCTGAAGTTCTCCCTAATGATGTCCCTAGTGATGTGTAAATTTTACTTGCTTTATTTAAAAGGGCAGGTTTTTTAAATTTTTAATGGCTGAAATAGTAGCTACAATTTTTGTGCACCTCTTATGTATTAAAAACATTATATTAGATACACTCTGTAGAGGTAAAACTTACCCTCATGAAGGTGAAATAGAAAGACCCAATAACTTAAAATTCTGAATCTAAGATCTGAACCCTGCCCTGACTGCTCCATGTCTGATTCCCTCACACAGGCTGCTTTTCAACAGACGTGCTCAGAAGTGGCCCCACACGAGTTCTGATTCCAGAACGCTCTGCTAGCATTCCATCTACCTTCCTGTTCCCCTTAGCCTGGCACCACAACAGACCTTGAAGAAGGTTAGCAGTTTGCAGGGATTCCTCTTTCATAGTGAGAAACTTGCTGTGAAATCTATCACAGCAGCTGAAAGATACAAGTAAATGTTTTCCAAATAAAAATCCCTCAGTGAGTCAAAGAAAGAAAAGGTGTAATTTTCCTTTGGTAAATGCAACATGCGCATGTTATTTGAAAGAGCTGGTTCAAGTGGAAATGAATGACTGCCCCAGGGTCACAATCTGACAGTAAGTGCTTGCTGCGTACATGTGTGGAAGAGGGAATGGGGACAGATATTGTAAATGAGCAGAACAATTTCTTTGCCTCATCAGTTCATGAATATTTGAACGGAGAGGGTGTGATTTGGAGAGTTCCTTCATGGCTTTGCTTTTTTATTTTCTCTGCAGTATCCCTCTTATTCAGCAAGGATCTATCATATACCTACTACAGTCCAGACATATTTCTAGGCACTGTGACCATAGAGTTCAATATGACACATTCCTCTGCTTCAAGGAACACTCTTCTCTGTGTTATTCCCCAAATTATCATACAACCTTATTAGACAAAGGAGGGCAGGTGTCCTTGCTTATACAAAGTGAGGGTGAAGAAATAAAGACAGCTCAGCACGTCCCCACCACCACTCTCTAGGACTATACTCTGTGCTACATGCATAGACAATTGTGAACTTTTGGAGAGAAACGCTGAGCTGGATCTTCATATACTTTTCTAACTTACTTGCTATGTTATCTGATTCAATGAACATTTTTTTTGGCATCTATATGAGATGTAAAATTCTCCATTCTGGTGCTTTTTCAACCAAAGTCTTTCATTCTCCTGCATCACAGGCTGTCTTTTGCTAAATGAGAACACTTATGTACCTCAGCTAAAAAATATTTGCTGAAAAATACATTCAAAAGCTTTACATCGTTAATGATGCTGGTTAGCAAGGACTCTTTACAGATACCAAGTGTGGTTGTTACTGCTCTCCTTAACCTACATTCTACAGTCTTTATTAGAGACAGTGAATTACATGGGGAACAGAAATCTAATCTGTTTATTCAAAGCTGCCAAGAAGTCAATCAAGGTCACGCGTTTCAAGTTCTGTGAGTTGGAGCTGGTGACAAACTGGTTCTATTTAGCTGGAGAAGGCGGGGGTGTCTATTTAAAGGAACTAAGGGAACAGGGGCCAACAACTCATCAACATCCAAAAAAGAGAGAAGAAGATTAACGCAGGAGTTGAAGAAAGATTGATGTAGGAAAATCCCACTTGTTGAAGCCTGTGTAAAGAGCCAACATCATTTACTGATAGACAGGAGTCTGGAAATTCAGAGCAAAATGAGCTAGAGAAAATAGCATGAAGGGGCAATCATTTCCAGTGAAATGTGTACATGAGAGAGAGGGGACACCTTCTCAGTTCAAAACTCTGGGTGATGGTAAATTCTCAGTGAGGTGGATATGTGATACACAATAGTCTTTAATACATGGAGACTTCTTCATTTTCATCAGAGGGCTGAGAAACTTGTAATTTCTAAGAACACAGTGTGATACCAACAGGCAAACTAGAACCTTGGAAGGAAAAATCCAAATCTACTTTCCTTCACTTGTCTATTTACTAAATATGATGCTAAAGAGTATGCTTTTTTTCTTTCTTTTATTTTAAAGAAAAGTTATAAATTTGGAGGTGTTTTG
This sequence comes from Lagenorhynchus albirostris, assembly GCF_949774975.1. Classification (NCBI taxonomy): domain Eukaryota; kingdom Metazoa; phylum Chordata; class Mammalia; order Artiodactyla; family Delphinidae; genus Lagenorhynchus; species Lagenorhynchus albirostris. Next base: position 17,487,346 of record NC_083103.1, on the reverse strand, counting down.
GAGGAAATATGCTCTTTGTAGCATATTCTACTGTGTAAAAATCAGTTGATGACTAGGAAGAATGGCAATGATGATACGGTCCCAGACCCCATGTGCAAGAGTAACAGATTACAGAGCTCCAAATCAGTCTGAAGTCTCAGAGCTGAAGATTACTGTGAGAATAGTTATTCCATTGTATTCCTTGATTTCTGGGATGATACCCATTTATAGCCCAGTTCCAGAAAAGGGAGACTTATGGTAAGAATACAGAAGAGACTCTATAAAAATCAAAGTGAAAGAACTGCAGCTCACCTTTGCCTCCTAAGGATGGGAACAGGAGCTATAGCAATTGCAAAGATTCTCTGTATGTGCATTATTACTCTCTTTTTTCCAACTTCCTTGACTAACTCACTGTTTTTTCTCCCTCAAAACCTAAACCTGAGACAACAACTCCTCCTCAAAAGAGTAGTGGGTAGAGGTAACTTGCAATCCATTCAGTTCCAAACAGTTACTAAAATGTCAATCATTGCACAACTATTGCAGTAAATCATTGAGTTGAATTTAAATTTTTCTGAAACTGGACATTATGAGTAGAGAATTCCAACAAGGTAGGCAACTGAACAGTAGTAGTGTCAGTAGGCAACTGAAGGCAACTGAACAGTAGTAGTGTCAGTAAGAGATATAGCATTGTACACACTCAGATTTGAATTGATACGTGGTATTTGACAATCTGGAAATGGTGGGTAACAGGTAGGTAAATATGAACTTCAAGTTCTTTGAAACTGTTCTCCAAAATTCAGAAACAAATCAGTGGCTAGGAAGTCCTAAGAGGAAGACAGTGTTGGTCAGTAGCTTGATTGAAACTGGTGCAAAAGGAGGAAATGTAAAATCGTGATGAAGGTGTCCCCACGATCAGAGATATACAGTGAGATGCGTGCTGTAGATGGGTAAGGTACAAAGTAACACTATCCTGGGAATTTCATAATCCCTTGGGCTACCTGAGTCTGTTCGTGGCTCAAGTACAACCACAATAGATAGTGATCTTATACAGAGTTTCACTCTTTATATTGGGACACAAGAAATCCCTGATCACTCTGGCCAATATCTCAAATGGGTTGTGGAGGCCACAACAGTTTAACTGCAGATCTGGAATATTATTGGTTTATTCAGCTAGGCCATACAGTCATGTGGACAAGTCATGTGGTACCCAAAACCAGCAGCTTGACCATCACTTTTGGGCTTGTTAGAAATGAAAATTATGAACCCTGCCCCAATTTAGTGAATCAGAATGCCTGGCTAGGGGAGGGGAGAGATATCAGAATTTTTAAATAATCTAAAGTTTGAAATGCATTGGTATGAAGACAGTTTTCCCAGCATGCCTCTCTTCATTCAACAAGTATTTACTTTGTGCTACACACTTTTCTAAATATTGGACCTTCAGTGATGAACAAGGCAGAGCAAATTTTAGCAGTGAAGAAAAATATTAAACAATAATTTCTTCAGTTAATGATTTCAGTACAGTTGTGGTCAATGTGCTAAAAATAGACACAGGAAAATTCTGAGGTATTCTGAAAACATATGATGGAGAAACTAATGATGTCTTTGGTATATATTGGCACTGTGATGATACATATTGAAAAAAACAGAATGTCACATCAAGGCCATAAAAAATATTTTATCTGATGCTGGTGTAACCCAGGGGATCGCCTTTCATAGATGACAGACCCAAGAAGAGGAGGCCTGTGTGGAATATGGTACCACTGGCTTCCAGATATTTCTTACATTTAGGTTCCCCTCTCCTTTTAAATAGAATTAAGTGACTCAATAAAACCAATATCAGAATCAATTCTATCTCAGTCTTCAAGGGATGATTTAACTCCTGAATGTTCAGTGCGATGGTTCTTAAATTGATTTGGCACTTGCTAATCACAGCAGAAATATCAGGATGCTGAGGCTTGAAGGTTAGGGCATATACAAAGGCACAATGGGAATAAAAGATTGAGTCCATCATTGAACAAGATACAGTTCCTGCTTCTGTGGTCCCCACTGAATACTTCACAATTCTATCCTGTTAACGTAAAGGAACTATTTAGATGAGATAGATAAGGGACAATGAACTGAAATAAATTGAAATGTACTTGCCAAGTACATTTTTATAGCTTTCATTCTTTTTTAGTCTATGATCCTTTCAGTTTTTCAATTTAAATTGAGAGAAGAATAATCTATCTTTGCATTCTGATATTAACCCTCTTATTTTGGGGCAGGAAGAGGGGATGTGATTTCCTCAGTGCTGAAACCTCCTATTCCTCTAGTTACCAAGAAGTTTTTTCTCTTCCATCATTCTCTTCTGTTTAAGTCAATACTTCATTCTCTGTCGGTTGTTGTGTTCTATTTGATTCAACACTTCATAGTACCAGTAAGATGTCAACTGTGTCATACAGTGCCCGACCCATATTTGATTCTTGATAAAGTTTTATTTGACAGATGAATGAATGAATAAGTGTGGGTTGCTTTAACCACTATCTACAAGCCTTCTAGAAAAAGCTGGAGCACTGCAGAAGAACAGTTTATAAGGCTGTACTCAAACCTGGATTATGAGATGGGATGGTGATGAATCCAAGGGACTTGATACCTTTCATTAGCATTATATTGTCCCTATGCCATCTCGTTTCTCCTAATAGCAGTTAAACAATTGTAATTTCTTTTTAATATGATGAATCTGTTTCCTCCACCAAAATATCGACTCCATGACAATAGAGATGATTTGTTTTATAATCTTTTTCACAAATGCAGCAACTCCTACAATAATACTCTGAACTTAAAAAATGCTCAAGTAAATATTAGTTGAATGATGTCTCATTTTGAAGGTGACCCTGAGGCAAGGATTTAAGCACAAGTATTTTTTGGGGGGAGCTGAAGGAAACATCTGTGGAGGAGTAAGGAATTGGAAAAGGGAATAAAACACAGTTAATAGAGGGTATCCAGTTAATAGAGGATATCAGGAGTCTCAGCTAGCCCCCACTGGGAATCAACTCACTTTGTTTCATTGAGGCTAGATAGGGGTGGAGGCTCAGCTCCCGACTGCACCCCTCTGACACAGGTGAGGAGCTGTGTATGGCTAGAAGTCGAGTGTTAAGTAGCTCTGCCTCCCACTGTCTTGGTCACTCTCATTGGTGCCAGGTGGGTTTGTGGAGTTCTGGCTCCCCATCAGCTCCCAGTGACACCAGGGGTGGAGCAAAGTAGGATGCTGATTTCCTCTGACTTTCACCACTTAGTGGAGTCTAATTGCTACCAGATGGAGGTGGAGACTCAGCTAGCCACTGGAAGGCCCCTATGGGGCGTCCCCAGGACAGATTCCCCCATGTTCTCAGCCTGCCTCTTGCCTATAGAAAAACTTTAGCCAAAGAATAAATTTAATCAGAGCAGTGAGAAAATGAAGAAGCAAAGGAAAGCAGTCAAACAAGAGAAAATTATAGTTTAGCCATTAAACAAAGTCAAGGACCTTTAGTTCCTTCTCAAGGGCTATAGATAATATTCTGAGCCATATCCTTTGAGCTGGTTTGCAGATACTGAAGCCCTCACCAGGTGGAGAAAGTTAACTACATGATGACTAGACTGGAGCCATGATATAAGCTGCTCCAGCTTGAACAATTCCAAGAGCTGGCCTCAAGGAAATGGAACAAACTAACCCTGGAACTGAAGATTTTTTTTAAATTAATTAATTATTGGATGCGTTGGGCCTTGGCTGCTGCATGCAGGCTTTCTCTAGTTGCAGCGAGCCGGGGCTACTCTTCATTGAAGTGTGTGGGCTTCTCACTGCAGTGGCTTCTCTTGTTGTGGAGCCTAGGCTCAAGGTGTGCGGGCTTCATAGTTGTGGCACTTGGGCTCAGTAGTTGTGGCTCATGGGCTCTAGAGCACAGGCTCAGTAGTTGTGGCACACTGGCTTAGCTGCTCCGCGGCATGTGGGATCTTCCCAGACCAGGGCTCAAACCTGTGTCCCCTGAATTGGCAGGCGACTTCTTAACCACTGCACCACCAGGGAAGCCCCTGGAACTGAAGGTTAACTACTTCATACAATCAAGATGACACTGATCAGACTGCTATATGACTAATTTCAAGCTGATTTTTGGAGCTGATTGTGCTGTTTTGCATGTAGCCCCCTCCCTTCAGCTATACACCCCTGAAAATCCCCTTTAAAAGCTCTTGCCCTTGATCGGCAGTGGGGAGTTGGTTCTTTAGGACATGAGTCCACCTTCTCCCCAGGTTGCTGGCCTCTGCCATAAAGCAACTTTCCTTTCCTAGAAACACTTGTCTATTGAATATTGGCTTTCAAGTGATGAGCAGCCTAACGTGAGTTCAGTAACAAATCCTGCTGACACTATCCACAGCCTACTTCTGCTGAATGGGGGATGGAAGAGCAACTCCCAGCTCAGACCCACATACACTACCTTGGCTGGCTGGAGAAACTGGGTGCCTCCTGCTTGCATTGCGCTGGGATGAAAGATTAGCAAGTTGCTAGGCACTCTCCTCACAGGGTGGGGTAATCCTAGCACCTTGTCTGCTTCTGTGGGTTGGTGGGGTGGGTAGAACTCAGACAACTCAATCAACCCTCCTGAAACCATGGGGAAGGAGGTAATAGCTTTTCTGTGAGTGTTTGGCTTAAGTAGGATCGGTAGTGCAAAAAAGGTTTTTTGCTGTCTTAGACCATGACTTCCCCAGTCATTTGACTAGGGATAACAGAGTTTCTCATATCTTCTTTTAATCTGTTGAATGTTCAGGATTGAGAGCTTCTGTGATGCCCTTTCTGGAATATATGGGAGCCAATGAGCAAACAGGGAACTCGTTTTCATTTCCCTAATTCTCTAGGCAACCTACCTGATTTTCACCTTTTTACATTCCTGTGCTTGCTTGTTGTGATGTATCCAGACTTTTTTAGCTTTAAAGAGGAGAATCCAGAAGGAATGGGCTACTTCATTTTGGCCAGAACCAGAAATCCTCTCAAATTACCATTAAAGCCCTAATGCTTCTGGAAATCTTCAAGTGTATGTTCTGATGAGTTTAACACGTATTCTATTTATGTTATTCATTTTCCTCCATAGTTAGGTGAGTGAGAAAAAAAGCTTCTATTTCACTTTCAGTGGTGCCACTAGTGGATGTTATTATACATGTTTCACTTACAATCTTCCTACCAGGAAATTTTTTATGAGGGAAGATAAACAAAAGATATTACAGCATGTTTCACATGGTAAGTTTTTTAAACTGTCCTTAATATTTTTTCTCAGTCGCTAGATTCAGGGTACCCATATGTGCCATGTACTATATTTTTCTGGCTCGTTTATTGAGAAATTAATCTCACACTCAAAATCCAAAATCATTTTCTATTCCCAGCTGCAGTGACATAAAAAGTTTGCCTTAAATATGACTTCATAGATGTATTTATATTTAATCAAGCCTCTTTACTGACACTCCTGGCTACAGCTGCTGATTCTGCTGCTGACAAGGGCAGGAAGGACTTTGAGTAAAATGTCATGGGATCTAGTTAGTTCAAGGCAGAAGCTTTTCCTCTGAACATCACACAGGGGTCATACAATGTAATCTATTTATACTACCATAGTTTCCAATAATATGGTTTGCAAAACAGAGATCCAAGAATGAGGAAGTATTAGAAACAACAAAAACAACCAACAAGATTGAAGAAAATGTATCCAGATTATTCTACTCCTGAACTTCTAAAAATAGTCTTGTGAGTAAATCATTTAGTTCAGTGAGCACTCAGTTTGCCTGGGTTCAAATCCTCACTTTCCGACTTATTGCATATGTGAATTTTGGAAAATTATTAACAAATTAACATCTGTGACTCATCTTCCTTATCTGTAAAATGGTCATAATAATAGTACCAACTTCAGTGATGGATATAAAATTAAAAGAAATAATAAATGTGAAACACAAAGAACAGTGCTTGGCATGACATAAGTGCTCAACAAATGATAGTTATCATTCAATAATCATTGGGGCAATCGGTTGCTAAAGTTTTGTCAACTTAAAAAAGAAAGGTTTAAATCTATCAACATTTATAGATTTATCTGGGACATCAAAGATACATAAACATAGCATCTGACATCAAAGAAATTATCATCTGCTAGAAATAAAGGAGAGAGAAATTATGCTGTTGATTAATAGTGTGGAGTGAACACTATATGCCAGTTAATAACAGTCATTATTGTCCCCAGTTTGCAATGAGGGTCAGAAAAGTGGAGGAATGTGGTCAAGGTGACAGAGTTAAATTTATAGATTCAAGTGCAGGCCTGTTTGAAGTCAGAGATTATAGGAAACTCTTATAGCATTAAAGTAATCGATAATCAAAGAAAAATTAAGTGTTACCTTATGGGCTGAAGGTGATCCTGAACACCGTGAGCTAACGTCAGTTATACCTTGTTTATGGCCAGTGACGTGCCTGGAAGATATTCTACGTCCCAGGAAAGGAGGAACCTTATCATCACAGTCTCCTCATCTGTAAAATGAGGTGAAGAGAGAATATATCTCTAACAATCCACAATCTGATGAATGTTTATGCCCTGAAACTTCATTTCTATATTGTTAACCACAGTATTGGGCGCTATTTGATACATTGGAATAAAATGTAGTGGATGGGCTTTGCAGCTGACTGTGAAGGTTGATGTCACAGAGAAATTATTTTCAAAACTTTTATAACATAAAGTAAGAAAGAGCAAGACAGTTATAGATATTAGGGGTTAATTAGGGGAACCAAAAGGGGAGGACAGATATGAAATTCTTGGAGGTGCCACAAGATTCCATGCTCATTTACTGACCGACTAAAACACCGTGACTATACCCAACACTTAATGCACGTTATCTTATTTAATCCTTACCAAAGCCCCATGGAGTCGGAATATTTGATCCCCAATTTTATTGAATGATGGATTCTCAGAGAGGTTAAGTAATCACAGCTACAGGGTCACACAGTTACTTTGCAGGGATGCTGGAATTAAAATTCAAGTCGACATGCAGCAATGTCCATGGTCTTTCTGCTGTTTTATAAAAACTCTCAAAGTTCTCTATGTACACAAGGCACTGTGACTCTCATCTATTTATGTAAATGACAGCATGGGTCATTAATGATGCAATCGGTATTTTAATGTGTATTGACATTAACCTTTCTGAACACTGAAATGAAAGTGCTATTTTCACTCACCGATGGAGCTGGTCCTATTAAACATTGTAACCTCTCATTGTAATTTTCTTAGGAAGTGTTTTCAGGGGATAGAAAGGCAAAGAGACTGACATTTGTGAGTACTTACTCTGAGCCAAGCACTTAACATTTATTAGCTTATTTAAACATTACAATAACTTTGGAGGATAATATTATTTTCCCTTTCTAGTAAATAAAGAAATTGAGGCTCAGAGAGATTAAGTAAAAAGCCACAGGTTCCTGGGATTCAGAAGTCCCTGTTTTATGGTACTCCACACTGCTTTCCATGGCCAATTTCCAAATCAGGCTCTAGTTTTTCTGTTTCTTTGAACTTTCAGCTGGAATGTTTTCTTTTTTATTTTAGGGCATCTCCAAAAGTTCATAAATATACATTGACATCAGCGATTAAATTATATGTTGTTCAGACAATGATCAAGTCATTTTCAAGACTCACATCGTGGAAGTCTAACTTACGCTTTTAAAGAGCATAAAAATACATAATTTCAGTAATTCCTGTAGGCCTTCAGTATGCATTTGATTATTGAGTGACTCAGTAATTTTTATTAATGAGTAACAACCAACATTTGCTGAGTACTTATGTCTGACCACCATGTTGAATCAGTTTGACAGCAAATAGTGACAGTTCCTTAATTTTTTCCCTTAAATAATTATTTCCCCTAAGGATATCTACCTTCAGCCATTTAAAATTTCCTTGAGTTGAAGAATACATATCCCTTGACACACATACCTAAATCTTTGTAAATTTTGAGAAAGAATGTGATTTGCTATATGCCATAAGCTAAATGGAGAGTTTGGGGCACACATTTGTCTGGAGACAAACTCTTGCTCTAAACAACAGTTCAAAATGTTTCAGTGAACACCTATGGAAAGTGATATATTATGCAAGCAGTTTCTTTGTAGTTGTTTGTAGAAATAGCTCAGCTACTTAGACATAAATGAGTGGTGAAGCCAAGGTGAGGTGTTCCCCAAATTCCCATGCTGAGTTGTTCTGTCCTTTGTGCTCCCATAGTACTTTTTACTTACTTCTGAAATAGCACTCACCAGCTTGTATTTATTTGTTTACATACAAGCCTTCTGCCACAATTGACCATTAACTTTTCAAGGTCAAGGACCAAGTCTTATTCCTCATTATATCTCTAGCACCCAGCACAGTGCCATAGACATAATGAGTTCAATAGATATTTCTTGAGTGAGCGATTGAATGAAAGAATAGAGGTCTCCATTTTCTTCTAACATGTTAGGATTTGTGGGAACCTATGTCATGTGCTACCTGGCTTCCCCTTTGACTTCTCACCCTAGCCCCCAGGAATATTGTCAGCAGCTAACCACTATCTTAGAGTCTATTTCCCAAGGAACTCAATCCACAACAAGTTTAAAAAAACACATTTAGACAAAAGTTGTGAGAATCTGCTTTAGTGTCTTACCCGTGCCCTTAATCCTCCAATGGGAATCTATGCTGATTTATAGATCACGTGTAAGGAACTATATTATGTACTTTCACCTACATGATCTTATATCTAATTTTTTAAATAAATCCTCATCCTTTTTTCAGGGATTTTAGGTTGGGTTCCCTAGAAGTAGAACTTGAAATGAGAACTTCTTATTCAAGTGATTTATTAAAAAAAGGAAACTGAGGAGAAGGGTAGTGAAGAAACCAGGATGGAGATATGGAAAATACTAATCCAGGTTATGTTTTCAGCTGAAGACTAGCTTCAGTCTGACCTCAGTGTCTGGACAATTAATGCACCATAATTAGTCCTTCTTTGAGTCAAGAGGGCAGCCTTTTGTACCACTCTGTAACCAGACATTAGAGATGGGCTATCTTTCCAAGGTATAACCAAAGAGTTACCAACTGGTAGGCAGAGACGGAAATGCCTGTGTGCCATTAACAGTGAACTCACAGCAGCTGGGAGATGAGTGTACTGGCCCAGAAAAGTGGACCAGTGAGAAGTGAAGAGTATCCATTACATCAGATATTTTTAATAGCCCACAATCTATTTTATTCAATTAGCATTTATTGAGTGAGCATCTACCAAGTCTGGGTTTATGAAGAATAGAGAAGGAGAACGGTTGTAATTTTAGATTCCAAGATTATCCTTAGGCAAGGAAAGCTTCATTGAGAAGATGATGTTGGAGCAAGGATCTCGAGGAGATGAGTGGAAAGTCATGCAAATATTCTGAGAAAGAACCTTCTAGCAGAAAGTATTGCAGGTGCAAAGTCCTCGAGGTGGGAGTGCTGGTCATTTGCAGAAATAACAAGGATGCCAGTGTGACTGGAGTAGAAAGGTCAATAGGATGAGGATTTATAAAAATAAAATTAGATACCCCCTTTTCAATCTATTTTTTGAAGAAAAATATCGAAGGCAGTGAAATGGAGAAGGTTACTTCTGTAGAACATTTCAATGAGCACCTATTAAAAGTGACATATTAAGCAAGTCCTTGGACTCTTTGCATGTGTGAAGGATAAAATAAAATCTCTCAGTCTTTCAATTTAGCTCTTGCCTTTATCACGTAACTTGGGGATAAGGAAAATGTAACTACTAGCTTCAGATGAGCCATAAGATCGTGGACATTTTCGTTAGATTCTTTGAGCCACATAAATATAAAATTTAGAATTAAAAAAAAATCTCTAGCTTTCAGGGCTAAAGTAAGAATTATATAAGATCATGTAGGTGAAAGCAAGAGGGAAGAGATATGGGAAGATATGTATGTGTATAACTGATTCACTTTGTTATAAAGCAGAAACTAACACACCATTGTGGAGCAGTTATACCCCAATAAAGATGTTAAAAAAAAATTATACCCACTGCACCTCACAAGAAGTCTTTGAATAAATCACTTAGCTGAAGCAAAAAAAAAAAAAAAAAAAAGAGTGACATAGTCTGACTCAAGTCTTGCAAGGAACACTGCTGCAGTTTTGAGGAGAAGTGGGTGGACGGGGAAAGAACAGAGACAGCAGTTAGAAGGCTGCTCTCTAGAAGGTTACATCATCTAGGAGAGAGTTGACTATGGCTAAGATCAGATTAGAGCAGTTCAGGTGAGTGAGATTTCTCAAATTCTGAATATATTTTGAAAATACAGCCAACATAACTTGTTAATGGACTGAATATGTGGAATGGAGAGAAGACAATGAGTTGGATGTGATTCCAAACTGCAACACTCACAAGAATTGACCAGCAGCATTGGTCTTGGTTTCAGACTGACGGTCAAGTTCATTAGATACAATATTTCACTAATACTAATATTTCTCCAATATTTCACTAATATTTCACAATATTTCACTTATTTAGCTTTAAGAAAGGATGCAGGATAAGAATCAATGTAGAATTCATGACAATGGCATAGCAGAGATCTGACTCACAATTTCTGAAACCCCCAAACCACTTTGCATTCTGCATGCATTCTGCATGCACAGGTTCATAAGAGAAGAAGCTGAGTGGGACAGGTTGATGTCAGCTCAGGGAAACCATCATCTCTGTGGTCCCTTCTGCTTTTATATTTTGTGCTCATTTTCTGGTGCAACAGTCTCTCTTAAATATTGGTTAGTCATGACTTGACAAACAAGCTCAACAATGAGGCACAGGTGCTTGGTCCTGTATATAATAACCTTGGCCAGAATCTCACTCAGCTTGGATCTGTTATACTCCTGTAAATCTCATAAGTTACTGTAGTGGGGGAAGATTTGATCAAGGTTTGAATCATCAGTTGTCCCTGAGAAGAAAAGACGGCACTAATCAACCAATGGCAATTTCCTTCCAACAATGGTTTTGCCTCAGCACCCAGAAGGATGGTGTTGCCATCCTACAGGAACAGTGGCTTTGGAAAGCATAGGAGGAAGAATATTAGGAATTTAGTTTTGGACACATTAAATTTGAAATGCGTTTTATATGGTACATCCAAGTGGAGAAGATTAGTGGGAAATTTGATACGTGAATCTGAACTTCAGAAGAGAAGGCTGGGATAGACATATATATTTGAGGGTTAATAACAGATAAATGGTATTTAAAGCCCTGAGTCTAGATGAAAACAATGAGATTCAAAGAGAGTGAGTATAGGGAGAGAAGTCTAAGAGTTGAGAATTTTGGTTGTCAAGGCAATAAAAGAGGACTAGCAAAGGACACTGAGATCAAGAGGCCAGTAAAATAAGAGAAAATCAAGAATCTCTCATGCTCTATAGGCCAATGGAAGAAAGATTTAAAAATTAAGGATGTAGCAATCAACTGCATCAAATTCTGATAAGCAGCTGACTAGAATGAAGACTGTTAGGTTTAGTCACAAGAAGGACAATGCTGACATTTACAAAGGCAGTTCCGTGAAATGGTGTGGAAAGATTGATTAGAGATGGTTCAAGAGAGAATGGGGAAAAAAGGAATTAGAGACACAGCAGGTACAGATAATCTCTGCTGTAAGACAAGCAGGATCGGAGAATTGCACCAATAGGTGGAGAGATAGTCATCAAATGAGTTTTTGTCATTGCTGCTGTTGTTTAAGATGAGCGATATTGCAGGCTTGGGAGAATGATCTGGTAGATGAGGAAAATTAATAATGAAGGAGAGGAGAATTACTGAAATGATGTTCTTAAGTGGGTTAGAGAGAATGGAACCAAGGCAGAAGTGGAGATGTTGACCCCAGAGAGGAGTGCACACAGCTCCTCCATTTTAACAAGAGGAAAGGAAGAAATACATGGGCAAAGATGCAGGTTAGTGGGTGGAAATTTGTGGAAGTTATTTCCTCAGTATCTATTTTCTCAGTGAAATAGAACACAAGGCAGATGTCCAAGATGGAGGAGAGAAGAGGAGGTGTTAGATGTTTAAGGAAAGAAGAGAAGAGGTGAACTAGGTTTGTAGGAGAGTGAATGGATAGAGAAATGTAGTTAGGATTGCTTGGCAGAAGTAAGAGTCCACCTGAGAATAGTGGCCAAGGTTTTACAGTAGGACAGAGCAGGATGGTTGTGCTTTTCTCCAGCCATGCTCAGTTGTGCGGTTTAGTCAAGCTATGGGAAGGGAGTTAGTGATAATCAGGGTTAGAATTTTGTCAGGTGAGTATATAAAGTGAGAAATGAGCAAGATAATTGAAAGCATGTGCAAGGGAGTTAGTGCAATGATGGACCATGAAATCCAAACTGTTTAAGAATCAAAATGAGGACAGGACACAGAAAGTAGGGGAAATGAGGGCCATTAAAAGTGAGATAAAAATCAAGAGTGAAGGTCCTGGCAAAGTAGAAAATTTGTTAGGTGCTCCAAGGAGGAACTTAGAAAGATAAGAGGTGATGGTCTAAATGCAGGATGCCTAAAATTTAGACTACAGAGAGACTGCATTTACAAGTCATATCTTGACTTAGGATATGACTTTGACAATACGTGGTTAATGTAGTAGAGGACACATTTATTGAATCAGAGAAAGCTAAGACTCGATAGTCCAATAAAATGGAACTTTCATCCTGATGGACATTAAAATCACTAATAGTTATGATGGGGTATTGTTGGAATGAACCAAGAGCTACAGTATTCAAAAAATTAAGAAGTGACCCAAGAGTATACAGGTGAGGACAACAAGGCTGGGTAGTGAGAATTTGTGTAAAGGTGGGAAGAATTGTCTGGAAGCAGCAATTGGGAGCAGAGGGTATATACCCTTGTTCCAGCCCAGTGGTGGACTGCAGGGTATGCAGTGTCACACAGGAGCGAGCATATTACAGATTTAATGACACAGAGACTACCTTATTCACGAGCAATTCCAAATTCTGGCAGAAAGAGTCATATTTGTCCAACTTGTGTTTGGTGATCACTCGTGATTCACACAGCTGTCACCAAGGGGTTGGGAGGGGGACAGGCACAGAGGACTAACATGGTTGCCAGGGCCTTCTCCTGTCACCTTCTAAACAGAGAGCAAACTCTTAAATATATTTACTAACTTCTTTCCACCAAAGAAGAGTTGCTTCCGAAAAGATCATTAACCTTTCCATTATAGCCCTTTTTTTTGTTTTCCTTTTCAAAATTCAGAACCGGCAGTTATCTATCTAGGAAGAGTTGCGTCAATGGTCAGGCAATGGTCCACACAGTTGAGTTCCAGTTAGACATCCTAACACACTCTTCGTAATTACATTGCTATTCCACAACTAGAAACTTCCCATCTTGAAACGAGCTCAAAAAGAAACTGCAGCAACTTACCTGGCACTGCCACTGTTTATTGTTGGGCAAGCAACCCTGCGTGGCACAGGACATCTTGATTTGTGTTAATGTCCTAATGCACTATCTCTGTAATACCCCTTATATTTATGCATGACATAAATCAAATCCTGCTCAGAACTAAGTTGTTGCTGCTTTTTTTCTCCTATTCTTCTACTGGGTGTATTTATGTTATGCTGCGTTGTATTATACCCTTGCAGCAAATTTATCTGAGCTTCGACTTCTACTGCTGATTTAGCAAATATTTTATAATCTGCAATGAACTGTAAACACTTTTTTTTTCTGACAGATCCATTATGACAAGTGTTATAAACTCTTCACTGCAGACTACCTCTTCTACTGAGCTGCTCTTTATATCAATTTTACTATGCACAGAAAATGACGCTGGTAGTATTGTACCTGTCTGAGCTCGGCCAGGACAATCAACGAGTCCTGCAACACAGAGCATCTATATATACTTAGTCTTATTCCATGTTTCTCATTTATACAGCATGTTAGTGGGAATCAAGTTTTAAGAGTAGTCCAATGAGCTGAAACTAGTCCATGAGCTCCCGTTTCTTTCCATTTAAGAGTTTGTGTATAAACACACACAATATTTTTAAGTAGTTTATAAAGCTTCCCATTTCCTATCAGGTCTAAAATGTCAAAATGTATCTACATTAAACCCATGCTGCATCTGGGAGTAAACATTGATCCCAAAGAAAAACCTTCACTCTGCTAAGCCACGCCCATAGCTTTGCTTGCCTTCTGTGATGGTGGTGGGAGGTGTCTTTCATTTACCAGTAGCTTTCAATGAATAAGAGTATCAAAATTCTACCCCAAAAAGTGAGGAGGAGATAAGAAAGGAAACTCATGTGTTGTGGGCTGAATTGTGTCCCTCTCCAATTTCATACGTTGAAGTCCTAATCCCCCAGTTTCTCAGAATGCCACTCTACTTGGAGGTGGGGTGTTTAAGGAGGTAATTAAGTTAAAAGGAGATCATTAGTCAGCCCTAATCCAATCTGGAGAAGAATGGGACACAGATGTAAACACAGAGGGAAGACACAGGGAGAAGACAACCATCTCCAAGCCACAGAGAGAGGCCTCAGAAGAAACCAACCCTACCGACACCTTGATTTCGGACTTTTAGTTTCCAGAATTGTGAGAAGATAAATTTCTGCTGTTTAATTCACCCAATGTGTGGTACGTTGCTATGGTAGCCCTAGAAAATTAATACACCATATTTATTAGCTCTAATTTTCATGGAAATTTTCACACATAATTTTATTTAACTTCCACAATAATCCTGAGATGTATCTAACCATTCATTTTTAAGGATGAAGAAACAAGCTCAGAGAGATTAATCAATTTACTCTACGTCCCAAGCTAGATATTAAAAAGCTATGGGTAAAATCCACGTTGTTCAGGCTCAAAATCCAATCTCTTTTCCCTTTACATATTGTCTATATGTTTAGCTTTCCAGTTAATTTCCATTACTAAGATGGAAAGGAAGGCCATGTCTGGGCTATATGCAAATCTTTGAAGAAGTTTTCCACCTGCAGTTAACGCTCCCATCCTTGCTAAATAAGGCATGCATTTCGTGAAATTTTCAAATCTAAGAACAGCTCATTTACATCAGACCTAATTATTAACATTCATGGAACCACCTCTAAGGAAGAACAGAAACCAATATTTTATTTGAAGAAGGAATTCTGGTTAACAATACCACATACCTTGAGAGTTTCACTTTTCATTCATTAAATTAAATTTGAACAAATAGCTGTTGATGGCCTTCTGCATTTGGGGCACTATGTTTGGCACAAAGAATGAAAAGTGGATAAGACAGACTTTGTCCCTGCCCTCACGCAGATTTCATTAGAAACATTACACTGAATTAGGTGGGTTTTGCTTGCCAGCCTGTTTGCTTTGCCTTTGTTTTGAAACATGTCTCTCTTCTGTCTGAATGGAAAGCCACGAGGTCATGAACTGTGCGTTGTTTGCCTTTGTGGTTCCTGTGCCTGGCAGAGTGCCTGGCACATATTAAGAGCTCAATAAATAGCTTTAAATTGAATTGGGATTCCAAATTTATAGCTGAGGAAGATGAATGAATAATATCCTGTCACTTGACAGGTGTTCAAGCGACATTCTGACAACTGATGACAGCTCAGCCTTTGGGTACCACACATAAATACCAACCATTCAAATGGTTCATACAGCTGCACTAATGTAAAAAGGTCATCTTAAACCCCAGATCACTAATGGTTGCCTTCTCTTTCCTATTTCTTCCACTCCTATTTTTGTACCATAATGTGATTTTTATAATATCTTTACTTTGATTTAAGAACAAGAATTATAGAAATTATGAAATAAACAAAATATGACTCATCTTTGTGTCATAACCTAGATATAACCACTGTTAACGTTTTTTAAAAAGAGTTATCCTAAATATATTCTTTTACATATGAGAATCATACTATACAGAAAGTTCTACAACATGCCTCTGTCACAAAATATTTATTGAAAATATTGACCCATGTCATTAAATATTCAAGCATGACTTGACAGACTTGAATGGACTTAATGGATTTAATGAGTAGTACTTAGTTTTCATTCATTTATTCAGTGCATATCTACAGTTTACCAAACACTATGGTAGACACCAGATCTACAAAAATTATAAGGTATAAGACCTACTCTTAAAGGTTGTACTATGATCTTTGGATATTCTCTCTCCACTGTATGAAATTATCAAGTATTAATTTATTTCTTTACCTTGTATTAATTTTTTCAGTAAGTATTATTTGTTGAGCATAACTTATGTGCTAGCTTCCACTCATTCAATCCATTCTTTCATTCAAAAATAGTTATTGTATCTGATATATGAAAGTCTCTGTTCTAAGCAATGGGAAGATATTAGTGAACAATGCTGTTAATATTTCTGTCCTCATGGAGCTCATTTTTTATTGGGGGTATTGAAAAAGTAAACAGGATAGAGAATGTAGCCTGTGATTAGGGGTAAGAAGTATAGAGAAAAATAAAGCAGGTTTGGGGGAATGTAAAACTGTGGATAGAAGATGCAATTTATATAGGACAGCCAGGGTAGATTTTTAGACATACGGCAGCATTTCAGCTGTGACATTAATGATGCGAGAGAACAAGTTCTTCAGATGTCTGGAGAAAGAGTTTGAGGCAGAGGAAACAGCAAGTGCAAAAGCTCTGAGGCAGGAATATAGGCCTTGTTGGTTGGAGGAATACTGAGGAGGCCTGTAGGCTGAGCATGGAGTGAGCATGGTAGAGGATGGTAGAAGGGAATGCGATCAGATGGGGATCACAGAGCGTTGGAGCAGTAGGTAGATAAAATGACATTGGGAACTTCTGGAAGTTCTTTTCTAAATACTTTCATTTTCTCAGTGAAATAGGAATTAAAGCCATCATGTGAAAGTAGGGAGAAAAAGAGGCAGAGGAAACTAGTCTTTGAGGGAAGAAGGAGCCTGATTGGATGACTGGGGCGTGGTATAGGACTGCAGAAAAGCACCAAGATCTCCCTTTTGGAGCCGTGACTCTGTATCACTTCTTCAGTGGAGCTTTCCTTCTTGTTCCTGTCACTATTAAGTGATTCTTCCTATTTTGTCCCATAGGACTTTGTGCATTACTCATTTACAGGCCTTACCACGTGTTACTGTAATTAGTCTCTTACATGACTTTCTGGCTGGATGGACTGTAAGCTCTTCAAAGGTGAGGATAATGCTTGATTCACCATAGTAACCACAGCACAGTTTTAAACACCCAGTAAATAACTAATAAATCTCTGCAGCATGAATGTGTGTAATGAATGAATGTTGTTAATGACCTGTTTTATTCCATTTTTTTGTCAAGGGTCTCAGCAACCAACACCAAGCATAAATACTAAGATTTACCATCCAGTCTTACTGGAAAAAAATCTTGGCCTTTCTTAGAATCTAAAATTACACACTTTTATCAGCAGCAGCTTTTTTATTCTTCCAAAAAATGTAGTATCAATGTGTCAACACAGCACACACAAAAAACCCAAGAACCTAGGAGAGGCTTAAGAACATTAAGTCACCAGTTTAGATTTAGTCTGTAGAGTCTAGGACATGGGAGAAAAATAATTTTATCCCACATGGAAAATGCTGGTGGTTGGAAGTGGATGCATGTTTAGAGGAATTATAATGCCCTACTTAAGATTGAGAATGGGAGAGTGGCATCATTGGTTAGGGACATCTACATTGGCTGTGGCACTGATGGATGACGGCAGGCCTGCTGTGAAATACTAAATATGGATTAAGGTATTGTTAGACTTTTGTTAAACCCAAGACAATGTTTGTTATCTTTTAGTTGCTTAGTTATTCAATACTATTTATTGAGAACTTCTCTGCTTATTGTGCTCTATACTGTGACTACATTGATGAATGAGTCTAGATTCTTCATGTCTGTGGAAGAGAAGCAGGTAAGTCTAATTTATATTACGATCTGAGTGGGACTTCTTAGAGGAAGTTTAGGGTGCAGTAGGAATGCATATGATGAGGTAACTATATCAAAATTGGGGGAAACAAAAAATATTTGTCTGAATAGGTAACTTCTTGGTTCTGGTACTGTATATAAAAAGCTTGGAAGTCAACACTCCATCCTAACAACAAGTGAAAAGCTGAACAGACTTAAAAATTGACAACTGTTTTTGGATCTTTAAGAGAGGGAAGGACACAGGGCAAATCTCTGCCCCCTGAGATTGGAGAGACAGACAGGTGAATACAGGAAGTCGTGGCTTACTGTAGCACAGACTCAGGAGCAGAAACTGCCATGGGAACCATGGGAGCCTGGCCAGGAACCTGGAACTGAAACTGATGAACTGCTGGATGATGATGAGACATTGTTTCAGTCATCTGCCTGATTCTCCAAGTTCCACTGATGGTTTTTGATTCTGAAAAAAGCTCTACTCTGAACTGCCATTATATTCCAAGCCTGTCGCTCCTCCTGGGCCCATGGTTTCTGGATTCCTTCTCATATTTAGTCTCGTTCTTAGATCTACTCACTATCAACAGACTTCAGCATTTTTTTGCTTCCTATGCAATCCCCTTACTCCTAAGGCAAACTATAACATCTGTGCTGGCATCCAGTATCTTCAATAAACCCTTATATTAGGGTGACTAGCCATGGAAAATGGGTAGACACCTGCAGAGAAAGATTTGACTCTCAAGTTTCCTGCAATTCTTAGGACCAGAGCCCTAAAGGAACTAGTTGTACCAAGGGCAGCAAGAGCCTCTTCATTACTGAATTTTTTAAACAGTCTTAAAAATTGCATTTCTTGACCTTTTATCCACATGTATTAGTGTAGAGAATTCTCATCAACCTAAAACAATCTCTTCCTTTAATTCTGTGCCAACACATCCTTTACAATTCATTGTGGCCTCTCTAGATATTAATACCGATATGGTTTCATCCTCCTCTACTTAAACATAAATTAGAGTCATTCAAGGTTATTTTTATTTTTCTCTTTTCCCATTTTATTTCCTTAAGTCAACTTATCAATTTGTATGATTTCCTTCTCTGCCATTGCCAACCTTTGTCATGTACCAAGTCCTGTTATTTTTCCTACTAAAATACTATTCATCTCCATTCCTTTATCTTCATATTCCTTGATATTATCTCACTGTAACCACCATCCCATCTTGTCTTATCATTGCAATACCTGCTACGTATGTCAGTGAGGCATAGAGAACAGAAGCTCCCACCAACTCCATGTACAGTCAATTAAAACAGCTACATTTTAGTCCTTTCTTTTCTTTTTTTTTTTTTTTTGCAGTTCTTAGGCCTCTTACTGTTGTGGCCTCTCCCGTTGTGGAGCACAGGCTCCGGACGCGCAGGCTCAGCGGCCATGGCTCATGGGCCCAGCCGCTCTGTGGCATGTGGGATCTTCCCGGACTGGGGCACGAACCCGTGGTTCCCTGCATCGGCAGTTGGACTCTCAACCACCCGTGCCACCCGGGAAGCCCTAGTCCTTTCTTTTTAAAATACATTACTTAGGGCATCCCTGGTGGCGCCCCTAGGTCCTTCTGACCATTTTCATTTTATTTTTTATTTTTTTTTAGATACCATATATATGTGTTAGCATACGGTATTTGTTTTTCTCTTTTTGACTTATTTCACTCTGTATGACAGTCTCTAGGTCCATCCATCTCACTACAAATAACTCAGTTTCATTCCTTTTTATCGCTGAGTAATATTCCATTGTATATATGTGCCACATCTTCTTTATCCATTCATCTGTTGATGGACACTGGTTGCTTCCATATCTTGGCTATTGTAAATAGAGCTGCAATGAACATTTTGGTGCATGACTCTTTTTGAATTATGGTTTTCTCAGGGTATATAAACTCAAAATGGATTAAAGACCTAAACGTAAGGCCAGACACCATCAAACTCTTAGAGTAAAACATAGGCAGAACACTCTATGACATAAATCACAGCAAGATCCTTTTTGACCCACCTCCTAGAGAAATGGAAATAGAAACAAAAATAAACAAATGGGACCTAACGAAACTTCAAAGCTTTTGCACAGCAAAGGAAACCATAAACAAAGCGAAAAGACAACCCTCAGAATGGGAGAAAATATTTGCAAATGACGCAACTGACAAAGAATTAATCTCCAAAACATACAAGCAACTCATGCAGCTCAATATGAAAAAAACAAACAACCCAATCCAAAAATGGGCAGAAGACCTAAATAGACATTTCTCCAAAGAAGATATACAGATGGCCAACAAACACATGAAAGAATGCTCAACATCATTAATCATTAGAGAAATGCAAATCAAAACTACAATGAGATATCATCTCACACTGGTCAGAATGGCTATCATCAAAAAATCTACAAACAGGGCTTCCCTGGTGGCGCAGTGGTTGAGAGTCCGCCTGCCGATGCAAGGGACACGGGTTCGTGCCCCTGTCCGGGAAGATCCCACATGCAGCGGAGCGGCTGGGCCCGTGAGCCATGGCCGCTGAGCCTGCGCGTCCGGAGCCTGTGCTCCGCAGCGGGAGAGGCCACAACAATGAGAGGCCCGCGTACCGCAAAAAAAAAAAAAAAAAAAAAAAAAAATCTACAAACAATAAATGCTGGAGGGGGTGTGGAGAAAAGGGAACCCTCTTGCACTGTTGGTGGGAATGTAAATTGATACAGTCAGTTCTTATCTTTTGATGCAGCAAGAAAGGTCAAATCATCCACCCTGATAATAGCTCCATCAACACAACACCACAATCATTCTATCCATAGCACTCCACCTAACATCCCTCCCT
The DNA here is from genome assembly GCF_949774975.1 of Lagenorhynchus albirostris. NCBI lineage: Eukaryota > Metazoa > Chordata > Mammalia > Artiodactyla > Delphinidae > Lagenorhynchus > Lagenorhynchus albirostris. Next base: position 17,466,661 of record NC_083103.1, on the reverse strand, counting down.
ACATCTCCCAGTTATTTAAATCCTGCACACCACTGGCTCAAACTACATATACCCATACTCATACCTCCTCAGGAGCTTTCTTGATTTTTCTAAAATCATAGCACACCCATTTCTCATTTATTTCACATACATATGTAGGTTACATAAATTACATGTGAATTTAATTTAGTTATTATTTACATACGATTTACATATATACCAACATCATGAGATTAATTCAGAACAAGTGATATGGTGTATGACACTGCTTATATCTATACTGTATCACTTCATTGTTTTGAATTGTCTCACATATGTTAGTTCCTCCTCCACATACGGATTATAATTTCAGAAAGAGCAGACACCTTTTCCAAGATTTAGGTGGCCTGGATCTTAACCCTGGTTTTCATACCAACTTGCTTTAAGGCTTGGTCAGGGCTGCCACAAAATTACACGGAAAATGCATATAATTATGTAAAAAAGTTTTGTTTCTATTACTTGGAAACTTCATTTTTCACCTTCACAAAGATAATGTTGGAGTAGATGGATCTTTTTTTTTTTTTTACAACTCATATTTTAATTTGATTTGTGCTTCATTTTCTCATATTTTCCATAAAAGTTCATATAATGCTGTATGCATTTTAATTAGTCAGTAAATAAATGAATTGCATTGTGGTGGCTGGCTGGCTGGATATATGGCTCACTGAATGGCTATCTGGATGGATGCATAAATAAGTGGAAGATATTTATATGAACTGGCTTTTTGGAAGGATTTTATTTCTTCCTGGCATCCAGTAGAAGGCACAGATTGATTTACAACTGAGTTCTTGCTTTACCCAACATAGAATGTTATGAATAGAACTCTGAGACTCTTCTCTGCTGGAAACATCACAGGACAGAAACTATCTGCCTAAGAATTGAATTTCTCTCTGATCTATTTCCCTGGAGTACTAATCCCCAAGGGTTTCAAAGGTAGTGCCCAATACTTTGAAAGACCCTTGGATCCTTAGCCAGGGAATAGAAAAAGAACTATTCCAAGCCATTTATTTTTTCAAAAGGCAAAGGTGCCCACTTTTCCTCATTCAACTATCACATAATGAAAATGTCTCCCAGACAGCATCAGAGTTGATTGAAACTCATTAACCCCCAAGCTCAATTTTTTACCTTGTTGCTGTCTGGTTTCACTTTGGCTTAGTCTTTTGACAAGTCATATAAAAGAAAGGGAGAGAAAATGTCTCTGATGTCAAAGGCTGCCTCTCTCTCTCTCTGGAGCCCACCGTGTCATGTAGGCAGGTGAGAAATGACCTTATTATTGCTTCCAAGACCTAAGAATGGCCAAGACTTTCCAACGGAGCAATCTGCCCTGAACAAGTGTATTCCACAAACAGGCAGTGCCCACTTGGCCTGTTTATGTGCAAAGCCATATGTACCATTTAGTTACATCCACCAGTAGAGAAGAAATAGACAGGTAACTTAATGCAGTTGCTAATTTTTAGACAATACAGTCATTCAGATTTTATTAACTGGTTGAAGAACCACAATTTAAATTTTGAAGAATCTAACTAAGCCTATACTAGCACGTCCTATACATACTTGCTGCATTCTTAACTTTTTATACAGAATGGAGTAGTATAAGGTAACACCAATAAGGATCACCTAGATCATTTCTAGATGACTCCATGTCTCTTTGCTTATCAGAAACCTCATTTTCTCTTGATAAGATAAGCCAACCCACGTCTTAACTTCCTGAGCTCCCTGTTTACCCACTGACAAGAGAAGCCTGACATAACCAAGTAGAATACCAAGCTTTCCAATTTAACAGAATCTGTTCTATTCTAGAACAGTGTTGGGTTCTCTGGTGGAAGCATTCTTACTCTGAGCATTAAGATGCCTGCACTTATAGGACTCAGAGTCATAGATTCTAAAAGCTAAAATGTCACTAGTAGGAATTAAGGGTAATGATAAACAGAATGACCTCTAATTATGTCTTTTGGTTCCTAGATTTATGTACACGTACTAGACTGTATACTACACAACTGTATCACAGCATCTCAACATTATAAGGCATTACCTCCAAGCTAGATCTTAAGTGAGTTTCCCTTGCTATTCTATCATCCTGCAAGTCTGTCTCTTTGAGTGATGAGGATATGGTAAGATTAGTGATTCCTATAGATATCATTGCTTCATTATTTCTTTGGAAAGTGAGTTCACTTTGCATGGGATAACACAATAAAGCATTCAGTAAGTTTCAGATGGCATTTCAGGCAAAAAAAGAACGATGAGCTAGAAGAAGCAAATACCAACTCAGGTGTGTTTCAAGTTAGGCTAAATTAATATTTCCCACCTGATAAGTGGGAATTCATCACAATCAAACTATTGCTGTGTGGCTGCTTTATTAAGTCATAACTTTTGTGGGCCAAAGTTTGACTGCCATTGCTTACAAGTTGAACAGTAGCAAAAGGGAAATCAACCTAATGAAGGGAAGCCATATTATTGAACCCATGAATACTCTACTTGTTCACAAGCCTATTGAGCAGCCTCTGGATTGCTGAGGAAAGAAACGACTACCTGGCTGACCTCTGCTTAATTACCTTCTTCATAGGAAGGATACTTAATAAAAATTTATTTGGCAAACAAATATTATCAAATTCTGCGCCTATTTCAAAAGATCCATCCATATGTCTTCCACACTTATCTTTGCTATGAACTCTAGCTTCATCCAAGTCCTTGACCATTTATCCAAATCATTATCTCACCATTTATAAATTACTAGTATTTTCCTTTCCCACTATCTTTCAGTATCTAATTAGGCTTAGAATGGATTAGCAGTCAATTTCCATAGGATGCCAATTTATCATGCAGATCTGTGTCTAAACTACTCGTGATTGTTTTCCTCCTTAGATAACTGGTCACAGGTAACTCCCCATAAGGCTATAATTACATGTTAAAAGAGAGATGACATTGAACCAGGAGTAGCCCATAGAAAATATGTGTAAGTCTGTATTTTTAATACCTTTTTGATTTGGATCCAGCACTTTCACATGATTTTGAAAGTTTAGTACACACAACAAATGTGAAGAATCAATGGATCAAATAATAAACATTTTATGATTGGCAGTTTGAGCTGCATGGTCATTGGTATTTCATAATTAGGTATTAATTCTGTCTTAGTTTCTTGAAGGAGAGAAAAGCTATTTTGTTAAATGGTGGGAAGTTAAATTTAGAAGATGGTAAAATTTTTCTCCAAAATCATGAAGGTCTCCACTGGGAAGCCACTACTGGAGCATGTCAAAGGTACAATACAACATTTCCATCTCCCCCAGATATTTCAAGCACTCCTGGGCCTGTCCATCCATAAGGGTCAATCAGCAGTGCTGCTTGCTCATTTACCTACTGGAATATATTTTCACATCCTAGTTTCCCATCCCCAAACTAGAAGCATTTCAGTTCATCTGGCAAATACATCAGAGCAGCATATCAAAATGTGGTGCATTTTGCTATTGGAACTCAAAGATGCATACCAATCATTGGGTATATTTCTTAGCATGGGGGCAAAGTGAAGTTCTAGACTTTGCAAGCGATATCTCAACATGTCCCGGATTATCGGACCCAGAGAAACTTCACTGAGGTGACATGTATCTATAATGAAGTTTATCTCTAACCTTATTATGTGCACATGTCCCCCTGCAATATCTAGGATACCAGCTATTTCCTGCTAAGATACTAACAACATGAAGTCATCATTGAAGTCAACCTCTGCAGTGCTGTATGGGTTGATGAGATACTCAAGGAATCAGCAGGCTATATTGTGATACAAAGCCAAAGAATGACATAATCCTGATGTATTTTAGCAAAGGTGTACTGTCTTTTTAGCCAAATAACTAAAGAATAGTGTTTTCCATTTATTAGGATAAAGAAAAAAATATCAGATCAATAGCTGTATCAAGATGCCAAATGCCGTTTTGAATTTCTCAAACGGTAAGATTATATCTGAAACAGTAGCTTTAATCAGTCATCCTTGGAGGAGAGCAGGAGCTATGGAGATGCTCCACTTAGGTCCCCCTTCAAAGAAAGATTTGCTGCCCAGCTACACAAGGTGTGGTTCCAGCTGGTAGCGCCTTCAGGTTTCATTTTCACTGAGCTGAGATTCTATTCTACTCTTCTCAGCGTGGCCCCGGTCATCGATATAGCAAGGTGATGGCTGGCAAAACAGCCTGACCATTTTTGCCCAATGTGGGACTTCTCTAACAGACAGTTTTGCCCTGGAGCTTCCTGTTGGGTTGGCAGAGATTTTATCTGATCTGTATCTGTATCACAGCCTCCCTGCTGTGACCTTACTATGATTTTCAACATCAGTGAGAAATAGATTCCTCTGAATTGTAAGAGAGCTCATGAAACAGAAGGGATATTGAAATGGAGGATCAATTACTTCTTTTGCAGTAATTCTGAACTTGCAATGGCTATAGCACTGCCTATGTAGACAAGAAGACAAACCAGCATATTGGAAAGCTGTATACAAATTAAAAGCACCAGAAAAAGCTGAAAAAAAAAATCTTACGGATTCCCTTGCACAATCCTGCTTCCTCCTCCCTTCTTTTCACAGATGTTACAGATCAGTAAAACTTTAGCACTTCAGCACTCTTAACTCCATCTCAACCTCTGCTTCCTAAAGAATCTAACCTGCAACACGAAGTCTGCATTAATTTCCTGTGGTTTTTTTTTCTTTTCTTTTTCTAGAAACTGTCTATCCTCTGTACCCATGCTGGAGACTTATAGAGGATTTTTTTTTTTAAATAGAAATCATCCTTTCTTCACCTTTACATTATTTTGGTGGTGGCACAAACTGTCAGGATTTTTAGAGGTGAGATATTGGCTCAAATGTACTATTTTGGTAGGAAGGGTTAGCAGCACTGCTCCTTCCTTGACATTCCTGACATAATAATTGCCATTCCATAGATTACGGCACCTCTCCAGGGAGGCTGGTAGGTTCTGAGCCTGTACCAACTATATATTCAGGAACGTGGAAAGAGACAACAGGGTCATAATGATTTTGCTTTAAGTGTTCCCCTGCCCTGATCTCTGCACTGGCTGTTTCCTTTGAGTTCTTTATTTATTTTTTCTTTCTATTTTCTTCGTTTTTTGTATTTAATATTACAGGACTCTCTCAAATGTTTGGTGACCTTTAGCACTCTGCTCCTATTTAAGATTGAAACAGAAAGAAAGTGGATTAGTAATGTGTTCTGGGTAGCCTGGGCTTCAGGACGATCCTCTTGAGTTGTTTCATAGGAAAGATACCTAATTATCTATTTCTCTAGGTATTTTCTTTTGAACTAGTCGTACCCAGAGAAGAAATATCTGCTCTTCTGCCTGAAAGGTTTAAGTCTGGCTGCCAATATTCTGGAAGCTTAGGAAGAGGGGGTGCTAGTTAAGTTTCACTTAACTTCCTTGATTTAATTATGACAGCCCAGCTCACAGTTGTGCCCAGGGTCACCAAGATCAGAGCCTCTCTGGCTCACCTGCTCCAAGGAATCATTCTCCAGTTTCCTTCTTGGGTGGGGAAGAAGATACGAGTGTCTAAGTGATCTTTCTATAGCCAACCAATCTTACAGTTTTTAGCCACACACCCAGCCTATTTTCAGAGGTATTTTCTATCTTCCATTCTTGATGCATTTTTGTGGGTCCATGGTGCTAATCCCCTGGCTTTGGGACTTCTCCCATACTGGTTTAAGGTTCCTTGTTATCTGGCCTGCTAAGGCAGTTACTAACCACCAGACATTATTTCTGTCATCTCCTCTCCTTTTACTTTTGTCCCTGTAGGTTAGAGCTTTCTGCTTTCCACCAGGGTTCAGTGTAAAACATTAGTATCCAATCCACCGTGTGAAGTAGAAACATCCCCTGCTTATTTCTGTCCTCATTCCAGAAATAAAGTTCTCCTCCCAAGCATCAAACTGGCCAAGCCTAAGTGCATTCTTGAGCCCGAGATGCTGGAATTCCCAGAAAACAAATTAGGGCAGACATGAAACAGGCATCTCTCACCACGGCTGATACAAGAGAAGTTTTAAACATCTAAGATTTCAAATGCCAAGTAGTCAAAGGGCGTTGGGTGGGGAGGGGGTGGATCTGTTACACAGTCCCAGTGCTCAGTATTCTTCACCTGCTGCCATCCCATGCAAGCCTGTAGTTAGAGAGTAGTTTCTTCCTGAGTGTTCTCTCCATCAAACTGTACCTGCTCAATATTTCAGTCCTCAAGAAGCTGGCCTCAAAAAGTATAATTAATAGTGATGATGATAACGAAAATTACGATGACAACTACAAGTAGGTTTTTATCATCAGATCTTGAACGATTCCTTTTGGTGCTGTTAATAAACAACACCAGAGAAGTGTCTCATTCTCAAGTTAATTTGATAAAGTCTCACTAAATAAATGTAAACAGGCTTCTTTCTGGTAAGACTCCTTAAATTTTCTTAATATATTAGTGTATTACAATGGAAATAAAAGGATATTACAAGAAATGATAGAATACCAGTGCTGAAAAGGATATCACGGACTATTTAGCCTAAAACCTTAAATTTCCAGTGATATAACTCAGGTCTACTGTGGAAAATTGACTTGTTCCAGCAAACTCAGTGAATTTTTGAAAATATTAGACCATGCATCAAGGACTGTTGACTTCTACTTAAAGGCTCTTTCAAATTTATGTTTCCTGCCTTCCAGGAGCTAATAAATGGAATATATGTGAATTGCTTAAGGTGGATACATTTTTATAATAATGTGTATATTTTTTCCTAATGTTTAGGAAATTAAGATGGATGATCAATTAAGACATAGATTATGGTCCTGGAATGAGACAATTCTGGGTTACATTTGGGTTCCACTGTTTAATACCAAATGACCCTGGACAAGTCATTTTCCCTCTTAAGTGAAAATTTTCTCCTCTGTAAAATAAAAATAAAACTTATTTTATAAGTTTGTTATTGAGTCTACATGATGTAAACTTACTTAGGTACAGCACCTAGCACATAATGATCATTTAATAAATTGTATATTTCTCACTAGCATTATTTTGGTTACTAGTATTCATGAAACAATTAAAAATAGTTTGAGTCAGATTATAATAAAATATTTTATGTGGAGGTCCAGCAGATTAATCAGGCTCTATTGTCCACACCCATAATAACTTATCAATAAGTCTAAGATTTCTCAATTTATCTTTATAGCTAAGCTTCTTGATAAAGGATGGATAGTTTGTCTACGCTTATATACTTTTATTTACTTTTCAACCAGCCTCAGATAGCTCTTACTGTATCACTCCCACAAAAGAATATTTGCTGTCAAATCATGACCTTTATGTTGGTAAATAGGTAAACATTGTTTTCTCTTGCCATCTCACTTGATCTTTTAGCAGCACTCAACACATCTGGACCCGTTCTGTCTTTGTGTCATGCTGTTGATTTTCTTTTCCTCACCCTGTCCCCAGCCCCAAGCAGTGTCTGTTAGAATGCTGTGCAGTTTAGGAGCAGAATGGGGTTATTGGGCTTAGAATAAAACACACTTAGGTTCATATCTACCTACTTCTTCATTTGACAAAGAGTTACTAATCATCTACCTCATGCCAGACACTGTGGTAAACACCCAGAGGTTTGCCCTCAGCCTCTTTTCTCATTCTATATACATCCCAAGTGGACTCATTCATTCTAACGGCTACAACTCTGAAAGCTACACCTCTAGCACAGACTTTGATTCCTAAGCTTCTAACCTCATATCTAACTGCTTCCTGGACACCCCCATTTGGATATCTCACAGATAACTTTGACATCAAACTGTTCAAAAATAAATTCATTATATGTAAACACTTGTGAACCTGCTCTTCTTCTGGTGTTTCTTGTTTTAGGGAATGGCATCAGTAACCTCCCAGGAACTCAATGTAAACACCTGGGGGTTTTCCGTGTCTCCACCTGCCTTCTCTTCCCCAATATCAATCCAATGCAGCACCAAATTCTATCTATTCTATTATCTTAGAGCCTTTCAAATTTGTCGGCTGCATTCATTTATTGATTTGTCATACATTTATTCAATAGTTCTTTATTCCAGAACCTGTCCTGGATTCTGAAAAAAATAAAGATAGACTTGTGCTTCTCAAGCTATCTCTAATAAGTGGCCATTTTTTCTTTCTTTTTTAAATTTCCAATCAGTCATGGATAGTCTTTTGTAAAATACAATGAAAATCAATCCGTAGATGAATAAAATGAAAAAGGACATACAAAATTCAAGCTCCAGTTTTTCATTATTAGATTCAATAAACATAAAATTACTCACCAAATTGCTGTAAAATTACTAAATGCTTCTCTCAATTCCTGTACCTATCTTTTTACAGACTGGTAAATTTTGCAAACTGGTGTCATCCATGGACCATACTTTGAGTAACACGGAAGAAAGAGAGGCTGATTATTTTTTAATTAATAAAACATATTATGCCATTAATTTGCGCTTACACTGAGGAATCAAACAGTAGAAGAATGTGTAAATAGAAAAAATAGGATCCCCATTTTCCCCATTCCCTAGTCTCGGTTTCCCCCATTCCCTAGTCTCATTCTAAAATTTTCCATATATTTACAAGCATATTTATATCTACAGGAAATAAAATGAACAAAATCATACAGTGCATATTCTTTTATAATTTGCTTTTCTATTGAATTAAAATTATTTTTAGGATGTCTTTCTTTATAAACATCTGGACTTTCTTTTAAACTGCTGAATAATAATAGGTGAATCATATGAAACTGCTGATATTTGATTGCTTTTGATTTTCAAAATGCCAACTTTAATGGTTCAGTGTCATATTTTATTGTATGGCCATACCATAATTGACTTAAGCTATCCTCTATTGATGGACATTATGGTTGACCCCACTATTTTATGTGTAACATCTTTACAAACTTTAATGGGAATGACAAAGGAAACATCATTTCTCCTAAAATTTTACATTTTTTAGAAACTAGAAATATTAATAGAATGGATTTTTTTTTTAAAAAGGCATGTCATGCCAAGGTTGATTATTAGCCTTAAGGAATCTGGATCTTATTACTATTGAAAAGATAGTATTAATGTTATGGAGTTCTAAAGTACATTTTAAGAACTGATTAATAATTGTACATGTATAAATGCAAATGACTTCAAATGGCAGAGGAAAGTATTTGTAAAATTTGTCACTGTCAGCTCATGTAGAGGAAATACTAAAAATATCTCTGCAGGCAGCAAAATAACCGATAAATAACCAGCAATAAAGGTTACCTGTATTATAAGTTTAATATTTATTTTCCATCAGTGAAATTGTCCAAAGTTAGTATCTCAAATAATGACAAAATCTGATATTTCCTGTTTAAAAACAGCAGCTGGAAGAATGTGTTTATTATATTAACAAAATGGAATAGAAGAAATCAATAAAGCATATGTCTTCCAGACCACAAAACCTAGATCTCAAAGTACTTTAGAAACACATGGCTAATCAGAACTTAGATGTTACTATTATAACTTTTTTTTCAATCCACTTCATAGTGATTGAAAAGTGATATATTGCATTTTCTTCCCCATTGAACAAGGCAAAAATGTGAACTTTTAGTGAAAGCAACTGAAACTAAGCAGACTTCCAGATTGTTTGAGATTTTTTCTTGTTTATTTATTTTTTGAAATTGAATAAGTACTGGAAAAATAAACTCTCTTGTTACGTGAGAGTCTTAAGATGAAAGGATTGTTGTCACCCTTCTGTTAGGTGGATTTTAAGTCAAAATGAAAAACGTTTGAAGACAAACTTCAGTTTTTCCCACTTATCCCATAGATAACTAATAAAGAGAGACCATTTTGAAATTGTTAAGTGTGTGCTAAATGTCCATTGCTTACGATCTGAGCTGAGCTATCTGTGAACTTCAGGGTTAGAGAAGATGCCCTCATAGACTTCCTTGCCCCTGTTACAATGTTCTCATTCAGCTATTTAAGACATTTAAGGCTGTATTTTTAAAAAATATTATGGCTAAGATTCTTACTCACGTTTCTAATGATCAGAAGACAGCTGATTCATGAATGACAGCTTGGTTAAATGAAGAAAACTTGGTAACTACGTTGTTATCCAGAATGGTCAAAATTATTTTAAGAAGTACAAGAAAATCAATTGATTCAGGCAAATAAAGGAGCTTTTGAAGTTGTTCTGGATTTAGGACATTACTGCTTAATCGTATGTGAGGACTTTTGTGGATAGTGAGAGTCATGGCCTGAGTGAATGGGTCCCTCTTCTCTTAGCTAAATTAAACAGTAAATGTCGGGGAAGACTCTCTCCCTTTTGCCCTAGCTGGCTGGGGAGAAACAAACTTCCATATTGTGAGAGGACCCTCAGGGAGGGCCAAGCCATGCGGCAAGGAACTGCAGCATCCTCTAGAGGCTGAAGGTGACCTCTAAAAACTGTGAACAGCCTCTGGCCATTACCCAGAAAGAAGCCAGGGCCCTCAGTCTTACAGTTCCAAGGAAATGAGTTCTGTTAAAAATCTGAGTGAGCTTAGAAGTGTATCCATTGCCAGCTGAACCTCCAGATTAGAACGAAGTCCTAAACAACCTTAATTACAGCCTTGCAAAGGACCCAGAGCCAGACCCAGACACCTGACCCACAGAAACCTTGAGATAATAAATGTGTATGTTTTAAGCTATAAATTTATATTAATTTATTATAGAGCAATAGAAAACTTCCAAGTTTATTTAAAGAAAAATATTACAGCAAAGTAATGTAGGTCATGCAATTATGGCAAAAATTAAGAAAAAGAGGCATTTAAATTCCAGAAACACTGATTTAATGCAACCCCTAATTTTATATAGTCATAAAATGTCTGAGGCCTATGAAAGTAGTTAGCTGTCATGAGGTATGAATAGCTGGCAACAGAGTTAGAAATGAAACAAGAAATGTGCCATCTTTGATTGTAAGCTTTATGTAGGGAGGATTGTTAACTATCTTTTATAGGAGCCAAAAGCACTAAAACAATCAGCATTTATTGTTTTTTGCAGTCAACAACTGCACTTTTCATACCTGAAGTTTAGATTATTCAAGGAATTCATGAGGCAAGACTTTATCTTATATCTTCAATATATTTCAGGCTTTAGGATTGAGGATTGGGGGAAGGCAGAGCAAAGTTCATTGGTTCCTTTAATTCTAGTTAGAGGCAGAAAGGAAAACAGTTCTAGGCAGACCATAACTGGAATTTCACTTGGGACATAATTCTATGTATATCTTTACCTCTACATCTTTCCTAGGCCCAGAATAAATACAATGAAGGTAGGAGGGATGGGAGGAAACAAAAGGAATAAATGTCAATTATAATATATTTGACTTATAAAACTGATTCTAATGAGCTGCACAAATTTACTCAGAGTCTCAATTCATTTACTCTTAAATTAGAAGGGAAAGAGGAATGGGAAATAGGAAGCTTCATACCCGCTTCTAGCCTTAGAACCTTTGCCTATCAGGAAGAAAGAGATACAAGGGAATTTTTTTCTTCCTTATTTTTGAACCCTAAATTATTTTTTAACCCTAAATTATTGAAACAGCACCAAATATACAAACTAGTGTCCTCAAAACCTACAATCCATCAACACATTGCAATAATCACATCAGCTCTAAAAGAATCATGGTGACATTGAGATTTTTCTATCATTTAATGGAAGCATCTAGAAGGCTTTGTTTGGTTGGATAAAGAATAAGCCAAGTTGCTGGGAATAAGCTGAGATTAGCCTTCAAAGTAACTTGTGTCTGGTCAAAAGTGTTTTTTTTTTTGATGAGAATGCTTGATCCTTTTTTTTTTTTTGTCACCATATAAAAGCAGATTTCCAAAATTTACATATTATGCAGGATTTTAAGTTTAGACCACATCCCTGAAGTATTTTAGACTCTACCTGAGAAGATTCTGATACTAATGGGTTCTCATGGCATGATTTTTCTTCCTGTTTATGGTTTCATTGGGTTACTTGGGCATAGCATTTCATATCACTTTTCTAGCTAAAACTCTGCTTATTTTCAGGATTATGATTTGAATTATCCCTATGACTATGCATTTGTTTTGTTTAGTTGCATTTTTCCATTTCCCATAAATTCTAAACACGCTAAATGATTTGGTCCATCATCCAAGTCCTGATAGCTCAGTGACACCCACCCTCCCACACATACATATGCTCATATACGCAGCATTCATATCTATAGCATCTGGACAAAGAAATAAAGGGAGATGTAGAGGAAGGAGGAGAGAAAAGGGAAGGGGAGGAGGGAAGGATGGAAAAATAGGAAGAAGGAGTACGGAAAGGAGATGAAGGAGGCAGGGAAAGAGAAAGGAGAGGAGGGAAAGTGAAGTTAGATATGGCAGACATTGCTGGTGATCACAGTGATCTCATATTCTCCTCTTCCTCAGGGTACACGGAAGGACTTCCTTATCCTCTCTCAGGAAGTAATGTGTGCTCTGTGACTTAATGTGACCAATGAAATGTGAGCCAAGCCAGCATTGGACACTTAAAGCCACTGCTCAGTTCTTCCTAATCTTTTCTCCAGCCATAGTCACTGTAGGAGCCTATGTTCTTGTAGAGGTTCCATAAGATTAAAGCAGCCTGGAATGCTCCTGAGAGCTTCCCAGAGCTACAGTAGACTTACTTTGAATAAAGAACAAATAAACTGTTATTCTGTTAAGCCACGGAGATTTTCAGATTGTTTTCACCAGATTAGAGCCAAGGCCACCATAATTGGTGCATGGATAAAAGAGAACAGAGAAAGAGGGGATAAAAATTAAGAATGACAAAGAAAAATAGTAGGGTAAGAGAATAAAATCATTCTAACTTGGTTAAATGTATCTATTTCTAAGAAGTCTATTTTAATTACTTTTGCGATGTAGCAACAATACTAAATTTGGGGCATAAAACAATAGTCGTATTATATTCATAAATTCTGTTGGTCAGGAGTTTGAAAATAACTCAGAGGATGTGACTTATCAATTGATGTGGACTTACAGATCTCATTTAATCATAAAGAAAATCTTGCATGATAGATATTTTTCCAAATATTTATATATGAATCTGATTTTGAGAAGTGTTACATAATTTGTAAGTGACAAGATTAGACAGAATTCAGGACCAGCTCTTAGTTAAAATATCCTTCATTATAATATATTAAATGTATAACCCTAAGCAAGTACCTACCTATTAAGCATTTTATTCTAATTTCTACAGAGGTCACCTCTCTAAAGACCAATCCATCATTTTTTTTTAAATTTAACAATCCCTATGGTTAAATATCATATAATACTTAGAACATTTTGAAACTCTCTTATGCCACATGACATGCCAATTTGAAATTCTAGTGGAATTCATCTCTATAACCTTCCTGCTTTGTTCTGCTTTGTTTGTGGTTAGCACATTGTTTTAACTAGTAGTAACTCAATAAATGCAGGTTGCTTTCATATTTACATGGTCAGAGGTCTTTAGAAATATTTAAGTTACAGATTCCTAGTCATTGTGAAGAAAAATTTTTCTTATAATTGCCCGTAAACTACTTTTTTTTTTGCTAGGATAGGCATATTCCTATATTTATGTGTTTAAAACAGTGGGTTTTGAGCAAAACTCTATGGAGCCTCAGGAAGTCATCAGAAGTACCACAGGAGCTTTGAAAGGAAATGAGAAGCAGGACAGCGAAGGAGAGCTCCTCAGACCACCTCCTCTCGAAGATTGCTTCAACCTGAGAAGTCGACACTTTTAAATTGAGAGGAAGGTGGGCATCTCTATCAGGGAAGATTCTAAGAAGCCTAACAAGAAGTAAGAAAGCAAATGAAGAGGAACAATATTAAGTGTAAATGACTGATAATATAAAGATGAGTATTTTAACCCTTAAAACAATCACTTAAAAAATAATGCCAAGAATCATGGCTAAAATGTCAATAGAGGAAATGAAATGGGTTCTTAAAAAAGTGTTTGATTACTCCAAAAGAATCCAAGAAAAGAGGAACAGAGTAGGGGAAATGACACAATTAGAAAATAAAGAGCAAGGCTTTATACTCAAAACCATTCTACCAAAAATTAGATTGAACACAAATGAATTTTTAAAAATGAATAAAAGGCAGAGATTGTCAAATTGGATTTTAACAAAGGACAATTCTATGCTTTCTAAGAGAGATATTATAAATAAGAATGAGAGATCAGTTGAAAACAATGTTTAAATAAATATATATATTATATATATATATTTTATACATGTATATATACTATGCCTATAGCAAACATATGAAAAAAGAAAATGGACATGTAAGATGAGAAGCATCATCAGACAGAATGAATATATTTCATAATGATGAAAGCCCATTAGAAATATAATACTAAAGGTATAGGCAACTGATAATACCATTTTAAAATATATAAAGAAAAAACTGACAGAAAATTAAAGGTAAAAATAGACAAATCTACAGTCATAATTGAGGATTTTAACATTCCTTTGTAAGTCATTAGTAGCAGAACTACAGGAAAAATCAAGGTCATGAAATATTTGAAAAATACTATCAATCAACTTGATCTAATTAAAATTTATAGAGCATTACAACAGAAAGCTGAAGGGTACATATTTTTTAAGTGCATGTGGAGCGGTAACAAAGATACACTACATGATTGCCAATAAAATGTCTCAATAAATTTCATATAACTAAAATTGTAGAGTATTTCTGAAAACAGTAGAATTTTATTAGAAATTAAGAGCAATACCCAGAAAATCCACAAATATTTGAAAAATAAACAAGAAAATTGCACATAATTTTGTGTCAAGAAAAAAACTAAAGGGGAAATCAGAAACCATAATTTCAGCTGAAAGACCAAAAAAAGTACAGCATATCAGAATTTATGGGATGCAACTGAAACAGTGGCTACAGGCAAATGTGTAGCTTTAGATCTTGATATCAGCAAAGAAAGGCTCATAATTAATGCTCCAATTTCCAGATTTTTAAGGATCTAGAAAAATCTGAAAAAGGACCTACAGAAGTCTTCTAGAGCTAATAAGTGAATTTAGCCATGGAAAAGAATACAAGATAAATATACAAAAAAGTTGTATTCTTATAAACTGATAATACCAAATGTGGAAGATGTAGAGTAACTGGAATTCCCAAACATTGCTGGTGAGAGTGTAAATAATGCAAGCATTTTGAAACACTAAAAGTTACTTATAAATTTCATGTACATGTACCCTATATCATGTAACACTTCTACTCCTGAGTATTTACTAGAAGTAAATGAGAAATTGTGCACAAAATTTTTACAGAAGCTTTAGTCATAATAGCCAAAGACATGAAAAAAAAAGAAAAAACACAGTGATAGTTATTATACGAGTGGATGCCTCTGGGAGTGGGGATTGACTGCAAGTGGGGAAAAACAAAATATCCTGGAATTATGGAAATTCTCTATATCTTGATGGTATATCTTGTTAGACAGATGTATACGTATATACTTTTGTCAAAACTCATTTCATTTCACTCAATGTCAGTGAATTTTATTGCATGTACATTTTACTGCAACTGAAAAAAATGAAAGATCCATTTCTCAGTCACGTCCAACACAGGTTGGCTGGAATCTCTACTCCATGTCATTTCACTTTGGAGTTCAAGCTGGCAGGATAGACACCATGTGGAATACTGCTAGTTTCTGAGCAAAAAGATTTACAGCAAATTTTTCGTAACTCTTAAAGGTAACTCCATGAAAATAAAACATATCATTTGGGTTCATATCTTATTAAGCGTGTTAGGTAGAATTTTAAGCCTCCTCCACCAAGATTTTCAAATTTAATCCCTGGGACTATAATTATAATCATACATCACACCCATAATTATATTACACTACATGGAAAAAAGGGATTTTCCATAGAATATACAATCCTACCATATGCTTAGAAATAGGAGAAGCAGAATACTTTTCAAACATACTTGTGATATTTAAATCCCTTTCTATAAGATATCTTCCCCAGATGACAACGTCCATATACTTACTCTATTTTGAAGTTCATTTTTCTAGGTTAATCATTACTTTCTCCTTGAAAATCCATTTTATTGTTCCTAACTACAATTTAGCATCACTACCCTCTCTTGGGGGAATTTGGTATTCAGTTGCTTGGAAAGGGCAGTCAGTACTTCTCAGCAGCAAGCAAATTAATGAAGCAGAGCTGAGACTCCCTAGGGCCATGCAAGTAAATGCAGAATTACGACACTGGGGATAGTTTTCAGAGGTTCACTTTCCATTCAGATAAGCCAAAGAGTTGGTGAACTTTTTCTATAAACCTACAGATAGTAAATATTTTAGGCTTTGAAGGTCATATGGCCTTTGTTGCCACAACACAGCTCTGCCATTGCAGCTTGCAAGCAGCCATAGACAATATGTTAATGAATGAGCATGGCTGTGTTCTAATAAAACTTTATTTACAACAGTGGGCAATGGGATGGTTTTGCCCTCAGCCATAGTTTCCTGACCCTTGAATTAAGCATTAATTTCATAGACTCTGAGAGGTATATGAGACCAGAAGATTTACCTCCAAATACTTCATCTGTAGAAGAAGAAACTGGGACAGAGAAGGAAAAAAATCACCCTAACCTAAGCTCACACAACTAATCAGGGAATAAGTCTGTACTACAGTCAGATCTTCCAAATCACAGTCCAATGAGTTGCTGCTATACTGTGCTGAATCTATAATTGTCCTGGTTTTTAAAAAAAAAACTGTTGCCTTAACCTTATTTTTCTATTTCTCCTTTATGCCAATTCTGAATGTTCAAATTCCTTTCTTTAACTATAGGAATAAATATTTTCAAGACTTTTGGTACCTGAATGTAGGAATAAAAACAAACTCAAAACCTCTTTCCTCAAATGGAAACTGAGGTTTTAAGTCTTTCGAGTTGCCTATATCATGGGTGATTGCTTAAAACAGATCCTAATTAGATAAAGTCTTGGGAGAGTCATACATACGAAACTGTGAGCAAAACTATTGCATACCTTTTTTTAGTCCTTCCGGAATTCCAATTACACATATATTAGACTGCTTGAAATTTTTCCACTGGTTATTTATATTCAACTTTTTAAATTTTCAGTTAACGTTTATTGACCTATTTTCAAGTTCATTGATCCTTTCAAGTGCAGTGTCCATTCATCTACTATGTTGATCTAGTGTTTATTGTTTTCTTTTATGCTTTGTTTTTTTTTCATTTTAGGTATTGAAATTTTGATTCTAGAATTTTGACTCTATTTTTTATAGATTCCCTTTCTTTGCTGAGAATCCACATCCATTCATCTATTCATTTTATCTTTTCCTCTAAGTCTTGAAACATATTTAAAATTGTTATAAATTCTTGTGTGCTAATTCTAATATTTGTTGCATATTTTGCATTTTTTATTGTGAGATATTTCATATAGAATAATAGTGGACTTTGACGTATACTACTGTTTTGTTGTTTTTTCCAGAAATGGTGAGTCTTTTCCTATGTCTGGCAACTAAGATGAAGTGTCAAGTTAATCTGCAACTAAGCTTCAGCTTTAAAAAAATCAAATGCCCTTTTAGTTAGTCCAGCCTCCAACCAGTGTGTTATTGTGGTTCCTCTTAGTTACTATGACTAATCTCTTTTATTTTATTAGATTTGGTCCAAGGGCAGTTGGTTCATGCTTTCACCTTCAGAATCAGCAGGAGGGGTCACTTTGTTCCAAGCAAGTGCTCAAGACTGAAAATATTCTTTGTACTTTTCAGCCCTGTCTTCATTGCCATTTACTCAGATAAATTGGGTGGAATTGTGAATTGCAAGTCTAAAATGATTGCTTTTACTTTTGTTGGACTAGCAACTTCAAACGTCCTTACCTTCCCTACCATTGCCAATAGCTTGATCTTGTTAAGGGTCTCTCCTTAACCCTGCAAATCCTCTAGAAAGCATTCTCTTGCCCACACCTAAGCATGAAATTTTCCCCCAGGAAAGAGCCAGGACTCTCTCTTCACTAGTGAAGGAATGCTTTCTTCTGAAATGAATTTTTCCAGACTTTCTTGAAGCCACCATTCTTTAGCAGTCTCATATATAAGTATGATTTTTATTAAAGTGATTTTGTGTATTAATATCCTTTTACATTGTAACTTTAGATAAAGCTCTCTATCTACTTGTACATTATTCTCTTGACTGTCCCCATTTGCTGCTAGTTAATAGTTTAGTCTCCAGTCTGATGCATTTACTAGTGACTTACAAGCATCTGACTACTCTCACCCTTGTTCGTTTGTTTGTTGCAATCAGTGTGCTACAAAACTAGAGCGCTGGATTTTCTTTGCTTCCTGAATCCTTAAAGTTTTCAGGTGGCATGTCTTTGCTCCTCCATTCCTTCCTGTTTTCTATTTGACATCCATATTAGGGTAGGTTCTTTAAAGCAGAGACTGATGTTGACATCTGTGTACATGTGATTTATTTTGAGAAATTTCTCAGGAGAAATGAGTACTTTTACTTCAGG
Source organism: Lagenorhynchus albirostris (assembly GCF_949774975.1). Taxonomy (NCBI): domain Eukaryota; kingdom Metazoa; phylum Chordata; class Mammalia; order Artiodactyla; family Delphinidae; genus Lagenorhynchus; species Lagenorhynchus albirostris. Next base: position 17,448,166 of record NC_083103.1, on the reverse strand, counting down.
TGAGAGGAACAGGATAGTAATGTTGAAGGGGCAAAGCCAGAATGTGGGTCCAGACGAAGTTTAAATACAACATGATCCCTCAGGGATTTGGAATGTAAACTGCATCAGAGGCTATCGTTTCTTGAGGCAAAGGAAGCAGAGGTACACATAACCCCCAAAACGCTCTAGGTAAGGCAGCGTTAGGCTATGAAGGACAACCCTCAAGGAAAGAATGCAGATGGGAACTGTCAGTCAAAAAACTCCCAGCTGCTAGGGGATGGATGCCACAACGGAGTTGAAGGAAATATCAGGGAACTGGGTGGGGGAAAAATAGCATTCTCTTGTTTCTAATTCTCCTTAAATTACACATTTCTTCTACACTAAATCCTCCTGGGAATGACCCAGAAACAGAAATAACCCTCACAATAGAGGGGCTATTAAAAGATCTGGCATACTAAAAATTAAATACCTAAGACAAAAGTTGTCTGTCTCTAACTTCCTACAGTAGAAACTTCATGATGAAAAAAAAAAAAAGAACAGAAACATTATCATTCTATTACAGACAGAAAAGCAAACGGGAAAAATGTCTCCAGGAGGCTTCCTGGAAGATGGCGGAAGAGTAAGACACGGAGATCACCTTCCTCCCCACAGATACATCAGAAATACATCTACACGTGGAACAACTCCGACAGAACACCTACTGAACGCTGGCTGAAGACCTCACACCTCCCAAAAGGCAAGAAACTCCCCACGTACCTGGGTAGGGTAAAAGAAAAAAGAATAAACAGAGACAAAAGAATAGGGACGGGACCTGCACCAGCGGGAGGGAGCCGTGAAGGAGGAAAGATTTCCACACACTAGGAAGCCCCTTCGCGGACGGAGACTGCGGGTGGCGGAGGGGGGGAAGCGTCGGAACCGCGGAGGAGAGCACAGCAACACGGGTGCAGAGGGCAAAGCGGGGAGATTCCCGCACAGAGGATCAGGGCCGCCCAGCACTCACCAGCCCGAGAGGCTTGTCTGCTCACTCGCCGGGGCGGGCGGGGCTGGGAGTTGAGGCTCGGGCTTCGGTCGGAAGCAGGAAGAGGACTGGGGTTGGCGGCGTGAACACAGCCTACAAGGGGTTAGTGTGCCACAGCTAGCAGGGAGGAAGTCCGGGGAAAAGTCTGGACCTGCCGAAGAGGCAAGAGACTTTTTCTTACCTCTTTGTTTCCTGGTGCACGAGGAGAGGGGATTAAGAGCGCTGCTTAAAGGAGCTCCAGAGACGGGCGCGAGCCGCGGCTAAAAGCGCGGACTCCAGAGACGGGCATGAGACGCTAAGGCTGCTGCTGCCGCCACCAAGAAGCCTGTGTGCGAGCACAGGTCACTATCTACACCCTCTTCCGGGGAGCCTTGCAGCCCGCCACAGCCAGGTTTCCGAGATCCAGGGACAAGTTCCCCGGGAGAACTCACGGCGCGCCTCAGGCTGGTGCAACGTCACGCCGGCCTCCGCCGCCGCAGGCCCGCCCCACCCTCCGTGCCCCTCCCTCCCCCCAGCCTAAGTGAGCCAGAGCCTCCAAATCAGCGGCTCCTTTAACCCCGTCCTGTCTGAACAGACGCCCTCCGGCGATCTACACGCAGAGGCGGGGCCCAATCCAAAGCTGAGCTCCTGGGAGCTGTGACAACAAAGAAGAGAAAGGGAAATCTCTCCCAGCAGCTTCAGAAGCAGCGAATTAAAGCTCGACAATTAACTTGATGTACCCTGCATCTGTGGAATACATGAATACACAACCAATCATCCCAAATTAAGGAGGTGGACTTTGAGAGCAAGATTTATGATTTTTTCCCCTTTTCCTCTTTTTGTGAGTGTGTATGTGTATGCTTCTGTGTGAGATTTGGTCTGTATAGCTTTGCTTCCACCATTTGTCCTAGGGTTCTATCTGTCCGTTTTATTTTTGTTTTTTTAATTTTTTCTCTTAATAATTATTTTATTTTAATAACTTTATTATATTTTATCTTACTTTATTTTACTTTATCTCCTTTCTTTTTTCCTTCCTTCCCTCCTTCATTCCTCCCTCCCTCCTTTCTCTCTATCTTTCTTTCTTTCGTTCTCTCCTTCTACTTCTACTAATTCTTTCTTTACACTTTTTCTCCCTTTTATTGTGAGCCGTGTGGATGACAGGCTCTTGGTGCAGCAGCCAGGAGTCAGTGCTGTGCCTCTGAGGTGGGAGAGCCAACTTCAGGACACTGATCCACAAGAGACATCCCAGCTCCACATAATATCAAATGGTGAAAATCTCCCAGAGATCTCCATCTCAACACCATCACCCAGCTTCACTCAACGACCAGCAAGCTACAGTGCTGGAAAACTTATGCCAAACAACTAGCAAGACAGGAAAACAACCCCACCCATTAGCACAGAGGCTGCCTAAAATCATAAGTCCACAGACACCCCAAAACACACCACCAGTCGTGGACCTGCCCACCAGAAAGACAAGATCCAGCCTCATCCACCAGAACACAGGAACTAGTCCCCACCACCAGGAAGCCTACACAACCCACTGAACCAACCTTAGCCACTGGGGAAAGACACCAAAACAATGGGAACTACGAAACTGCAGCCTGCAAAAAGGAGACCCCAAACACAGTAAGATAAGCAAAATGGGAAGACAGAAAAACACATCACAGATGAAGGAGCAAGATAAAAACCCACCAGACCTAACAAATGAAGAGGAAATAGTCAGTCTACCTGAAAAAGAATTCAAAATAATGATAGTAAAGATGATCCAAAATCTTGGAAATAGAATAGACAAAATGCAAGAAACATTTAACAAGGACCTAGAAGAACTAAAGATGAAACAAACAATGATGAACAACACAATAAATGAAATTAAAAATACTCTAGATATGATCAATAGCAGAATAACTGAGGCAGAAGAAAGGATAAGTGACCTGGAAGATAAAATCGTGGAAATAACTACTGCAGAGCAGAATAAAGAAAAAAGAATGAAAAGAACTGAGGACAGTCTCAGAGACCTCTGGGACAACATTAGACACACCAACATTTGAATTATAGTGGACCTAGAAGAAGAAGAGAAAAGGAAAGGGACTGAGAAAATATTTGAAGAGATTACAGTTGAAAACTTCCCTAATATGGGAAAGGAAATAGTTAATCAAGTCCAGGAAGCACAGGGAGTCCCATACAGGATAAATCCAAGGAGAAATATGCCAAGACACATATTAATCAAACTGTCAAAAATTAAATACAAAGAAACCATATTAAAAGCAGCAAGGGAAAAACAACAAATAGCACGCAAGGGAATCCCCGAAAGGTTAATAGCTGATCTTTCAGCAGAAACTCTGCAAGCCAGAAGGGACTGGCAGGACATATTTAAAGTGATGAAGGAGAAAAACCTGCAACCAAGATTACTCTACCCAGCAAGGATCTCATTCAGATTTGATGGAGAAATTAAAACCTTTACAGACAAGCAAAAGCTGAGAGAGTTCAGCACCACCAATCCAGCTTTACAGCAAATGCTAAAGGAATTTCTCTAGGCAGGAAACACAAGAGAAGGAAAAGACCTACAGTAATGAACCCAAAACAATTAAGAAAATGGGAATAGGAACATACATATCGATAATTACCTTAAATGTAAATAGACTAAATGCTCCAACCAAAAGACACAGATTGGCTGAATGGATACAAAAACAAGACTAATATATTTGCTGTCTACAAGAGACCCACTTCAGACCTAGGGATACATACAGACTGAAAGTGAGGGGATGGAAAAAGATATTTCATGCAAATGGAAACCAAAAGAAAGCTGGAGTGGCAATTCTCATATCAGACAAAATAGACTTTAAAATAAAGACTACTAGAAGAGACAAAGAAGGACACTACATAATGATCAAGGGATTGATCCAAGAAGAAGATATAACAATTGTAAATATTTATGCACCCAACTTAGGAGCACCTCAATACATAAGGCAAATACTAACAGCCATAAAAGGGGAAATCAACAGTAACACATTCATAGTAGGGGACTTTAACACCCCACTTTCACCCATGGACAGATCATCCAAAATGAAAATAAATAAGGAGACACAAGCTTTAAATGATACATTAAACAAGATGGACTTAATTGATATTTATAGGACATTCTATCCAAAAACAACAGAATACACATTTTTCTCCAGTGCTCATGCAACATTCTCCAGGATAGATCATATCTTGGGTCACAAGTCAAGCCTTGGTATATTTAAGAAAATTGAAATTGTTTCAAGTATGTTTTCCGACAACAATGCTATGAGACTAGATATCAATTACAGGAAAAGATCGGTAAAAAATACAAACACATGGAGGCTAAACAATACACTACTTAATAATGAAGAGATCACTGAAGAAATCAAAGAGGAAATAAAAAAATACCTAGAAACAAATGACAATGGAGACACAACGACCCAAAATCAATGGGATGCAACAAAAGCAGTTCTAAGAGGGAAGTTTATAGCAATACAATCCTACCTTAAGAAACAGGAAACATCTCGAATAAACAACCTAACCTTGCACCTAAAGCAATTAGAGAAAGAAGAACAAAAAACCCCCAAAGTAAGCAGAAGGAAAGAAATCATAAAAATCAGATCAGAAATAAATGAAAAAGAAATGAAGGAAACAATAGCAAAGATCAATAGAACTAAAAGCTTGTTCTCTGAGAAGATAAACAAAATTGATAAACCATTAGCCAGACTCATCAAGAAAAAAAGGGAGAAGACTCAAGTCAATAGAATTAGAAATGAAAAAGGAGAAGTAACAACTGACACTGCATAAATACAAAGGATCATGAGAGATTACTACAAGCAACTCTATGCCAATAAAATGGACAACCTGGAAGAAATGGACAAATTCTTAGAAATGCACAACCTGCCAAGACTTAATCAGGAAGAAATAGAAAATATGAACAGACCAATCACAAGCACTGAAATCGAAACTGTGATTTTAAATCTTCCAACAAACAAAAGCCCAGGACCAGATGGCTTCACAGGCGAATTCTGTCAAACATTTAGAGAAGAGTTAACACCTATCCTTCTCAAACTCTTCCAAAATATAGCAGAGGGAGGAACACTCCCAAACTCATTCTACGAGGCCACCATCACCCTGATACCAAAACCAGATAAGGATGTCACAAGGAAAGAAAACTACAGGCCAATATCACTGATGAACATAGATGCAAAAATCCTCAACAAAATACTAGCAAACAGAATCTAACAGGACATTAAAAGGATCATACACCATGATCAAGTGGGGTTTATCCCAGGAATGCAAGGATTCTTCAATATACACAAATCAATTAACATGATACACCATATTAACAAACTGAAGGAGAAAAACCATATGATCATCTCAATAGATGCAGAGAAAACTTTTGACAAAATTCAACACCCATTTATGATAAAAACTTTCCAGAAGGTGGGCATAGAGGGAACTTTCCTCAACATAATAAAGGCCATATATGACAAACCCACAGCCAACATCTACCTCAATGGTGAAAAACTGAAACCATTTCCACTAAGATCAGGAACAAGACAAGGGTGCCCACTCTCACCACTCTTATTCAACATAGTTTTGGAAGTTTTAGCCACAGCAATCAGAGAAGAAAAGGAAATAAAGGAATCCAGGTCGGAAAAGAAGAAGTAAAGCTGTCACAGTTTGCAGATGACATGATACTCTACACAGAGAATCCTAAAGATGCTACCAGAAAACTACTGGAGCTAATCAATGAATTTGGTAAAGTAGCAGGATACAAAATTAATGCAGAGAAATGTCTGGCATTCCTATACACTAATGATGAAAAATCTGAAAGTGAAATCAAGAAAGCACTCCCATTTACCACTGAAACAAAAAGAATAAAATACCTAGGAATAAACCTACCTAAGGAGACAAAAGACCTGTATGCAGAAAATTATAAGACACTGATGAAAGCAATTAAAGATGATACAAATAGATGGAGAGATATACCATGTTCTTGGATTGGAAGAATCAACATTGTGAAAATGACTCTACTACCCAAAGCAATCTACAGATTCAATGCAATCCCTGTCAAACTACCACTGGCATTTTTCACAGAACTAGAACAAAAACTTTCACAATTTGTATGGAAACACAAAAGAACCCGAATAGCCAAAGCAAGCTTGAGAACGAAAAACGGAGGTAGAGAAATCAGGCTCCCTGACTTCAGACTATACTACAAAGCTACAGTAATCAAGACAGTATGGTACTGGCACAAAAACAGAAAGATAGATCAATGGAACAGTATAGAAAGCCCAGAGATAAACCCACGCACATATGGTCACCTTATCTTTGATAAAGGAGGCAGGAATGTACAGTGGAGAAAGGACAGCCTCTTCAATAAGTAGTGCTGGGAAAACTGGACAGGTACATGCAAAAGTATGAGATTAGATCACTCCCTAACACCATATACAAAAATAAGCTCAAAATGGATTAAAGACATAAATGTAAGGCCAGAAACTATCAAACTCTTAGAGGAAAACAGGCAGAACACTCTATGACATAAATCACAGCAAGATCCTTTTTGACCCACCTCCTAGAGAAATGGAAGTAAAAACAAAAATAAACAAATGGGACCTAATGAATCTTCAAAGCCTTTGCACAGCAAAGGAAACCATAAACAAGACTGAAAGACAACCCTCAGAATGGGAGAAAATATTTGCAAATGATGCAACTGAGAAAGGATTAATTTCCAAAATTTACAAGCAGCTCATGCAGCTCAATAACAAAAAAACAAACAAACCAATCCAAAAATGGGCAGAAGACCTAAATAGATATTTCTCCAAAGAAGGTATACAGCCTGCTAACAAACACATGAAAGAATGCTCAACATCATTAATCATTAGAGAAATGCAAATCAAAACTACAATGAGATATCATCTCACATCAGTCAGAATGGCCATCATCAAAAAATCTAGAAACAATAAATCCTGGAGAGGGTGTGGAGAAAAGGGAACCCTTTTGCACTGCTGGTGGAAATGTAAATTGATACAACCACTGTGGAGAACTATACAACCACTGTGGAGGTTCCTTAAAAAACTACAAACAGAACTACCATATGACCCAGCAATCCTACTACTGGGTATATACCCTGAGAAAACCATAATTCAAAAAGAGTCATGTACCAAAATGTTCATTGCAGCTCTATTTACAGTAGCCCGGAGATGGAAACAACCTAAGTGTCCATCATCGGATGAATGGATAAAGAAGATGTGGCACATATATACAATGGAATATTACTCAGCCATAAAAAGAAACGAAATTGAGCTATTTGTAATGAGGTGGATAGACCTAGAGTCTGTCATACAGAGTGAAGTAAGTCAGAAAGAAAAAGACAAATACCGTATGCTAACACATATATATGGAATTTAAGAAAAAAAATGTCATGAAGAACCTTGGGGTAAGACAGGAATAAAGACACAGACCTACTAGAGAATGGACTTGAGGATATGGGGAGGGGGAAGGGTAAGCTGTGACAAAGTGAGAGGGAGGCATGGACATATATACACTACCAAACGTAAGGTAGATAGCTAGTGGGAAGCAGCCGCATAGCACAGGGGGATCAGCTCGGTGCTTTGTGACTGCCTGGAGGGGTGGGATAGGGAGGTTGTGAGGGAGGGAGACACAAGAGGGAAGAGATATGGGAACATATGTATATGTATAACTGATTCACTTTGTTATAAAGCAGAAACTAACACACCATTGTAAAGCAATTATACTCCAATAAAGATGTAAAAAAAAAAAAAAAAGAAAGAAATCCAAACGGTATGCTGTCTTCAAACAATAGTTAGTGAAACAAAAGAGAGGTCAGAGCATAGCTCCCATGTTTTCCTGAGCAACTTTACCTAGTTAATCATCTGGGATCAAAAAGAATCTGATTATTGGCCCATTTGGGCTGACTTGGGTTAAACTAAAGTGTCAAGTTTCTTCATGGATCATGACCCCTTTTTCCAGTTTTTAGAACTCTTGCTCCTAAAGGAGAAGACCACATTGAAAGGCTATTCAAAAATAAGTCTTTGGGTTTTTTTTTTTTCATAATAGATCTTATTTTACTTTCCTAAACATGTCTGTATGTAGTCTAATAACAATTTCTTGTCGAGCATTAATCACACGGAGACTGAAAGTTCAGGAAACAGCCCATTATGTAGTTCCCTTCTTTAAAATCTGTGGCCCAGTTTTGATGGAGGGTAAGGTTATAGAATGGATTTTCTGTCTGTGAATATGGGTACATAGTCCTTATAATTAGAACACTAAGTAATAAACTATTCTGGTCATAGTGTAGAATTCGGTTTGGGATAAAATTACACATGTAGTTTTCTTAATTTTTCCTGTGTAAATCTGTGTGTGGGCTGATTTTTGATAATTTCTTAATGCATTTCCTTAGGTGTGTTTTGTGAGACAATAAGAAATGTCTCACAGGAAAAAGCAAAAGGATTCCATGGTCAGCTATCTTCCCTCTACATTACCATATTAAAGGCAAACAAATGTTTGATAGCAAAGAAATCTGCTTAAATTTGATTATTTTAGTGCTGGTCAAATTGTATTTTTGTTAGTGCTGTATTTATTTTCTATTTCTATTAATATTTCAGACAACTGAAACACGGTTGGAAAATGTTCCTCTAGAGTCTTACGGGCCACCAGTATAAGTGGAATCTAGGTGAAATTAAAATTTGGAATTTCTTACCTCATTTTTCTTTCCTGTTCCTGTACAACATTTCTTTCCTGTTCTTTCCTGTACAACATTCCTTGCACTCCTACTTTGTTCCTTGGGTATTGGAATGGACACTCAATTTGACTTTAAAGCTCTGAATTCAAATAGCACATCTGCTATTAACTAGCCATGTAACTTTGATAAGTTAACCTTCAGATTTCTGCACTATAAAAAAAGAAACAATAATGTCTCCATTTACCTTACAGAGTTAATATGATGAGAAATGCAAGTTTTAATTAATAAATGCTCATTTGTTAGTAGTGACCTTTTTGGACATTAAAATGCTATGCAAATTTAGGACGATTGTTAAATGTATATAATTGTTATATATATAGAATTATATAAATACAGTTGTCCCTTGCTATGGGGGGTATATGGGGTTTTGCTTCCAGGATGCCCTGAGGATATGGAAATCCATGGATGCTCAGTTTCCTTATATAAATGACCTAGTATAGTCATCCACCATATCCATGGGTTCTGCATCTGCAGGTATGAGGGGCTGACTGTATATATATATTACATATGTTATGTATGTGTATATATTCATGGTCTTGTTACAAAATATATACCAGATAGACTTAAAAATAAATTTATTTTCAAATATAAAAAATGAAGCTAAAAATTAGATTCAAGGAAGACTAAGGGCCAGAGAGTAAAATGAAATCATGAAGAGTTAATATATAGACGTGCATGCTGCATGGGGCTACCCACATGATTGAATCCTTATTGCTCTTAAGTGCTCTAGTCAAAAGATTATTTTCAGGCTTCGCTGGTGGCGCAGTGGTTGAGAGTCCGCCTGCCGATGTAGCAGACACGGGTTCGTGCCCCGGTCCGGGAGGATCCCGCATACCGCGGAGCGACTGGGCCCGTGGGCCGGGGCCGCTAAGCCTGCACGTCTGGAGCCTGTGCTCCGCAACGGGAGAGGCCACAGCAGTGAGAGGCCCGCGTACCGCAAAAAAACAAAAAAAAAAAAAAGAAAAAAAAGATCATTTTCATAGCAAAAACAGGAAAAATATGAATGTGGAGGGAAAGTTTGGAGGGAATTAAAGATAGGAAAGAAATATTTTGGGGGGACAAAAATGTCATGTATCTGATTTCTTAAAATGCCAAATTTATTGGTAACAAATGTTTTGAAATGAAAAGAGGTTATTATGTAATATTCCATAAAACATTTTGTAAATCAGTCAGAAAGCTTGTCAAGTCTTGATCCAATGACTGACACCAAGGACTTTTCTGCTCAGTGTTAAGGATGCATGGGGCACCATTAGCTTTCAGTTTTCTGGTCATTTAAAAAGTAAGTATGGAAAAAATAGTTGGCTTCCATTGCTTTAAAGCCTACAGATATTTATCTAAGTATTGCTCATGATAAATGCTTTCAATCTTTAACACAATATTTAAGTAAGGATCTACCTTTTAAAAACATTTTACTCTGTTCCTTTCTTTCATAGCATTCGCATATTTTGAAATTATTTATTAGAGTTTTTAAACTTATTACTAATTCTCCAGCTTGTAGCTTGAAATCTCCCTGAAGGAATGACCATAATTTCTTTCTTTGCTATATGTTGTCCTCTGACCAACCAACTTTGCTCTCAATAACTAAATATCAAATAAGTACGTGAATAAATGACTGAAAAGTCATTCTCTAACAAATACCTGGTTAGCAAAAATTCCTACAACGAATATCATAAACCAATAAGTATGAATGACCTAAAACATAAAAATGATACTGAGTGAAAAGAATCAGACTAAAACAAAATGCTGCTATATGACTCCATTTATACACAGTTCACAAATAGGCAAACTTGAAAATCAGAAATCAGGATACTGCTAATTCTTGGGGAAAACAGTTACCAGAAGGGAACATTATGGGGCTCCTGGAATGCTAGGAGTGTTCTGCTTCTCGAATTGGTGCTGGTTATATGAGTGTCTTCAAGTTTGTATAAAATTCATTGAAGTTTGACATGTGCACTTTTCTATATGTATGCTATACTTTATGAAAATGTGTTCAGAAATAATACATAATCACCTGGATCAAAAACAGATTAGATCATTTGTTCTCTTTTCCTGATGGAAAATATTAAGTGAATATTCTGTCAAAAGTCTTAAAGACACTTCATATCCTCTCTTCAGCTTAGCTTTTATGAGACATTTGTAAGAGGAAGAACCACATCATCAATGATCATCAAATCACAGATTCTGCAGAACAGACATGTACTTGAGCATGACAACCTTCACAGCAGACTAATTTTCTGTTTCCCCAATACTCACTCTTTCCTCACATTCTTATTGTGCTACCAAATTTAAACTGTATTTCTCTCTGTTCTCTCAGCTAGATGCCATGACATGATATGACATAAATTATGTCATATCTTCCTTTCTACAATATCTCATTCTCAAAAGATATTAAACAGAACCTCAGGTACAGGAGTAATGGAAATATTATCCAGTGGGTGTAATGAACAGACTTATCTATCATTCTTTTTCAAATTTTCCTCTTGTAGCTGAGAAACTTGTTGGCTGATTCAGAGATAGACTGTTGATTTTTTTTTTTTTATCTCTGATCAAACCACAATCTTGGATCCTCTTCTCCACTGGAAAACATCCATATCATTGGCATTCAAACCAGTGAAAAAAATCTGCCCAGAATCTTTCACAAAGACAGATGTCCTATAAAAGCATTCTGAGATCAATCCCATGATGAAGAGCTTGTTACTTCCACATGGACGGGTTGGAAAATCTATAGTTTGGATGTGTGTGTGCTGAATGAGGAATGCATATTACACAAAATCACAAAATGAGTGCCATGACTCTTCATTTACATGCTAGACAGAAACACTGGCATCAGCAACACAACTGTGAGTGTCTAGTCTCCCTATTTTCGTATGTGTATTTGCAATTCTTTTTGAATTGTTATATCATACTCATCAGATACTGTTTACCAAAGCAAGTTTTATTTGGCATCTGTCCAAACTTCCCCTACCAAACCTTAAAATTGCTAAAGAGAGAGAATTGGTGAGACCTGTATTTTCAAACTATGCCATCCTTTGAAAGACAGAAGAGTAATTTAAGAAGTTTATGGAGATTCAACTATTTCCCTGGAGTTTTAAACCAATAATACAATACATCGTGAAAAGTTAAATTTAAAGACTCAGGTTTCAATCTTCATTCTGATACTTCTTACATGTCATGCACCTTTTGTAAATGTTAGTTTCCTTATCTGTGAACTGAAAATAATAACAATTATTATTATTTTCATGCAAAATTTTAAGTGGATTTTTATAGAAACAAATAAATTAGAGTAATTAAGAGCATATTGAAGACACAATACAAATAAATATTGAATGATGTATTTAGCACACTCCAAACTCTAACAAAAGGGAATATGTAGGCCCTCCTCAGACCACTTTTTGAATTTTCTTCCAACATAATTAATCATCATTTTTCAATTTTTATAAAACAACTTTGCTACATTTTTCTATTTTTTATTTTTCTTTAATTCATTTACATAATTGAAAGCAGGGTTATAAAAATATTGCTAGGACTCAATAAAAAAAAATATTGAATGACATCATTTTGAACAAACCTTATTCTCATTCCACACACACACACACAAATGACTTGATTCTCTTGAAGTGTAAATTTTATTTGTCCTTATTAACTGACATATATATATATATATATATCACAATATTCAATAAGTATTTTACCAAAGAACTGTGAGTTACTATAATTATTTAGTTTTCTCTGTGAAAACTTAGAAATATGTCTATCTTTAGTGATCTTGTCTTTAAATACATAAAAATTCAAAAAAATTGGCAGAGAGAAGTGTCCAATGGGAAAGTTTCCCGAAAAGTGGGATTTAGAAATAGTCCTCAAAATGTGGATGATAGCTCAGAATATAAAATAAATATTGCCTCTTTATTTCAGATTTTCTGAAACTTTGTTACAAAATATTAGAAAAATGACACGTAAATAATATAATCTTTGCTAAAACAATAAAAATTATAGAAGATAAAAAGCATACACTCATCCTCAGGCAAAAGCAAGTGCTAAAATTAAGGTTTTCTGTTGTCATATTCCCTTTTGGGGTAACCAGGTGCTCTGGTTTAAAAAGTTACACACAGTGGTCAAGAGATGAAATAATAGATTTACAAAAGATGGAGAGTTGCATAAATCTGGGAAGCAATTAAGTCTGCAATCTCATATAAAGTTTAAACAGGAAAGAAATCTCCTGTCCAAAGAGAGATGGGGAAAGAATAATTGACTTAGTTTTGGCTCTGTATAAACAAGGAAGTATATAAATTAAGTTTTCCTTGAGATTTAATATCTACAAGAAAGGCTGGGATTCAGGCCCAAATTGAGGCTACTTTTGTAAATTAAAAATAAGGCAAACAAAAAATTTGATTTTTTTTCCCCAGTGGGTGTCATTTTGAGGTCGATAGGGCTGATCCATGCTTTATAAATATTTAAGGTTTATTTTGCTTTCTGTCTCTTTCTATCTATGTGTAACACTGATTTGTTTGTTTCATCCTTTTAGTTTAACACATTTATTCTATCTATGTTTAACATGCCCTAAAGGTTAGTGAAGCACTTACTAACTAGAAACAAATAAAAAACAAACAAAAGCCAGAATCATGTGCATACAGATTTTAAATACTAGAATTATTGGAACATAAATGAAAATAAAAATATTTATTATGTTTAAGGAAATATAATGAGAGAACAAAATCATGAATTTAAAAGCTGGCATCTACTCAAAGTTATCAACTACAAGTTTTTGGGTTGTTTTTTTTTTTTTGCGGTATGTGGGCCTCTCACTGTTGTGGCCTCTCCCGTTGCGGAGCACAGGCTCCGGACGCGCAGGCTCAGCGGCCATGGCTCACGGGCCCAGCCACTCCGCAGCATGTGGGATCTTCCCAGACAGAGGCACGAACACGCATCCCCTGCATCATCAGGTGGACTCTCAACCACTGTGCCACCAGGGAATCCCAAGTTTGTTTGTTTGTTTTTTTAAATCAAATAAGCTTCTACAAATGAAAGACATAAAAAATGAAATTAAGAACTAAATGGCAATAACAAAAAAAGCAAACAATCTGATTAAAAATTGGGCAGAGGATCTTAATAGACACTTTTCAAAAGAAGACATACAGATGGACAACAGGTGCATAAAAAGATGCTAAACGTCACTAATAGTCAAGATAATGCAAGTCAAAACCACAATGAGAGGGCTTCCCTGGTGGTGCAGTGGTTGAGAGTCCGCCTGCCGATGCAAGGGACACGGGTTCGTGCCCCGGTCCGGGAAGATCCCACATGCCACGGAGCGGCTGGGCCCGTGAGCCATGGCCGCTGAGCCTGCGCATCCAGAGCCTGTGCTCCGCAACGGGAGAGGCCACAGCAATGAGAAGCCCGCGTACCGCAAAAAAACAAAAACAAAACCACAATGAGATATTACCTTTCACCAGTCAGAATGGTTATTATCAAAAAAAAAACCAAGAAATAAGAAGTCTTGGCAAGATGTGGGGAAAAGGGAGCCGTTGTGCACTGTTGGTGAGAATGTAAATTGATGCAGCCACTATGGAGAATAGGAGAGAGGTTCCTCAAAATATTAAAAATAGAACTATCATATAATCCAGAAGTTCCATTTCTGGATATTAATATGATGAAAACAAAAACACTAACTTGGAAAAATAGATGTACCCCTAAGTTCATTGCAGCATTTTATATACTATATATATATATATATATATATATATATATATATGTATGTATATATAGTAGGATTACATCTATATGTATGGTAGGAATACATATATATATGTATATATATATAGTAGGATTACATCTATATGTATGGTAGGAATACATATATATATGTATATATATATAGTAGGATTACATATATATGTATGGTAGGAATACATATATATATAGTAGGATTACATATATATGTATGGTAGGAATACATATATATATATATATATATATATATATATATATATATATAAAATTAAGCCATGAAAGAAGAAGGAAATCTTTTCATATGAGATCACATGGATGAACCTCCTTGAGGGCATTATGCTATGTTAAATAATTCAGACAGAGAAAGACAAACAGCATTTAACCTTACTTGCATGCAAAATCTAAAAACAAAAACAAAAAACTGAGCTCATAGATACAAAGAACAGATTGGAGGTTGCCAGAGGGGTTGAGAGGAGAGGTGGGCAAAATGGGTAAAGGGGATCAAAAGGTACAAACTTCCAACTATAAAGTAAATGTCATGGGATGTAATGTACAGCATGGTGACTCTAGTTAATAATTCTATATTGTATATTTGAAAGTTGCTAAGTAAGTAAATCTTAAACATTCTCAACACAAGAAAAAAAATTTTTTTGTATAGTGATGGATCTTAACTAGACTTATTGTGGTGGTCATTTTGTAATATATACAAATATCAAATTATCATGTGTACACCTGACACTAAATATAACCTTATATATCAATTATACCTCAATAAAAAATAAAATTAAAAAAATATACAGAGGGCAAAAAAGGCATGAAAATGTTCTCAGCATCATTTACATTAGGCAAATGAAAGTTAAAATCACAATGATATATCACTACTTACCAACCAGAACGGCTACAATTAAAAAGACTGACTTTACCAAGTCTGGTGAGGATAAGCAACAAATGAACCACTTATACTTGTTGGTATAAAAAATACTCTATTGGGGGACTTCCTGGTCGGTTCAGTGGTTAAGACTCCGTGCTCCGAACTGCTGGGGGCACGGGTTCGATCCCTAGTCGGGCAACGAAGATGCCACATGCCACGCAGCGCGGCCAAAAAGTAAAAATAAATAAATAAACAATAAAAATAAATTAAAAATACTCTGTTGGTAATACAAAATAGGAAACACAATTTAAAACACTTTTGGAGTTTCTTAAACATAAAATACCATATGATGAAGTTATTCAATTCTTTGGCTGCTATCCAAGAAAAATGCAAATATATTTTCACATAAAGGTTTGCACAAAAATGCTCATAGCACTTTTTTTCGATAATCTCCAAACACCAGAAACAACCCAATATCCACCAACAGGGAAATGAATAAATAATATGTGTCAAATCCATACAGCGGATAACTACTCAGCAATAGAAAGGAATAAACTAGTGATACACAAACATGCTGGGAGAAGGAAGCCAGAACAAAAGAGTATAGCCTTTATAAGTCAATTTCCAAATAAATTTCTAGACAATGCAAGCTACTATATGGTGACAGAATGTAGTTTAATTTTATTGCCAGAAATGAAGAGGCGAGAGGAAATTCAAAGAGCCACAAGGGAATTTTGGGAGTACAATTTCTGTGCCCATTTACTTGACTATGGTGTTGGTTTCACTGGTGTATAAGTAGGTCAAACTCAATAAATTATACATATTAAAAGTATACGTGTATCCATATATACTTATATACCCCTCAATAAAGTTGTAAAACATTTTTAAAAATTAAAAATGTAAAAGAAACTATAGCTGACCCTTGAACAACACATGTTTGAACTGTGTGGGTCTACTTATATGTGGAATTTTTTCAATTAATATATTTTTTAAAAACTGGAGACTTGCAACAATTTGAAAAAACTCAACAGATGAACTGCCTAGCCTAGAAATATTGAAAAAATTAAGAAAAATTTAGTTATGTCATAAATGCATAAAACATTAAGTAGATACTAGTCTATTTTATCATTTACTACCATAAGGTATACACAAATCTATTAGAAAAAGTTAAAATTTATCAAAACTTTTGCACAAAAATGCTTAAACACCATACATGGCACCATTTATAGTCAAGAGAAAAGTAAACCAATGTAAAGATGCAGTATTAAATTATCACTGCATAACATTAACTGTAGTACACACTGTATAACTGTAACAATTTGTAGCCACCTCCTGTTGCTATTGCAGTGGGCTCAAGTGTTGTGAGTATTGGTTTAAAATGCCGTGTGACACTAATCATCTCTGTATGAGCAATTCATCTCTCCAGTGAATTGTGTATTGCAGTAAAATGTGATCTCTCACAGTTCTCGTGTACTTTTCATTGTGTTTAGTGCAATACCATAAGCCTTGAATAACACCACAGGACCCATGCAAAGTGTCACTAGTGATGTTGGAAGTGCTCCCAAGAAACAGAAAAGCCATGACACAACAAGAAAAACTTGAATTGCTTATTATGTACCATTAGACTGAGGTCTGCGGCTGCCTGTGTTTGCCCACCATTTCAAGACAAATTAATCCAGGATAAGGATCATTGTGGAAAAAAGAAAGGAAATTCATGAAGTCTTCACTGCAGCTGCAACAGCAGATGCAAAAACCCTGCACTTTTTACAACATACCTTTTTATCTCATATTGAAAATGCAGCTTTTATGTGGGTGCAGGGTTGCTAGAGACTCTAATATGATTTGAGAAAAAGCAAAGTCATTATATGACAACATAAAGTAAAAGGAAGGTGAAGAATTTAAAGCTAAAGAATTTAATGACAGCAAAGAATGGTTTGAGAATTTTAGAAAGAGGTTTGGCCTAAAAAAAAAAGTCAAGATAGTAAGATTAGCAGCTTCTGCCAACCAAGAGGCATCGGACTAGTTCCCAGATTCCATTAAGAAAATCACTGAGGAGAAAAGATATCTGCTGAAACAGGTTTTTAATGTAGATGAAAGTTCCCTCTTCAGGGGGGAAAAAAAATGCCACAAAGGACATTTATTAGTAAGGAAGAGAAGCAAGGACCAGGATTTAAGGCAGGAGGGGTAGGCTAACTCTAATGCTTTATGCAAATGCAGTCAAATTTATGATCATCAATGTTCTTATCTCTAAAGCTGTTAACCCCTGAGCCTTGAAGGAAAAAGATCAAAACCAGCTGCCAGTCTTTTGGTTGTACAACACCAAGGCCTGGACAATGAGAACACTTTCTCTGGTTTGGTTCTATCTATGCTTTGTCCCTGACTTCAAGAAGTACTTTTCCAGTAAGAGACTGCCTTTTACAGTTCTTTTTATATTGGACAATGTCCCTGGCCACCCAGAACCCAATGAGTTCAACACTGAATGTGTCGAAGTGGTCTACTTAACCTGAAACATGTCTCTAATTTAGCCTCTGGATCAGGGGGTCATTAGCATCTTTAAGGCTCATTGCACACTGTACTCTATGGAAAGGACTGTCCATGCTATGGAAGAGAACCCCAAAAGAGAGGACATCCTGAAAGTCTAGAAGGATTACACCATTGCAGATGCCGTCACTGTTATAGAAAAAGCTGTGAAAGCCATCAAGCCCAAAACAATAAATTCCTGCTGGAGAAAACTGTGTTCAGAAGTTTTGCATGACTTCACAGAATTTATAACAGAGCCAATCAAGGAAATCATGAAAGAGGTTGTGGATATGGCAGAAAAGGTGGGGAGGGGGTGAAGGGTTTCAAGAAATGAGTCCTGAGAAATTCAAGAGCTAAAGGACACCACTTTGCTACTCCAGCTTTATTTTGATTTCTATTTACATAGAATATCTTTTTCCATCCCCTCATTTTCAGTCTGTATGTGTCCCTAGGTCTGAAGTGGGTCTCTTGTAGACAGCATATATGCAGGTCTTGTTTTTGTATCCATTCAGCCAGTCTGTCTTTTGGTTGGAGCATTTAATGCATTTACATTTAAGGTAGTTATCGATATATTTGTTCCTATTAGCATTTCTCAATTGTTTTGGGTTTGTTATTGTAGGTCTTTTCCTTGTCTTGTGTTTCCTGCCTAGAAAAGCTCCTTTAGCATTTGTTTTAAAGCTGGTTTGGTGGTGCTGAATTCTCTTAGCTTTTCCCTGTCTGAAAAGGTTTTAATTTCTCCTTCGAAACGGAGTGAGATCCTTGCTGGGTAGAGTAATCTTGGTTGTAGGTTTTTCCCTTTCATCACTTTAAATATGTGCTGCCACTTCCTTCTGGCTTGCAGAGTTTCTGCTGAAAGATCAGCTGTTAACCTTATGGGGATTCCCTTGCATGCTATTTGTTGGTTTTCCCTTGCTGCTTTAATATTTTTTCTTTTTATGTAATTTTTCATAGTTTGATTAATATGTGTCTTGGCATGTTTCCCCTTGGATTTATCCTGTATGGGACTCTCTGTGCTTCCTGGACTTGATTAACTATTTCCTTTCCCATATTAGGGAAGTTTTCAACTATAATCTCTTCAAATATTTTCTCAGTCCCTTTCTTTTTCTCTTCTTCTTCTGGGACCCCTACAATTTGAATGTTGGTGTGTTTAATGTTTCCCAGGGGTCTCTGAGACTATCCTCGTTTCTTTTCATTCTTTTATCTTCATTCTGTTCTGCAGTAGTTATTTCCACTATATTATCTTCCAGGTCACTTCTCCATTCTTCTGCCTCAGTTATTCTGCTACTGATTCCTTCTAGAGAATTTTTAATTTAATTTATTGTGTTGCTCATCATTGTTTGTTTGCTCTTTAGTTCTTCTAGGTCCTTGTTAAACGTTTCTTGTATTTTCTCCATTCTATTTCCAAGAGTTTGGATCATCTTTACTATCATTACTCTGAATTCTTTTTCAGGTAGACTGCCTATTTCCTCTTCATTTGTTTGGTCTTGTGGGTTTTTACCTTGCTCCTTCATCTGTTGTGTGTTTCTGTGTCTTCTCATGTTGCTTAACTTACTGTGTTTGGGGTCTCCTTTTTTGCAAGCTGCAGGTTCATACTTCCCATTGTTTTTGGCGTCTGCTGCCAGTGGCTAAGGCTGGTTCAGTGGGTTGTGTAGGCTTCCTGGTGGAGGGGACTAGTGCCTGTGTTCTGGTGGATAAGGCTGGATCTTTTGTTTCTGGTGGGCAGAACCGCATCCGGTGGTGTGTTTTGGGGTGTCTGTGACCTTATTATGATGGCCTTATTATTATTTTAGGCAGGGTCTCTGCTAATGCATGGAGTTGTCTTCCTGTCTTGCTAGCTGTTTGGCAATAGGGCGTCCAGCACTGTAGCTTGCTGGTCATTGAGTGGATCTGGGTCTTAGCGCTGAGATGGAGACCTCTAGTAGAGCTTTCACTGTTTGATATTATGTGGAGCTGGGAGGTCTCTGGCGGATCAGTGTCCTGAACTTGGCTCTCACACCTCAGAGGCACTAGCCTGACACCCAGCCAGATCACCAAGACCCTGTCAGCAACACGGCTCAGAAGAAAATGTAGAAAAAAAGAAAGAAAGAAAGAAAAAATAAAATTATTAAAATAAAAAATAATTATTAAAAATAAAAAAATTAAAAAGTAATAAAAAATTGAAAAAGAAAAAAAATAGAAGGAAAGAAGTAGCACCAAACCAAAAAACAAATCCAACAATGATAACAAGTGCTAAAAAGTATACTTAAAAAAAAAATAACAAAAAAAATGGACAGACAGAACCCTAGGACAAATGGTAAAAGCAAAGCTATAGAGACAAAATCACACATAGAAACATACACATACACCCTCACAAAAAGAGAAAATGGAAAAAAAAAATGTATCGTTGCTCCCAAAGTCCACCGCATCAATTTTGGGATGATTCATTTTCTATTCAGGTATTCCACAGATGCAGGGTACATCAAGTTGATTGGAAGATTTAATCTGCTGTTTCTGAGGCTGGGATAAATTTCCCTTTCTCTTCTTTTTTCGCACAGCTCCTGGGGTTCAGCTTTGGATTTGGCCCCGCCTCTGCCTGTAGGTCACCTAATGACATCTGTTTCCCACCCAGACAGGACAGGGTTAAAAGAGCAGCTGATTCGGGGGCTCTGGCTCACTCAGGCCGCGGGGAGGGAGGGATACGGAATGCAAGGCGAGCCTGCAGCAGCAGAGACCAGCGTGACATTGCACCAGCCTGAGGCACGCTGTGTAATCTCTCAGGGAAGTTGTCCCTGCATCACAGGACCCTGGCACTGGCAGGCTGCACAGGCTCCTGGAAGGGGAGGTATGGAGAGTGACCTGTGCTCGCACACCTGCTTCTTGGTGGCTACAGAAGGAGCCTTAGCATTTCGTGCCCATCTCTGTTGTCTGAGCTGAGAGCCGCGGCTCGCGCCCATCTCTGGAGCTCGTTTAGGCAGTGCTCTGAATCCCCTCTCCTCACGCACCCTGAAACAATGGTCTCTTGCCTCTTAGGCAGCTCCAGACCTTTTCCTGGACTCCCTCTTGGCTAGCCGTGGCGCACTAGCCCCCTTCAGGCTGTGTTCATGCTGCCAACCCGTCCTCTCCCTGGGATCCTACCTCCGAAGCCTGAGCCTCAGCTCCCAGCCCCCACACATCCCGG
Organism: Lagenorhynchus albirostris; assembly: GCF_949774975.1. NCBI lineage: Eukaryota > Metazoa > Chordata > Mammalia > Artiodactyla > Delphinidae > Lagenorhynchus > Lagenorhynchus albirostris. The sequence goes on along the minus strand of NC_083103.1, from coordinate 17,427,147 downwards.
CGGGTGAGCAGACAAGCCTCTCGGGCTGGTGAGTGCTGGTTGGCACCGATCCTCTGTGTGGGAATCTCTCCACTTTGCCCTCCGCACCTCTGTTGCTGTGCTCTCCTCCACGGCTCCGAAGCTTCGCCCCCTGCCACCCCAACGCCATCTCCACCCGCCAGGGGGCTTCCTAGTGTGTGGAAACTTTCCCTCCTTCACAGCTCCCTCCCAGTGGTGCAGGTCCAGTCCCTATTCTTTTGTCTCTGTTTATTCTTTTTTCTTTTGCCCTACCCAGGTACGTGGGGGGTTTCTTGCCTTTTGGGAGGTCTGAGGTCTTCTGCCAGCGTTCAGTAGGTGTTCTGTAGGAGCTGTGCCACATGTAGATGTATTTCTGATGTATTTGTGGGGAGGAAGGTGACCTCCACCTCTTACTCTTCCGCCATCTTGAAGGTCTCACAGGAAGATGATGTTTAAGGTGATGGCTTGGGCCATTTCAGGGAGTTAGTTTTCCTGGGTATCTCCCATGTATACTGGAAGTGTACATGTTATTAAACGTTTGTTTCCTCCTGCTAATCTGTCTTCTGTTACAGGGGGCTCTCAGCCAGGAACCTAGATGGGCACAAGGAAAATTATTTTTCCCTCCCCAACATAGTCTTGAAAAAGAAGGAAGAAAGAAAGGGAGTGGGGAGGGGATGTGAGGGAGGTATTGAGAGAGAGAGAGGGAAAGAGAGAGAGATAAAGGAAGAAGAGAGGAAGTTGGGAGGGCTAAAACTGGTTAGCAGCAGAGTTCCACCCAGGGAAAAAGTGGTACATATTTAGGAACCCACTTACATGGGTATGTTTAATCATTCAGATAAAGCCCCTTGTGGATATCCTTTGTGAAATAGGACTAGAAAAGATTTAGTTACATTGAAAGAAGTTAAACATTTTTATTATGGAATAGAATCAAATACAAAGCATAGTTAAGACATTGTGAAGAAGGATGAGGGGCTGAGCAGAAACCCCAAGGAGAAATTCCTAGTGGCATCTCTGCCACAAAAAATTTTAAAATTGGACAGTCTTACTTTTAATTTTTAATTGTTTGCTGTGTTATTACACAAGTTTCCTGGGTTCTTCACTGAAGTTTTATATACTAACAAATGTTCTTTTCAAGTAATAGTGTTACTGAACCAAACTTGGATTTGCTTGTCCAATGCGCAGCAAAGTCAATCTACCGGCACCAGACTGTGGTGAAGGAAATAAAGCATTTACTACAGGGCAAAGCAAGGAGAATGGGCAGCTCGTGTTCAAAAGATCCAAACTCCCTTATGTCCCTCAGGGAAAGGGTTTTTAAAGACAAGGTGAGGGAAAGTGTCTCAGGGTGCCTGATCAGCTCGTGGACATTCTTCTGATTGGTTGGTGATGAGGCAACCAGGTGGTATTTTGGGAGTCAACATCATCAACTTTCTGGTTCCAACTGGTCTGAGGTCCATGGTGGTCAGCATGTGGTTAACTTCTTCCACTTGGTGAGGGTTTTAGTATGTGCAAAACAACTCAAGGATGTGGTCCAGGAGATTGTTTATAGCTCTGGAGGAGGAACTAAACATCCTTCACTTTGTTTTATGGCTAAACTATTATTATTTCATCTTGCTTGACTGTTTTCCTTTGTTTCTGTAATATTTTCACTTATTTGATTAAATTCACTCGGGGAAGGCCTAGGAGTGTAAAGCTTTTCTATAAACAAGAGGTAGGGATTATGGGGGGTTCTGTCCTCAGAAAGGCCCTGTATGGTCCTGCTTGGTTTCAATAGTTGGGAAAATCAAGGGAAACCAGCAGAATACCATGTGTATCTCAGCACATGCCAGAGAGAAGAGAAAAAAGCACTGGAATTAAAATAGGTGGTTCATTGAAAAGAGAGGTGATGACGTGGGAAATTTGCAAAACTCTTTTGGAGAGTGCCTACTTTCTTGGAATGAGGGTTAAGGCAGTTCAAACCAATTTTCTTTCAATATCAAAGTCTTGTGTGACCTTTGATACCCTAGTTGCTATATAACTAGAGGGTAAAGTAAGAAGTAAGAGCAAACGACCTTTAAGGCCTCCTTCAACTCTGAAATGCTTTGATTCTAAGAGGAGCATATGACTGTTTACCAATATATCAAAGTCTTGTCAGTGTCACTGTGGTTTGGGCCAATTACTACATTTATTTACCATTTGGGAACTTCATTTAGGGCTTGAGGTACAAGAATAAAATAAGTCAAGCTCAAAGAAATAACAGTGACATTGACAGTTCACACGATCAGCAAGTCTTTCAGGGAGTTACAGAATGGTAACATTTATAAGACACCGTTGCTGTTACTAAAGTGGAGTAAGAGATTAGTAGAGAAAACTGTCCCTAAAGCCTCTTTACAGAGTAAATCAAACCTGACCTACTGGCCCAATGTTGCTGTCACATCAGGAGAGACCAAACCACTAAAAATGGCAAATGCAGTCAATCCATTATTGCTTCTTTGGGGGAAACAGAAAAAGAGCCATTCTGCCAGCTCTTCTTAAAAGTGGGAGGCCCTAGATACTGCCAGCCTTTTGACTGGATTACCCAAGACAGTTTGTAGTTAAGTATCAAAGAGAAAAATCAATGTTTGCTTATTAACTCTGAACAAAGAAGTTTTGAGAGTTTGCCATAAAATTCACAGTTTAGTTACCTTAACCACAAAAGTTCAATGATAAGCAAATATGGTCACTGTCATGCTTGTTAACTCTTTATACACTGTTATATTTAGACAGCAGAGAGGTAATAATATTAACCTTGATGGTAATTTGAATACTAGAGGAACTTCTGAGTTCTGATACTTTGACTTATCAATAGTACCCTGACGAGCATCATTCTGTAATTATAAAAAGGACTGACTAGCTTAAACAAGATTGTACAAAGTTTGTGAAAAGGAAAATGTATATGTGTCAATAAAATCATGGCCGAACTCCGGAGAAATGACAATAATTGAAAATCAATAGGTATCATACACTATGCTAGAATATTTCATTGTGGAAAAGGTAAGCCCCTTGTTAATAAATTCAACACAAAAGCTATGGAGCTAGAATTCAAACCCATCTCTTGTTTTTGCACTCTAAACTCTATAATATTACTTGATGGGACAAAATGCATAAGGCCAAGATTTAGAATTCAAGGTCTAAATCTAGCTCTGCCACTAACTAGCTGGGCGACATTCAACAAGCCACTTCAACTGTCTGGATCATGTTTCTCTCATCCGTAAAATGAAGGTGATGGACTTTGTGACCTTCCTTCCAAAGGTAAAATTTAGGATTAATTTGCTACCTCTTCATTACCTCTACATTATGGTACAGAATTTCATTCTGAATAATCAGAGGAGGAACTTTCCTTTGTCTATAGATCTAAGGCTTATGCAGTCATTCACCTAGATCTTGCAGAAACATTCCTATCTCTCTTTTTCCAACTTTAAATTCCCCACTGGACTCATTTTATTTGAAGGAGTGTTCCCACTGAGCTCTGTGTGAAAAGAAACTGACATCATATGAATATTTACCCATCCACATTAAACGAGACATGAAAATATTCCAACTACTCTACTCATTCTATTAATATTTTGGTTTAATGGATATGGAAGACTCACTGACTCCTGATCTCTTTCCCAGCTGGTCTCCACAGAAAGAACTGGACTGATGTGTACTTACATTTCACTTACTAATTGCGTAGCTGGATGTTTCAAGATCACTCTGACGCTCAGCAGAGCAAGGCACGTTACAATAAAAGATTTCTGTGTGGGAGAAGCTACTGCAATTTTTCAAGATCCAAAGGATTTATTAGTTAGAAACTTTTTAATTGCAAGAGGTGGCATACCAATTTCTGATTGCTTCAAAAAAGAGTGGAGGGCTTCCCTGGTGGTGCAGTGGTCAAGAATCCCCCTGCCAATGCAAGGGACACAGGTTCGAGCCCTGGTCCGGGAAGATCCCACATACCGCAGAGCAACTAAGCCCATGCCCCACAACTACTGAGCCTGCACTCTAAAGCCCATAAGCCACAACTACTGAGCCCACGCGCCTAGATCCTGTGCTCTGCAACAAGAGAAGCCACCACAGTGAGAAGCCCACACACCACAATGAAGAGTAGCTCCCACTCACTGCAACTAGAGAAAGCCTGCGTGCAGCAACAAAGACACAACACAGCCAAAAATAAATAAATAAAATAATTTTTTAAAAAAATACTGGTTTTCATTTCATAAAAAAAAAGAGTGGGGATATATGAATGTTTTAGCTCACATATATGAGAAGTTACATGATATTCAATTTGACATTGTGCAAATTATTCTCTTTTTGCCCCATTTCCCATATGTTATCCACTTTTCTTCAGCCTTCTCTATGACACTGGAGGCTGATTTCTGTTAATTGCCTCACTAACTTTGCTAGCTCTCTTCCAGTTGGGTGATGACAGGGGAGTTACTAACCAGAATTTAGAAGGCTGGGTGAGAAAAAATCACAATATTCCTTTTCTACTCACTCTATCCTTCAGGGCTGAGTTTCCATCTCTCCACTACTAATATCCCCCATAAGACACTTCTCTACTATTCCAGCTTTTACTGAGCTGGAATAACACTATTTCTTCCCCTTGTTCCTTTACCTACAGAGATGGTAACAACTTTTCATTCTTTCCTAGATTTTGAGTGCCGCAGCCTTCCTTGTTTATTTCCTTAACTTTGCTCAATCCTCTGTAAATAATTGTTTCATTAAAATAGTTTCATATAAACTATCTGGAGTGAATTCTGCTTCCTCCTGGACCTGACTGACACAAGCTAAGAGCTGTTTGATCTGGAACTCAAACTATGCTATTAAATCCTACTCTTTCTCTATTTCTCAGCTTCATGCTCCTCCATCTTGGTTCATTTTTAGGCTCCATGTGGTAGCAAGACAGTTACTAGTAATTCTAGATTTATAGCCTTCCATGCTGGAATCCAGGAAAAAAGTGTTTTTTTCTTCCTCAGGAATTTGAAGAGAAATCTTGAAGTATCAGTTATTAGCCCAAGTTGGAGCACATGCCCAAAGCTGAACCAAACTTTGTGGCCAGAGCAATGAGATGTCATAAGTAGTCAGGCAAAGATCAGAAATGCCATCCACCCCGCACCTCCAGGAACATGGCAAGGGGTCAACATCATTTGAGGTCCTTGGACTGAAAGTGGGAGAGAAATGACTCCCAAGTGTGATTTCTGTGTACTATTTGCAAAAGAAAGGAAAGTCACAAACCAGGAATGCTCACAGAAAATGAATTCACTTCATTGACATGAAGGCTGAGCCTTAGAAAAATGTTATATTGTCTTCTATTGTAGCTCACTCTACTCCTTTTTACACAGACCCCAGGCCCATCTTTATTCCCCTTCCTATCTCTGGGGACAACCTGGATACCATAATTGGATCAGTATTTCCACTGATGAAATATTTTGATGACCCCATTCTTATATGAAGTTTGGAAAATTCTGTCAATTTTCACTCATTTTGTATTGAATGTTTATTAAAATTAACACACTCTTAGAATAAAATCCGAAGATCTTAACATAGCTCAGAAAACCCCACTATCTGGTTCCCTCCTCCCTCTATGATCTCATTTCATATCATGACGTCTTCATCTCTCTACACTGCAGCTTCATTGATCTACTTAAGTTTCTGGAACATACTCAGCTTGTTTTCTCCTCAGCGATTTTGCATTTGCTGCCACCTCTACTTGGGATAATCTTTCCTACATTTTCACAAGCTGAGTCCTTCTTATCATTCACGTCTTAGGTCAGATGTCACCTCTTAACTGATACCATCTTATGACTCCTCATCTTTTTTAATACATTACGCCATATTGTCCTTTCATAGAATTTATTCTTATTGAAAATTTTTGCATTAATTTGTTATTTTTCTGTCTCCCACCAGATTGTCTACTGCTTCTATCTAACACATGGTAGGAACTCAGTAAATATCAGTTGAATGAATAAGCATGGTATTAAAGTAACCCAAAGTAATTGTCTCTTTTTATGAAAAAGGAATGATAGAATTTCAGATTCTGGAGGGAAAGACATTAGGGAAAGATCTCTTGATACCTTACAAATGTTACAAATGTTTATAGATATATTATTGAAATGTGCAAGTAAATAAAAATTTTAGAAATGGAAATAGATATAAATATACTTAATGGGGTATAAAGCAGGTTGGTCAAGTTCGTTTTCTTTCTTTCTGATTAGGTAAAGAAATTGAATAGTAGATGTAAAAACCATATGAACAGGGTAGAAACACAAATGTTGATGCCAATATTGGAAACTAATGTTGTTCTTAATACTTAATAGACATACTGTTTGGTGAATTGGGAAATGGCTCAGGAAAGGACCACAAAATGATTATTGCAGACCACCTATCTCCAGATTAACATATTTCAAGTGCAAACTATTCTTTCACCCCCATGTGCAGTACTGAGGACGAGTACAATCAAATATAGAACAGAGGTTGATAATTATTATGGCATGAACGATGGTACACATGAAAACAGAGGGCTGGGATGAATACTGTATTTTGGTAAGTGTCATGTTGCTCTAACAATAATAGATTTTCCATTGAAAATGCACAATTGAAAACATTGGGTCAGTAAAACACCGTAATTAGACTGAGGTTAGGCTGTATGGAATTCTGGCTCCTCCACTTTATGCTTGACATTGGGAAAATTTTTTTGCTCATCTGAGCCTCAGCTTTCTCATGGCGAAAATGGTGATAATATTATTCATATAGTAGAATGATATCATGCATAAAAATACATTTTAGTATGATTATGGGGAACTAAGTTATAACCCAGGTAAAGGTAGCACACTCTCTGATACAGATGTAAACTCTCAGTAAATGTTGCCTTCTACTAATAGCATTATCATTACTGCATGCATTACTCTAGGAATTCAAGGAAGTTATTAATATCTATATACAGAGTTTAGTGTAAACCGAGTCAAAATTTCTCAAACTTTAAGATTTATTCCTAAGTGCATTAGTCCCAACCCCCCAAAAATACATGATCCAAAAAACGGAGATTTAGTAATAAGTACAAATATTGCTAGCATTTATATTTGTATGTGGTATTGAGTTTATCTATTTGAAACTTAGTTTCATTATTTTCAAATTAGAAAAATAAGAAATACCAATTGATTGGATGTAATTAAGATGATTAAATGAAATAATAAACATAAAAGAAACTTAGCAGGGTGAAGATGTAGCAAATACTCAGAAAATCATCATTATTATTCTATGATTTTATATTAACTTTTATTTTTTATATTAAGATTAACTTTTTAGTAGTTTTGACAAATTTTATTAGCCCTATTATATGTATGAGGAAACTGACACTCAGAGAAACTAAAGACTCACTGAGGTAGAAGCTAGAAAATAAGATCTTGACCTCAAGTTTTCTCATGTTGACAGCCTTACTCCTTCCATCACACCATGTCACTTCCGATTTGTGGTTTTTATTTAAAGTCTCTGGCATAGTAAATAAGATGAATCTATTGTCTGCCTAAGACTTTGCTAGAGGATAAAAGCAAAGACGTACCGCTACAAGCAGCATTACTATAACTCAGACATTCCCTGAGCTACAAACTTGATAAGTGTAAATTTACTCAGCAGAGAAAGAAATTCTGCAAAGGCCAAGAGCAAAGGAAACTTCTAAGCAGTAGTCCTTCGTCCACTTCTCACTTCTGAATGCAAGTGTTGCAGGTCTTGAGAGAGATAAAACATGACCTCTCTAGACACAGACGTAGAGAACAAACGTATGGACACCAAGGGGAGAAAGCATGGGGGAGGTAGGATGAATTGGGAGATTGGGATTGACATATATACACTAATATGTATAAAATAGATAACTAATAAGAACCTGCTGTATAAAAAGAAAAGAAAAAATAAAATTTAAAAAATCCTATGTTAACTGACAACTAAAAACACAAAAACAAAAATATGGCCTCTCTGTTATATGAATATGCCAGGTCTCTGGATTCCTAACTCAAAGAGTGGTGGCACAGTTCTGGAAGCCCTTGACATAAAGTCATGTACCTTTTTAACCTGAAGGAGCTGTCATTCTCACTAGTTCTTTGCAATAGGAGTCATTCTTCTTCACTCTGTTTATGGGGCTCCAACCTTTTTTAGTGTAAGTTGCTTTTACATCCTTTTGCTGCAGTTTCTGTAAACCACTTTCTTTTCAGCACCTACCATCCTGTTTTACAATGCCATGCATTTGCACACATTGTTTCCTGTGCCTGGAAAATTCTATTCTCCCAATCCCAGTCCCTGTTATCCATTCCACAACCTTCAACCTGGTATCCAGTCACCCTTCAAAACACAGACTTTTCCTGCTTCTATGAAGTCTTCCCCCAGGCCTACCCTCTCTTTCACAACAGAGTTTATCAGAGTATGGTGCCTTGAACATAATCCTGCTTTTGTATATACCATCCAATATTGTTTTTAATTTGCTTAACAAAATGTGTAGAGTCATACTGTCTCAGGAAATAACCCAAGCTGTCACAAATCTAACATAGTCCCTGCCCTAATGGTTCTGCCAAAATAGTATATTTGTTTAACTATTGGTCTCCCCTTAACTTATTGGGTCCCATGAAAGCAAAGAATGTGTCTCATTCATCATCAAACCTATAGTGCCCAGCACAATGCCTGACAAATATTAGTTACTGATTAAATATTTGCTGAGTCATAAAGTTTAACGAGTTGTATTCTTTGTTATCATAAGAATTTGAGCTTCAGAGTCAAACAAATCAGTCTAAGATGTGACTTTAGCTTCTTCTCTGCAGATACCCAAAGGACTGGTTTCTTACATTAGAGACAACTGAAGCTGCCTTTTAGCACAATTTGTTGACTTCAACGAGTTATTCCTTCAAGTACTCAACCAAGTTTCACTTAATGAGAAGCCAGAGGTTCTGGGATTATTGTAGACAATATTTAGTTGCATGATCGCTGGAAGGACATATGAGGAACATTACAAATAATGGAAGCTTGTTATTATAAAAGAAGCAGGGATAAAGCCCGTTTTTCAGAAAGTGTTTTGGCACAAGCTTTCCTTTTGCAAAAGGCAATTGAAAATGAGCAGAGAAATTTTTTAATTTTCTGATTGTCTTCAGAATTCCACCAGGGTATCTTCATTTATGGTCATATCTGAATTCCTTTTAATCCTGTCCTTTCTCTCTCTTCCTGTGAACATACCTTTGAACATATATATTGTATAACCTAGATAAATATAAATAGTCCTCATATTTACTCACTCAACCAATATTTACTGAGAACCTACTAGATGCCAGAGCCTATGATAGGCATAGAGGCATAAGGATAAATAAAACATAGTCACAAACTCACTAATATTCTCTGTTCTTTGGGGGAGGCAGACTCCAAAGCAGAAAAATATCGTGTCAATGCAACAGATGCCACATTAAAGGTATAGCCACATGCTGAGACACCTCAGGGGAGGCAGCAATTCAGTTTTGCCCTTGAAGGCAAAGAAACAACCAGAGGTGGTAACATTCAGCTGAGATTTGAAAGATGGTGAGAAGAGTGGCACTACGGACTGAATGTTTGTGTCTCCCCTCCTCCCCACCCCAAAATTCATATGTTGAAGCCCTAACTATTAAGAGGTGAGGAATTTGGGAGGTAATTAGGTTTAGATAAGGTCACTAGAGTGGAGTCCCCATACTAGGATCCATGTCCTATAAAAAGAGACATGGCAGAAATGATCTCTCCTCCATGTGAGAACACAGCAAGAAGGCGGCTGTCTGTAAACTAAGAGGAGAGCCCTCACAGGACACAAAATATGCTGGCACCATGACCTCAGACGTCCAGCCCCCATAACTGAAAAATAAATGTGTGTTGTTTAAGATACCAGTCTATGGTATTTGTTACTAGGCAGACTAAGTCTTAGTCTGAGCAAGCTAAGACAGAAAATGGTGCTAAGAAAGGCATTCTGCTGTTTAACAAATACCTGAATATGTGGAAGCAGCTTTGGAATTGAGCAATACGTAGAGGCTGGAGGAGTTTCGAGATGCGTGTTAAAAACAGCTTAGCTTGCCATGGGTAGAATTTTAAAGATTCTGATGAGAGCTCAGAAAAAAAAAAAAAAAAAAAAAGAACTGTAGAGAAAGCTTCCATCTTAGAGAATACATACATAATCATGAATAGAATATTGGTAGAAATATGAACTGTAAAGTCCATTTTGGTGAGGTCTCAGATGGAAATGGAGAACATGTCATAGGCTAATGAGAAATATATAATCTTCTTTATAAGGTAGCAAAGAACTTGGCTAAATTGTGTTCATATTTTAGTGTTTTGTGGAAGAAAGAACTTATGAGCAATGAAACCGGATGTTTAATTGAGATTTCTAAGCCAAGTATTGAAGTCGTGGCTTGGTTCTTCCTGACTTAGAGTAAAACAAGAGAGAGAGAAATGATTGAGGAAGGAATAATTAAGAAAAATAGAACCAGAAATGAAAGATTTGGGAAATTCTGTCTGTTCATATTGCAAAAAATGAGAAAAGCCTGTTCACGAGAGAACACTAACAGTATGGCAGGACCAACCATTTGATAAGCAGACTGAACCATGGACCAAATCAGCCACTCTAGCAGGAGCAGAGCCAGTTTGAGCTGAAAGGGATGGAGACAGTGGAAGGAAGAAAGGCTGTCAGAGTTCTTGGATTTTATAGGAATAGACCATAGTTGCTATTGTTTCAAACTTCTAAAATTCTTCATGAATTCGTACAGGGAAGAATGACCTGAAATCTATTTGTCTATTCAGAAATCACCAGGGCTACATTCTCAGTTCCCAAAGGGAGGTGGGGGACATTTCCTCAGTTTCAACAGGCCAGTTTTCTGCCCAAAGCCTTGGGAGTGGAGCCCCCAGAGCCTGTTCCTTGCACAAGCCAGTCTCAAATATTTTCAGTACCTTTGCATGTGCCATCTTCCTGTCTGAAAGTCTCAATACCCCCAGTCTGCCTGGATGACTTTTTTGTTTTTTGACAAGCATTGAGATTTATTCTTCATAACAATAGGCAAAACTGTTATAAAAATTTAAGTTAGTGCAATAGTATAAAAGCAAGGTCTTTCTTTTGAGTTAGTAATTACTAAGAATCGAAAGCACCAATTATTTTTCTAGCTAAGTAGTTAGCACCATTAAAATCACCTTTATTACTGAAGGTCCTGCAGGAAAATTAGTTATTAAGACACTGGAATTCTCTAGCTCCAATCTCTTTTTCCCTCCACTGAACCAACCCCTCCCTACCCCCCAGAGGCTGCACTGTCATAGTCAGTAAGTGGTATGTGTTGTCTAAGCCCCTGCCTTCCTAACTGCCCACTATTGTCTTTTTTTTTCTTTAATACCCTCTTTATCCATTTCTCCCTTCTCCTCACTCCCCACCTCTGGCATCACCAATTGGCCCCACTAATTTGTTTTCTATGTCTGTGAGCTTGCTTTGGGGGATGGTTTTTGTCTTTGTTTTTTAGATTTCACATGTAAAAGAGTTCATATGGTATTTGTCTTTCTCTAAGTGACTTATTGTTCTTAGCATAAAGCCGTCTAGGTCCATACATGCTGTGGCAAATGGCAAGATTTCATTCTTTTTATGGCTAAATAGTATTCCGTTGTACATATATACCACAATTTCTTTATCGATTCATCCATCAATAGACACTTAGGTTGTTTCCATATATTGGCTATTATAAATAATACTGCAATAGACATGGGGGCATATATATCTTTTTGACTTACTGTTTTTATTTTCTTCAGATAAATATTCAGAAGAGGAATTGCTGGATCATATGATAGCTCTATTTTTAATTTTCTGAGGAATCTCCATACTGTTTTCCATAGTGGCTGCACCAGTTTACATTTCCACTAATTTCTCCACATCCTCACCAACACTTGTTATTTCCTATTTATTTTGATCATAGCCATTCTAATAGGTGTGAGGTGATATCTCACCGTAGTTTTGGTTTGTATTTCTCTGATGATTAATGATGCTGAGCATCTTTTCATGTACCTATCTGTATGTCTTGGCTATCTGTATGTCTTCTTTGGAAAAAAGTCTATTCAGATGTACCTATTTTTAATGGGATTGTTTGGTTTTTTGCTATTGAATTGTATGTGTGCTTTATATATTTTGAATATTAAATATACATTATATATTTATAATATTATATATTTTAAAACTTAGTTATATAATTTGCACATATTTTCCCCCATTCAGTACATAGCCTTTTCATTGTGTTGATTGTTGCCTTAGCTGTGCAGAGGTTTTTAATTTCATGTAGTCCCACTTGTTTATTTTTGCTTTTGTTGCCTTTGCATTTGATATCAGATTCAAAAATTCATCAACAAGAACTACATCAAGGAGCTTACTGCCTATGTTTTCTTCCAGTAGTTTTATGGTTTCAGGTCTTATGTTGAAGTTTTTAGTTCAGTTTGAGTTAATTTTTGTATATGGTGTAAGATAATGATCCAGTTTCATTCCTTTGCATGAGGCTGTCCAGTTTTCCCAATACCATTTATTATTGAAGAGACTCTCCTTAACCCATTGTATATGCTTGTCTCCTTTGTCATAAATTATTTGACCATATATGCGTGGGTTTATTTTAGGGCTCTCTATTCTGTTCTGTTGGTATATGTGTCTGTTTTTAAGCCAATACCATACTATTTTAATTTCTATAGCTTTGCAATTTATTTTGAAATCAGGGAGCTGGATGCCTACAGCTTTGTTCTTTCTCAAGATTGCTTTGGCTATTAAGGGTCTTTTGTGGCTCCATACAAACTTCAGGATTGTTTGTTCTATTTTTGTGAAGAATATCATTGGAATTTTTACAGGGATTTCACTGAAACTGTAAGTTTTATTTTTTCCTTTAGGTCTGTTAATATTTGCTTTGTATATTTAGGTGATCCTACATTAGGTGCATAAATACAAATGTGATATCCTCTTGTTGAATTGAGCCCTTAATCATTATGCAATGCCCTTCTTTGCCTCTTCTTGCAGTCTTCGTTTTAAAGTCTTTTTTTTTTTAACATCTTTATTGGAGTATAATTGCTTTACATAGGTGTGTTAGTTTCGGCTTTATAACGAAGTGAATCAGTTATACATATACATATATCCCCATATCTCTTCCCTCTTGCATCTCCTTTCCACCCACCCTCCCTATCCCACCCCTCTAGGTGGTCACAAAGCACCCAGCTGATCTCCCTGTGCTATGTGGCTGCTTCCCACTAGCTATATATTTTACATTTGGTAGCGTATATATGTCCATGCCACTCTCTCACTTTGTCCCAGCTTACCCTCCTCCCTCCCCATATCCTCAAGTCCATTCTCTAGTAGGTCTGCGTCTTTATTCCTGTCTTTCCCCTAGGTTCTTCATGACCATTTTTTCCCCCTTAGATTCCATATATATGTGTTAGCATAGGGTATTTGTTTTTCTCTTTCTGACTTACTTCACTCTGTATGACAGAATCTAGGTCCATCCACCTCACTACAAATAACTCAGTTTCGTTCCTTCTTATGGCTGAGTAATATTCCATTGTATATATGTTCCACATCTTCTTTATCCATTCATCTGTTCATGGACACTTACGTTGCTTCCATGCCCTGGCTATTGTAAATAGAGCTGCAATGAACGTTGTGGTACATGACTCTTTTTGAATTATGGTTTTCTCAGGGTATATGCCCAGTAGTGGGATTGCTGGGTCGTACAGTAGTTCTATTTTTAATTTTTTAAGGAACCTCCATACTGTTCTCCATAGTGGCTGTATCAATTTACATTCCCACCAATAGTGCAAGAGGGGTCCCTTTTCTCCACACCCTCTCCAGCATTTATTGTTTGTAGATTTTTTGATGATGGCCATTCTGACTGGTGTGAGATGATATTGTAGTTTTGAATTGCATTTCTCTAATGATTAATGATGTTGAGCATTCTTTCATGTGTTTGTTGGCAGTCTGTATATCTTCTTTGGAGAAATGTCTATTTAGGTCTTCTACCCATTTTTGGATTAGGTTGTTTTTCTCATATTGAGCTGCATGAGCTGCTTGTAAATTTGGGAGATTAATCCTTTGTCAGTTGCTTCATTTGAAAATATTTTCTCCCATTCTGAGGCTTGTGTTTTGATCTTGTTTATGGTTTCCTTTGCTGCACAAAAGCTTTTATGTTTCATTAGGTCCCATGTGTTTATTTTTGTTTTTATTTCCATTTCTCTAGTAGTAGGTCAAAAAGGATCTTGCTCTGATTTATGTCATGGAGTGTTCTGCCTATGTTTTCCTCTAAGAGTTTAAAGTCTTTTTTTCTGATATAAGTATAGCTACTCCAGTTTTCTTTTGGTTTCCATTTACATGGAATATCTTTTTCCATCTCTTCACTTTCATTCTGTGTGTGTCCTTATACCTAAAAGTAGTCTCTTGTAGATAGCACATAGATGGCTCTTGTTTTTTTGTTTCTGTTTTGTTTTTGTTTGTTTTTAAATCCATTCAGCCACTGTATGTATTTTGATTAGAGAATTTAGTCCATTTACATTTAAAGTGATTATTGATAGATATGTAATTATTGCCATTTTTTAACTGTTTCCTGGCTGTTTTGGTTGTTCCTCTCTGTTCCTTTCTTCTCTTGCTCTCTTCCTTTTTTGTTTGATGGCTTGCTTTAGTGGTATGCTTATATTTTCTCTTTATCTTTTGTGTATTTAGTATATGTTTTTGCTTTGTAGTTACCATGAAGATTATATATAACAACTCATACATATATAACAGTCATAGACATAAATTGGTTGACTTTTTTGTCATTTAGGTTTCAGCACAAAATCTGCTGCTTAGAGAGAGCCTCCATAAATCCCCAAATGAAGCAGACTACTCTCCCTCAATATATCATTATCTTGATTGTTTTTTTCGTTAAAACTTTGAGTACCAGGAAATAATGGATTAATGGATTCAGTCTGTCTTGGGTATTGCTTTATCCTCAACTCATAGAATAATTCGTGATATTTAATAGGTACTCTTTAAATTTCCTTACATGATTGATTTTTCATCTTTTATTTGTTGATTTATCTAATAAAATTCTCATGAGTACTTTATTGCCTATATTTTGGAGTTCATAAGTGACTCCAAGCTTCTTTTCCCATGTGTGTTAGTCTGCTATGGCTGTCATAACAAAGTACCACAGACTGGGTAACTTTAATCAGTAGAAATGTATTTTCTCATAAGTCTAAAGGATAGAAGTCTGAGATCAAGAAGTTGGTAGGGTTGGTTTCTTCTGAGGCCTCTCTCTCTGACTTGTAGATGACTGTCTTCTCCTCAGGTCTTCACATGGTCTTTCCTCTGTGTTTCTGTGACCTAATCATCTCTTCTTATAAGAACACATCATATTGGATAAGGGTCTTCCCAAATAACTCTATTTAACCTTAATTCTACTTTAAAGATCCTATCTCCATATATACTCATATTCTGGGATTAGGAGTTCAAATATACGAAGTTTAAGTGATACAATTTGACCCATAAACCATGTAATATATCACCATAAATCTGCTAGAAAATATAGAGGTTACCATACAGAATTACATGTAATTTGTAAAACTTTCTAAGAGTATGGATCTTGATTTTTATTTCAGTAAACACTGATCTAATAAGATATATACTAAGCTCATGTAACAAAGATACCCCAAAATACAGTAACTTAAGTAGAATAAATATATATTTCTCTCTCAGTCCAGAAGTGGCAGAGTCCACAGCAGGTGGGCAGTTCTGCTCCACAAGGTTGTCCAGGAATACAGTTGCCTTTCATTTTGTCATTCCACTGTTCACTACAGTGGTGGTCTTGTGTCTTCATGGTTGAATCTATCTTCCTAACACAACTTTCTCTTTTAGACACAAAGAAGGAATGGAGAACAAGCAGTTTTCATTTAAGGATATGGCACTGAATTAAGCCCTTCACTTCCTCTCAAAGTCCATGTAATTAACTTACGCAATCTTATTATTGCAAGAAGAGGTTGGAAATGTGGTATCTATCTGAGTGATCATGTGAAATGTCATGAGTGGTGGTTGAGGAGTTCTATCACTAAAAAGGAAGGAGAGATTGTATATTGAGGGGAAATTAATCTTTGCCACGGTGGCTTACAGCAGTACTTTACACAGAAAATTGTATAAGGCATGGTCCTTGCCATTTGTGTAATATTCTGATTTAAAAGTTTAAGATTAACTCAATCTGTTGTGATTATCATTGGAACCTAGGATTATTTTTTTCCTAAGCTTGACATAAATTCTATTTACTTTGGCCAAATTTTCTGACCATCCTAGAATTATCTATGATAGAAATTAAAGCCCAAATATTTCATATAATTTCATGCCACTTTATGTAAATTAGAGGCATAAGAGAAATCCAGCAAACAGAGAAAAACTCAGTAAGCAAAATATAGAGACAGCGTGATACACTTTAAACGACACTGTTTTGGAAGTGACACTGAATGTGCAAGCATTAGCCAATTACCAGAAGAATAGCTGTGGGCAAGGTATTTCATGTCTCTGAGTCTCAGTTTCCACATCTCCACACTGATTACAATACTTATCTTGAGGGCTGTCACAAAGACTTAGACTAATATATGAAAATAAACCTGTGGAGACTCAATAAACCCTAATACAGTTTGGTGGTTTCCTTAACTTAAGTATATGATTTCTAAATGAGACTGCCTGATGCTTATTTCACATTTGTGACGTTGGACAAATTCTCTTAATCTCTCTAAGTTCTAGTTTTCTCAACTATAGAATGAAGATGATAGTAGTACAATAGTATTCACTGTGTTGCTATGTTCGTAAACTGCCTATCAAGGTGCATGGTGCATCCTAAGTGTTCAATAAACATTACTGACATGATTTTTCCTCTGCTGGATATTGTAGCTCAGATCATTAGACAGGTTCTTCCTTCAGCCCCATCTGATGCCTTAGCTCTCGAAAAATTGGCTGTATTGCTGGAGAAAAAGTGAAGATGCACAGCACATCTGTTTTCTATTTAGGAGGCCTTCAGGCTGGCCTTAAAAAATAAACTGCATTATTGTCATTATCCATGTGAAGCCTTCTTATCATGGTGAAGCTGTTCATACTTAGAGTGGAAAATTACAACTTCAAAAATTGCCTCCCTAGGGGAAATCTAATGGGTATGCTTTTTATTTGGTGTCTCTCGTAAATGATCCCTACCAAATGAAGAAATCTGATTAAAGTCATGGAAACTTTTCAACAGACAGTGACAGAATTGTGGAGCATGCCCCAGCCATGTTTATTGTCTCAACTCCTCTTGACCCATTAATTCAATAAGAATATTTAGCTGCCTTTTTTTGTGGCAATGGAAGCACAAAAAAGTTAGAAAATTTCTGACAGCAATTAATTGCCCATTTGGGGAGAATAAGGTCAGGTCACAAAAATAACCACCCAGAGACACCATTTAGCTTTAGGAACATTCAGAGTTGACATCCTCCATTCTCATGTCTTATCCTTTTCTATAGCAGACATGCTCTTGGGATATAACAGAAAAGCACACTTCCATTAAGCCCTGAGAGATATGGAGCTTTCTTGAGTAATTCTACCTGGGCACTGGTGATTACCATGTCAATTCTAGAAGTCATATTGGAACCAGTTAAAATAAATATTTAAGAAAAAATTAAAGGAACTTAATTTGCCATCTTATAGCATCTATGTGCTTCACCGGCTGAATAGATAGACAGATAGGTGAGTTGTATAGCCTAAGGAAGGAAAAAGCATCTAAGAATAAAGCTAATGTTCAAAGTAATAGGAACCCTTGAAGCTTGGTTTAAGACCATTGAATCACAAGCACTTATTGTGGGTGGGATGAAAACATAATAGACAGTGTTCTCCTTAACATAGGGACACATAACTAGGAAATCAGTTCTTTTCACATTCTGAATTTTTGTGTTTCCTCATCACTAGAGTCAAGTTAAACAGTTAAGGTAGGAATACTACATAGAGACATTGCTTACTTCTTTTTGCATCACACAAGGAAGGTTATATGGTAAGATGTCCTACTGTTAATGATGCCGATTGATAAATTGGTTAATGTGCCTAGTGAATAATTTCATAGAAAGGTATATTTATTCTTTAGAAGTATCAGGTTAACTGTGGAGAGATACTTTGAGACCATGTGAATATCCTGCTCCCTGAAAGTATTTTAGTTAATAGGTTTAACAATATTTGATAATGCTTGTCTAAATCAATTATTACATCAGTTATTGGAAATGGTGATTTTGGAATTTTAACACTTCTTGCTTCAGCTGAGCTCTGGTTGTTTTAATCTTACACATATTGGGGATCTTCTAACTTAATTTTGGTTGTTAGCAGCTCACAGCAAAATTTCATCTGAGTTCTAATGATTTTTCAAAAACTTATAGCACAGTACTAAAATTCCCAATCCTTCTTGCACCTCACTTTACTATTTCTGCACCCTGATTTCTTCTTATTTTATTTTGATTTATTCCATGTTTTTCCATTCTGCCTCAAAATCTTCTTGAAAGGAGATTGATATAAAGAAACACATGTTTCCAGAATCTGAGTAACACGTTTCTATTCATGAATGGCCAGGCAGGGAGAGAAGAGGGGCCCTTTATACGTGTCTTTTGTGCTTTGAGATTTTCTCAAACCATACTGGAACTAGTATCCAACTTTCAAAAAATATTTTCTGCTGATACAAGGAGAAGGGTAAGATTAAAGAAACTAAAAATCCATGCAGAAACATATGTTACACTGATTTCTAGTCAATGAGACTTGGTGCTGAAATTTGTCAATTTTATATATAAACCAAGTCCTGGCTTTATGTTTTGTTTAGAAACAGAACATCTAAAGGATTAGAAATGCTATTTCTTTTCAGTAGATTGTAAGGAAAGGGACAGTGTAACATTTAAAAATGTAATTCAGTAGTTATATTCTTCCTTAATTACTCAATGTATTGTTTGTAAAGAAAAAGAAGAAAACAAGTAAGCTCTCATCACGCAGCCATAAGTCTGAATCTTTTCTCAAAATCAGTTTGCCATTTTTTCCTGCAAAGTACATTCAATGCTAGGAAAATGGTTCCATATTAATATGCCACTTCTGTTCAATGTTAAGCCAAATTGTCTCACACTCTAAGAATGATTTTGTGAAGACCTGGAGTGGAGCTTTCCAATAGTTCTGCTTTAAAATAGTGCAACAAGTTCCCTGGCAGATGGTTAAGAGAATCCATTACCAATTGGCCAGCCATAATTATTATTCTCTCTAACCCAGAGGTCTGGTCTATTGACCAAATTGTTCAGTGGTTTACAGGAGAATGTTAATAGGACTAAACATTTTGACCACCCTGACTAGCTTGCATCTTCAGCCTTTAATCAAAGCTTTAACCCATTCAATTTAGAATAGCCTGTCTATAACAGTGAGATACTAAACGCCTGTCAGCTCTCACTATATCACTTCACCCACCTGATAAGTAACCCTGAATGGCTTTTGCAAGGCACCCCAAGCCCCTTCACACAGCTTACACAGTCTCTCACCACAGATATTCAGGGCCAATTACTCTATGGAAGACCTGCAAACACTTTCCTCCTATAAAAAGTTAATGGCCCAAAGAGGCTGGTAGATTGAGACAATGAATTGAGTGTCCATTTCAAATCCAATCATTCAAAAATGATTAACCTAAGACTTGCTCAACAATAGAATGGAGGAAATAAGAATAATATGAACCTACATGTTGGTCATTGTCGACTCTCAGTACAACTCTCTGTGCTCTCACCTTCCTGAGACGTGTACAACCTCCAACAGAGTTGTTATAATGAAGAAAGCTACACTGAATTCTTTTAAAAAAACAAAAACAAAAAACTGCATGCTAACCTGATGTGGTAGAAACAACCAGAAATTAAGATTCAAAAAACTTAGCATCTTGGTTGAGCTAACACCCTCATCTGTAAATAGCTAACAGTTCCCACCTTACATGTTTTTGTGATGATTGAGCAAATAAAATATGTAAGATACATTGCATAGGGTCAAACTGAATAATGACATTGGTAATTTTATATAAAACAACATGTGAAATATAACCCATCACAGACTCCTTCAGCAACCACCAGGTCTCTAATTACTACTCTTTCCTTCCATATTCGTATATCAACGTATATTGTGTACCTATTGTGTGTCAGGTGTTGTGCTAAGACAAGATAAATGTAATCCTAGATCTCAAAAATATTCATTCCTTCATTAGTGGCACAGACAAGTTCAAAGATGACCCCCATGTTGCAGAGCTATGGGTAATGGCAGGTTTATTTCAAGAGCTGACTTCAGCTTTCTTTATCAACATGACAGTTATATTATAATTTCCTTCATAAGAACACCTAAGGAAAAAAGTCTCATATAAGAACTTAGAAGTCATACATCTAATTCCAAGTCTTATTCTTCCACTACTCCTCACTCATTATATTGTATAACCTTGAAATAGTTATCTAACATCTTTTCACATCACTTCTTCACATCACATCACTTCATACCTGTAGTATGAGGTAATAATAGTGCTTATTTTATTGGTTCATTGTGAGAATTTAAGGTAATAGAATCTAGAACAGTGTGTGACATTTAAATCCTAAAGAAAAATGGTAGCTATTATGATAAAGTTATTGGTACATTTAATAAATATTTATTCAGAGTCTTTTGTATTGGAATTAATTAGGTTATGGGAATATAATGGGACAAATACAGTCTTAGGCCCTGTACTCATGGAATTTTCATTCTTTTTTATTTATTTATTTATTTATGAGTTTTATTTTATTTTTTATACAGCAGGTTCTTATTAGTTATCTATTTTATACAAATCAGTGTATAAAATCCCAATCTCCCAATTCATCCCACCACCACTACCTCCCTCCCCCCGCTTTCCCTCCTTGGTGCCCATACGCTTGTTCTCTACATCTGTGTCTCTATGTCTGCCCTGCAAACAGGTTCATCTGTACCATTTTTCTAGGTTCCACATATATGCATTAATATACAATATTTATTTTTCTCTTTCTGACTTACTTCACACTGTATGACAGTCTCTAGGTCCATCCACGTCTCTACAAATGACCCAATTTCATTCTTTTTATGGCTGAGTAATATTCCACTGTATATATCTACAACATCTTCTTTATACATTCGTCTGTCAATGTGCATGTAGGTTGCTATCATGACCTGGCTATTGTAAATAGTGCTGCAATGAACCTTGGGGTGCATGTGTCTTTTTGAATTATGGTTTTCTCTGGGTATATGCCCAGTAGTGGGATGGGATTGCTGGGTCATATGGTAGTTCTATATTTAGTTCTTTAAGGAACCTTCATACTGTTCTCCACAGTGGCTGTATCAATTTACATTCCCAGAAACAATGCAAGAGGTTTCCCTTTTCTTCACACCCTCTCCAGCATTTGTTGTTTGTAGATTTTCTGATGATGCCCATTCTAACTGGTGTGAGGTGATACCTCATTGTAGTTTTTTGTTTTGTTTTGTTTTTTTGGCCACATCGTGCAGCCTGTGGGATCTTAGTTCCCTGATCAAGGATTGAACCCGTGCCTCTTACGGGGGAAGCTCATAGTCTTAACCCCTAGCCTGCCAGGGAAATCCCCCTCATTGTAGTTTTGATTTGCATTTCTCTAACTATTAGTGATGTTGAGCAGCTTTTCATGTGCCTCTTGGCTATCTGTATATCTTCTTTGGAGAAATGTCTGTTTAGGGCTTCTGCCCATTTTCGGATTGGGTTGTTTGTTTTTTTAATATTGAGCTGCATGAGCTTTTTATATATTTTGGAGATTGTTTGATTTGTTTGCAAATATTTTCTCCCATTCTGAGGGTTGTCTTTTAGTCTCATTTATAGTATCCTTTGCTGTGCAAAAGCTTTTAAGTTTCATTAGGTCCCATTTGTTTATTTTTGTTTTTATTTCCATTACTCTAGGCAGTGGGTCAAAAAATATCTTGTTGTGATTTATATCAAAGAGTGTTCTTCCTATGTTTTCCTCTGAGAGTTTTATAGTGTCTGGTCTTACATTTAGGTCTTTAATCCATTTTGAGTTTATTTTTGTGTATGGTGTTAGGGAGTGTTCTAATTTCATTCTTTTACATGTAACTGTCCAGTTTTCCCAGCACCACATATTGAAGAGACTGTCTTTTCTCCACTGTATATCTTTGCCTCCTTTGTCATAGATTACTTGACCATACATGTGTGGGTTTATCTCTGGGCTTTCTATCCTGTTCCGTTGATCTATATTTCTGTTTTTGTGCCAGTACCATACTGTCTTGATTACTGTAACTATGCAGTATAGTCTGAAGTCAGGGAGCCTGATTCTTCCAGCTCTGTTTTCTTTTCCCTCAAGATTGCTTTGGCTATTCAGAGTCTTTTGTGTCTACATACAAATTTTAAGATTTTTTGTTCTAGTTCTGTAAAAAATGCCATTGGTAATTTGATTGGGATTGCAATGAATCTATAGATTGCATTGGGCGTTTAGTCATTTTCACAATATTGATTCTTCCAATCCAAGAACATGGTATATCTCTCCATCTGTTTCTGTCATCTTTGATTTCTTTCATCAGTCTCTTATAGTTTTCTGAGTACAGGTCTTTTGCCTCCTTACGTAGGTTTATTCCTAGATATTTTATTCTTTTTGTTGCAATGGTGAAAGGGATTGTTTCCTTAATTTCTCTTTCAGATTTTTTTGTCCTTAGTGTATAGGAATGCAATAGACTTCTGTCTGTTAATTTTGTATCCTGCAACTTTATCAAATTCATTGATTAGCTATAGTAGTTTTCTGGTGCCATCTTTAGGATTATCTACGTACAGTGTCATGTCATCTGAAAACCAAAATGGTTTTACTTCTTCTTTTCCAATTTGGATTCCTTTTATTTCTTTTTCTTCTCTGATTGACATGGCTAGGACTTCTAAAACTATGTTGAAAAATTCCTGATTTTAGTTTTTCACCATTGAGAATGCTGTTTGTTGTGGGTTTGTCATATATGGCCTTTATTATGTTGAGGTAGGTTCCCTCTATGCCCACTTTATGGAGAGTTTTTATTATAAATGGGTGTTGAATTTTGTCAAAAGCATTTTTCTGCATGTATTGAGGTGATCATATGGTTTTTATTTTTAAGTTTGTTAATATGGTGTATCACATTGATTGATTTGCATATACTGAAGAATCCTTGCATCCCTAGGATAAATCCCACTTGATTATGGTGTGTGATCCTTTTAATGTGTTGTTGGATTCTGTTTGCTAGTATTTTGTTGAGGATTTTTGCATCTATATTCATCAGTGATATTGGTCTGCAATTTTCTTTTTTTGTAGTATCCTTGTCCGGTTTTGGTATCAGGGTGATAGTGACCTTATAAAATGACTTTGGGAGTGTTCCTTCCTCTGCTAATTTTTGGAAGAGTTTGAGAAGGATGGGTGTTAGGCTCTTCTCTAAATGTTTGATAGAATTTACCTGTGAAGCCATCTTGTCCTGGGCTTTTGTTTGTTGGAAGATTTTTAATCACAGTTCAAATTTCATTACTTGTGATTGGTCTGTTCATAGTTTCTGTTTCTTCCTGGTTCAGTCTTGGAAGGTTATACCTTTCTAAGGATTTGTCCATTTCTTCCAGGTTGTCCATTTTATTGGCATAGAGCTGTTTGTAGCAGTCTCTCATGACCTTTTGTATTTCTTTGGTGTCTATTTTACCTTCTCCTTTTTTGTTTCTAATTTTATTGATTTGAGTCCTCTCCTTCTTTTTCTTGATGAGTCTGGCTAAAGGTTTCTCAATTTTGTTTATCTTCTCAAAGAACCAGCTTTTAGTTATATTGATCGTTGCTATTGTTTTCTTCATTTCTATTTCATTTATTTCTGCTCTGATCTTTATGATTTCTTTCCTTCTACTAACTTTGGATTTTGTTTGTTCTTCCTTCTCTAGTTCCTTTAGGTGTAAGGTTATATTGTTTATTTGAGATTTTTCCTGTTTCTTGAGGTAGGATTGTATTGCTCTAAACTTCCCTCTTAGAACTGCTTTTGCTGCATCCCATAGGTTTTGGATCATCGTGTTTTCATTGTCATTTGTGTCTAGGTATTTTTTGGTTTCCTTTTTATTGCTTTAATGATCTCTTGGTTCTTTAGTAATGTATTGTTTAGCCTGCACATGTGTGTGTTTTTTTACATTTTTTCCCTGCAATTTATTTCTAATCTCATAGCACTGTGGTTGGAAAAGATATTTGACATGATTTCAATTTTCTTAAATTTACCAAGGCTTGATTTGTGACCCAAGATGTGATCTATCCTGGAGAATGTTCTGTGCGCACTTGAGAAGAAAGTGTAATCTGCTGTTTTTGGATGGAATGTCCTTTAAATATCAATTAAATGTATCTGGTCTATTGTGTCATTTAAAGTTTGTGTTTCCTTATTAATTTTCTGCCTGGATTATCTGTCCATTGGTGTAAGTGAAGTGCTAAAGTCCCCCACTATTACTGTGTTACTGTTGATTTCCTCTTTTATAGCTGTTAGCATTTTCCTTACGTATTGAGGTGCTCCTATGTTGGGTGCATATATATTTATAATTCTTATATCTTCTTCTTGGATTGATCCCTTGATCATTATGTAATGTCCTTCCTTGTTTCTTGTAACATTATTTTAAACTCTATTTTATCTGATATGAGTATTGCTACTCCAGCTTTCTTTTGATTTCTTTTTTTTTTTTTTTTTTAACACTAAAAAGGCTTTTAATTATGTAGCATTATTTCTAAGTACAGACTTTCCCAATCACATCACTTAGAGATCATTTTATCCACTGCTCTGTTTGGCTGCCAGTCTCTTGTCTCTCTCCTCAGCAATGGTAAGGCGGATACCCTTTCCACGAGGAAGAGAGATCCATGGTTTGTTGCCTTTGCCAATAACGAAAATGTTGGAGAGCCGGGTGGCAAAGCTATTGCCGTTGGCATCTTTCACATGAACTACATCAAAAGAACCAGGATGTCTCTCCCGGTTAGTGATCACACCAATTCTTCCCAGGTTAGCACCTCCAGTCACCATGCACAGGTTACCAGTGTCAAATTTGATGAAATCAGTAATCTTGCCAGTCTCCAAATCAATCTGAATGGTGTCATTCACCTTGATGAGGGGATCAGGGTAGCGGATGGTGCGAGCATCATGGGTCACCAGATGAGGGATTCCTTTTGTCCCCACAAAGATCTTTCTCACTTTGCATAACTTATACTTGGCCTCCTCAGGTGTAATACGATGAACAGCAAAGCGACCCTTGGTGTCATAGATCAGACGAAAATTCTCTCCAGTCTTGTCAATGCTGATGACATCCATAAAACCAGCAGGGTAGGTTATATCGGTGCGGACCTTGCCATCAATCTTAATGAAACGCTGCATGCAGATCTTCTTTACTTCATCTCAAACACACCAGTCAGTTTATCCAGCATCCAATGCTTTGGAGCTGCTACGCGCTTCAGGTGCTTCTTGGGACCACGAGCCATAGCTGCGCTAGACACGGAAAGAGCCTTTTGATTTCTATTTGCATGGAATATATTTTTCCATCCCCTCACTTTCGGTCTGTATGTGTCCCAAGGTCTGTAGTGGGTCTCCTGTAGGCAGCATATATATGGGTCTGGTTTTTGTATCCATTCAGCAAGCCTGTGTCTTTTGGTTGGAGCATTTAATCCATTCTCATTTAAGGTAATTATGGATATATATGTTCCTATTACCATTTTCTTAATTGAAAACAAAAGGATTTGTTTTTGTAGGTCTTTTTCTTTTCTTGTGTTTCCCACTTAAAGAAATTCCTTTAGCATTTGTTGTAGAGTTGGTTTGGTGGTGCTGAATTGTCGTAGCTTTTGCTTGTCTGTAAAGCTTTTGATTTCTCCATCAAATCTGAATGAGATCCTTGATGGGTAGAGTAATCTTGGTTGCAGGTTCTTCCCTTTCATCACTTTAAATATATCATGCTACTCCCCTCTGGCTTGTAGAGTTTCTGCTAAGAAATCAGCTGTTAACCTTATGGGAGTTCCCTTGTATGTTATTTGTCATTTTTCCCTTGTTGCTTTTAATAATTTTTCTTTGCCTTTAATTTTTTGTCAGTTTGATTACTATGTGTCTTGGCATGTTCTCCTTGGGTTTATCCTGCCTGGGAGTCTCTGTGCTTTCTGGACTTGGGTGGCTATTTCCTTTCCCATGTTAGGGAAGTTTTTGACTATAATCTCTTTAAATATTTTCTCAGGTCCTTTCTCTCTCTCTTCTCCTTCTGGGACCCCTATAATGAGAATGTTCTTGTGTTTAATGTTGTCCCAGAGGTCTCTTAGGCTCTCTTCATTTCTTTTCATTCTTTTTTCTTTATTCTGTTCTGCAGGAATGAATTCCACCATTCTGTCTTCCAGGTCACTTATCCGTTCTTCTGTCTCAGTTATTCTGCTATTGATTCCTTCAAGTGTATTTTTCATTTCAGTTATTGTATTGTTCACCTTTGTTTGTTTTATTCTTTAGTTCTTCTAGTTGTTTGTTCTTTAATTCTTCTAGGTCTTTGTTAAACATTTCTTGCATCTTCTCAGTCTTTGCCTCTATTCTTTTTCCGAGTTCCTGGGTCATCTTCACTAACATTATTCTGAATTCTTTTTCTGGAAGGTTGCCTATCTCCACCTCATTTAGTCGTTTTTCCGGAGTTTTATCTTGTTCCTTCATCTGGTACATATTCCTCTGCCTTTTCATTTTGTCTGTCTTTCTGTGAATGTGGTTTTTGTTCTACAGGCTGCAGGACTGTATTTCTTCTTGCTTCTGCTGTCTGCCTTTGGTGGATTGGAAATTTCATTCTTATAACACGACTTCAATGGATCATTTACTCTCATCATTTTATTTTATAGATAATAAAACGAAGTCCCAGAGAGACATAGATAAGACAAAAAGGTAATACTTACTGAAATGTTACTATGCACACACCTGGTACTTTTATAAGTGCTTTAGATGTTTTATCAAGTTTAATTAGGACAACTGGTTTACATAATATTTACTATTAGTATCTATGTTTCAATAAGAAGACTAAAGAATAGAGATTTTAAGTCAATTCCCTAAGGTCACACAGCTAATAAACTGCAGAGATATCATTCAAATTAGGCAGTTTGGTTCCGAGAATCAGGCTTTTAATCACTAGGCAATAGAGTCTGTTAATTCAATTACTTATCTAAAGACACCCATCAAGAAGATAGTGACAAAAGTGGCACTTTCAGGTGCAGAGCAGTATGAGGTCACCACATCACACCCACCCCACTGTGTATTTAAGTGTCTGTTAAAGAGACAGTAACTTTTTTTTTTTTTTTTTTTTTTGCGGTACGCAGGCCTCTCACTGCTGTGGCCTCTCCCACTGTGGAGCACAGGCTCTGGACATGCAGGCTCAGCGGCCATGGCTCACGGGCCCAGCCGCTCCACGGCATGTGGGATCTTCCCAGACCGGGGCACAAACCCGTGTCCCCTGCATCGGCAGGTGGACTCTCAACCACTGCGCCACCAGGGAAGCCCAAGAGAAAGTAACTTTAATTCCAGTCTACAAGAGGTTGTTTGTTTGGTTTCTTGTGTGTGTCTTTTATTTGTTTGTTTTTAGATCACCATTTGGAACAGCCAACTAAGTCTTTGCATTAATAAACAAGCACCACACACACATACACACACACACACACACACACACACACACACACACACACAGGAATTCCTTTAAATCTGAAGTGCCCAGTCTTTTGAAATAAGAGAAGAGGCCATCTGAACTCAATTTTATCAATAATAATCTATTCAAAATTCCTGAACTCTTTATCAGGTCTTACAATTATATCATCTGTCATATGTTTCTAGGGTTCACAGAACAAGAAGTATTTCTGTTTTTGCTATTGAAGTATTATTGCCTTAATTTTACATTAGTCACGAGGAAGTTATTGTCCATAAAGATCTAAGAGAAGAAATGATTAGAATTGTTCTTGCTCTGAAAATCAGCATTAACTATTACTTAAATGTATGTCAGTACAAATTAAGTAATGCTGTAGTGACAAATATCCCCAATTTTCGCTAGCTTATCACATTACAAGTGTATTTATTTCTCATATATTATCCACATAGGTTGTCTAGAGTTCTTTCCACTCAGGATCTAAGCTGGTAGAGATTTCGTTATCTTGTAGTTGATCCATCTGGAGTAGGGTCTCACTAAGGGAAGAGAGAACTGAAGGGTCACTTGCTGGGTCTTTTGTACTTTTGCCTAGACATGAAACACATAGAATCTGTGCATAGTTTATTAGCCAAAACTAGCACTTTGCCCTGCCTAGTCACAAGGGGTTGAGGATGTGTAATACTACTCCAGAAGCACAAGAGGAAAAGGAGCAAGATTTGGGTAAGCACCCTGATGAATCTGTATAGACCTCCTGCTGTACAGATAATGATATTAAATGTTTCAGTGTAATGCAACTACTACTACTACTACTGTTACTACTACTGCTGCTGTATTACTACTATATCATGTAGTGAGCACATACTATGCACCAAGCCTATGTAGCAACTTTTATATAACATCTAACTCCACAAAGCAACCCTCTGAAATAAGTATTATTATTCCCAGTTCATGAGTACGAAATCTGAAGCTCAGAAAGCTTAGCACCTTGTTCAAGTTTCCACATTTAAGAAGTGATAGATAATTTGCTCCGATATAGTTTGTTCTTACTTCAAAGCATTTGCTATTTCTACTACAAAATATTACCTTTCTGTAAATCTGGAGAATCAGCTAGAAATCTAAAGCAAAGTAAATGAGATAAAGCTTCCATATGCTAAGCAGAAGCACAAAGAATCTCTCTCCCTTAAGGAACTTACTATTTTATTAGATAATTCAAGCATATGCAAAAGTAACTTAAATATACTTTCTTAGCATTCTACACTTAGAAATTAAGCATGAGTAACACAGACAGTTTTCTGAACATGGTGTGATTTCCTCCCCTCTGCACTTTGCATTGTCTTCCATTTTCATCACATTGTCCCATTGATGGTAACTACAGTCATACTGTATTTAGTGCAATACTTAGGACAAAAGTATTAGAGGCTGTATATCTATCATAGTAATGCTTACACAAACCCTGAAAAGTATATATTTTTACCCATGTCTTATAGATGAGGAAAGTGAGACTTAAAGAATTCAAGTTACTTGATCTAGACTATAAGTTATAAATGGAAGATCTGGGATTTGAATGTAGACACTTTTGGTAGAGAACTCACATTTTTTGGAGCTACATTAGACCACTTTAACCTACTAAATGTCTCAACATCATAGGCTCAGCTAAAGGATTACCTGTCTTGTGAAGCATTGTAGATAGCCCCAGTTACAGGTAGGTGTGCTCTCTTTTCTATCCTTAAAGAGTACTGAGTAAAAGCCATAATTTTAGCAATTATCACATTCTACTGTAACTGTGTATTTAACGACTATCTCACAGAAAGACTGCAAATTTTGTGAAGAAAGCCTAGGCAAACAGGGTGGTCATGATTAGCTTTAAGGAGAACTGAGAGGATTTACACAGAGGTGCCCTGGCTCCAGACCAGCAGCAAAGACACCAGCCTCAGAGTAAATGGACCATCCCAGACTTTGGCAGCAGGTCAGTTTCAGGCTATTCATCCTGTGTCTCCCTTTCTGAATAGGCTCAGGGTATGGGCATAACTGGTAGTGAAGGACTTACAGAGTAAGACCTGAGAAGAACATACAAATATCTACTTACTGCACATAAATTTGTGCATCTGCTACATGCAGGAGCTGTGTTAGGCAGGTACTGGGGATGCAACAATAAATAAGATAGTAATGGTCTGGGAATTTACAGGGCTTATATCACTGTAAGAGGATAGATAATAAACTAGGAAGCAAAATTTTATGGTAAGTTTGAAGTAATTTTTGAAAAGAAATCAACAACAATTACAAGACTGCAACACAATAAAATGATAGATACATAGGTAGACAGATAAATGTAAGCAAGATGACATGAGAGAAAAAGGTGGTCGCATCTGATGGTTTTGTCAGGGAAGATGTCTCTAAGAAGGTGGCATTTAAGCTAAAACCTGAAGGATGAAAAAGAGCCAAATAGATAGGATCCAGAATAAGGACATTCCAGACAGAGCAAAGAGCCTCAAGGTGGGAAGGTCAGATTCATTTTGACAACTCCCATATATAGCTACAGCCTTCAATTCCCTCATGAATTCCAGATGGCTTATTGACATTAGCTCTTGTATGTCTAACAAAACTTTTGACTTTAACAAATTCTTGGTTTTCACTAAAAATATGTTTCTCCTCCGGTACTGGTGAACAATTCTACAATTCACTCCCTTGCTATAGCCAAAAAGCTTGAATCATTTATTTTTAAGCAGAATAAAAAACAAGTCACATTGGCTGTACCTTCAAAATATTTCCCAAATCCAAATATTTCTCATTCGTACAAAACCACACTTCCATCATCTCCCACCTGGACAAGAGTAAATGTCCTATTTGGTCTTTCTGCGTCTACTCTTGCATTTCTACATTTTATTCTATGTACAGCAGCCAGTGAGTTTATATCCATTTTCTAGCCAAAATATCCATTGTCTCTATACATCACTTAGAAAAAAATTCAAAATTCTTACCATTGGCAGCCTCTTGCTCCCTTTATATCTTATTTCTTACCATGCTTTTTTCTCTCACTTTGGTCCGGTAACTCTGACTCCTTGATGTTCCTTAAACATACTAAAAATATTCTTATCTATTGTACTAGATTGTAAGATATACAAAGACAGTATTTGCCATTTTGTCCATTCTGCAATCTTTAGCATCTCTATCTGGAACATAAAAGTTCTCAATAAATATTTGTTAAAGGAACATGATCAAGGAAAATAGAAGGAAGGAAGGAGGAGGAAGGTAAGGAAGAAGAGAAGGAAAAAGCAGAAAAGGAAGGAAGAAATACAGGCAAGCAGTCAAGAAGTTTTCTTGTATCTTCTAGAATCCCCCAGAATGTCTTGAGCTTCAAATACAAGAAGAAAGAAGAATAGTATAAGGGGATGAAAATGGGATTGTCTAGTGATGCCAGGCCTCATGGGGTCTAATGGCATCAGTAAGAAGCTCAGATTTTATTCTAAGTACAGTGGGAAGTCCAGAAAGCCTTTTCAAAATAAACATAAGTGAAATACAATGAGGCTGTAGCTACACATACAAATTATTTGCACTTCCCTTCTTTTCTTTTTTTTTTTTTCTCTACTGACAAAGTCTTGATTATCCTGGCTGTTTGACTGACCCAATCAATTCCATTCAGTCAAAATGATTAGGTTTAACACCTTCCCCAACAAAAATAACTGATACAAGGACACATACCTGACCCATCTGAACTGCACTAAACTATACCTGTGCCAGAAGGATTCAATGAACAGGACCCAATGCAAATATAAGTTTAGTACAGTTGTTTCCTGCATTAGGAAGAGCTATCGACTTAGAAAGACTGAGGCACAAAGTCCAGCCCCATCTCTAGCTGGGTGACATCAGTCAAATAACCTAATCTCTCTGAACTTCGGTGCTCTTATCATTAAAGAGGGAGTAATTAAACCTGCATTTCAACCTTGCTATGACTATTAAGTAAAATAGGATACAAAAGGACTTGGAACCTAGTAGGTTATTTTTCCATAGCCAGTGAAGGACAAGAGAGAGGGCTCTTAATCACTGAGTCCCTGCTTAAAGGATACACTCTACCTATTGATCTGCTTCTGCTTCATGGACTTCCATAATCTCCTACTGACAAGCCATAGAAAGAGAGTGCTCTTCCTTCATTACAATCATTGGAGGGATGTGGTATAAGACAAGAAAAAACTATGAATGTTATGACAACATTTGCTGCTGAGACTAGACTCCCTGCCATCCAGAGAGGTTGTTTAATAGGGGTATGTTACATAAGGAATCAGAATTGTTTGAGGTTTTTTTTTTGAGAACTAGAGAGTCCAGGCACTAGCCTGCTGGCTTCCTATAATTATGATTTCTGCAGTGTTCAAATAAACACATGAAATCATATTCTCAGTGTCTAAAGGCTCCTATTACACGAAACCAAGTCGTTAATGTTTTTTATCGGGTACAATAGGGCAGTGTCAAGAGTTTCAGTGGCCACATTTTCAAAGGGAAGTTGCCAAATAGTGTGCTACAGCTTTAAGAAGAGCCTAGAGAAAGCCAATTAGCAGAGTTTTGTGTAACACCTTCAGATCTTTCAAATTCATTTTCTTAACAAGCATTAGATTTACTTACAAGTTCCTGGTGTAATGTGTAATCTGGTCAGGACTACTTCAGAAATAATAAGAAATGGTTCCATTGGACAGATACAAATATTTTTTGGACAGAACTAAATGTCTTTCAAGATTATCAGGTGTTGCCAGTGTTTATGCCCAGAGAGATGTAATCATTCTGTTTTCATCACCTGTTGCTTTTTAATTTCCTCTCTCATTGAGAATCCTATTGCAGCACAGACAATAACATCGCTGTCTATATGTATATATAAACTGCACGGGAGCTTTGGTGCTGGGACAAGATATGCTAAAACAACAAAGGAAAACAGATTACACTTTCCAAAGAGCTGTTTGGAAATACTGAAGAAGATGTGCTATCAGTGGCCATATTTGCACAATGGAAACTGTGAGAAAAAAGAATCATACGTTCCCTGACATTTATTTGAGTCTCTCTTAAGGATAAATTAAAATTGTCTAATAAAATCCTCATTATTGTTTAGCTTTTTACATATTACTCCAAAGAAATATGTGACTGTGGAAGGATACAGACTTTAAGGAATTTGGGTTATAGATTCAAGATGTTAGCCACAAAGTTTCTATGTGGCTGGCACTGAGCTAGTTGATTATTTTACATAAATTCCATTCTCCTCATTTGGAAATAGGGTAGCAAATATTTGCCCCCAGGTTTGCTATGAATAAAACACATGAAAACACTTAGGTGAAAGCTCTGGGTACCTTGTAAATTAGAGTACAAAATATTAGTTATTGTGGTATATTATACAATAATATATGTCTAGTAATAAAAATAACTATAATAATATCTGTGGAGAAAACCTGTGGGTATTTTGAGACCCTCCACTGCTTGAAAAAAATGTTTCCAGCATGTTTGTTTTCTAGAGCTCATACCATTAAGTTTTAGTCCTGTCAGGGACATATGGATCTTCAGCTTACCCTAAAATAGGCTGGCATGAGGCCAGGCCCAAGACTTGAGTAGGAAATTCCACTGCAATTTCCCGCAGAGATTAAAAATCTGGACAGATTTGAAAATAGAAATCAGAACATTTTCACCATCCCCCTTCCCCAGGAAAACTGATGAATAACCACAGGATAATTTAACCTCCCACCCCTTCCAGAGCATTCTGGTGCTGGAAGGGCAATCAGTGGGGTAGGGAGATTTGGGGGCTACAGCTGTGTCTTTGGGGTCTCCTTTGGAAAAACAGCATTAAGTAGGAAATGATGACCCAACCCTAAATTTAAAAGGGTAATTTCAGTCTAAGGATAAGAGATTTAGTGAGGGAAAACATATATTATCTGAGCTGATCTTCCAACCCTTTGGTGAAGGCAGGGTAGCAAATACCATGCCCATGGAATGTATTTTGTATGTCTGTCCACCAAGGAACAGGTACCTTTCCTTCAAAAATGAGGCAGCCAATTTTCAAGAAAGCTTTTCCTGACCTCTCCTATCTCCAGCCCATCCTGGTTCAGGTATTTCTTCTCTACTTTACATTTAGAAGTTATTGTCTATTAATCAGTATCTCCTCCCCACTGAACTACTAGCTCACAGAGGGCATAGGGCACAGGAGGGTCTATTCAATTCTTATTATTACCACTAGGCCTATGATCTTGCAAATACAAAGCGTTCAGTGAAAATGTTGGAAGAATCAGTAGCTGATAAGAATCTGATGAAAAGAAGTACCAGACTTGAAGTACTCAGAAGTGTGATTTTACTATGTTATTGATTGGAGCAGAAC
This sequence comes from Lagenorhynchus albirostris, assembly GCF_949774975.1. Taxonomy (NCBI): domain Eukaryota; kingdom Metazoa; phylum Chordata; class Mammalia; order Artiodactyla; family Delphinidae; genus Lagenorhynchus; species Lagenorhynchus albirostris. The sequence continues at coordinate 17,393,142 of NC_083103.1, read as the reverse complement.
AGGAAGATGTTAGGTAGATGCTTCCTATAGAAAACACATCACCAAAAACAAAAAAACACCATATATGCACAGATTTCTTATTCTGCTCTAATAGACTACCTGCCTATTACTCTATTAGTATTGACTTAATTTACATATGTTATCATTTTTTTGTTGTTTGAGAGTAGGTTCTACATGTCATATCAAGTTACTATTATGTATTTCAAATCATATATATGTTTAATAATATTGTTTTCTGTTTGATCAGGTTCCCAAGGAGCGTGTTTAATCCATCACTGTATCTGTAAGTTTATCCCCGTATGTCCATTATTTGTTTCTTTATGTTTATTTGACCCTGTATTGTCAAGTGCGTACATGTGCACGATTATTTGATTGTGGATTATGCATTCATTTTATCAGTAGAAAATAGTGTTCCTTGTGCATAATAAATTTCCTGTAAATTTTATTTTATCTGTTATTAATGTTATAACATTAGTTTTGGTTACAATTTTCCTGGCATAGTTTTCTCCAAACCTTTGTTTTCAACATATTTGGGTTATATTGTTTTCACTGTGTCCTACCAAATTACTCTCATATTATTTCATAGAATTTATTCTACACAACCTGTATTATTTCACATTGCCTGGCACATACTGCATTTGTGAACCATGCATGGTAAGAAATGTTCATTATGTGAGTCTTTGTTCAAACACAAGAAGGAATCCAGTTTGGATGTGAGAATACTACACATTTTACCATGTTGAGTCATTAGATCACTATCCCTTCCCCTTTCTTCACTTCTCCATGGGATTCCCTCCCAATTCTGAGCTCTCAGCAAAGGAAGATGTGAACTTTCCTAAGCTTGGTATCAGATATATGCATGTCAATGTAATCCCTTTCTGGCTTTGTAATTGTGCATAGGCTATATAACATAACACTCTGAGCCTCAATTCCCTCACTGCTCCAATGGAAGGACTCCTGCTGCTTCATGACATTGCTCTACAGGTTAAATGGAATCCCATGTTTCAAGTACCTCATAAGGCACAAGGCATGGAGCTGATGTTCCCTGTAGCACTTTTTACATAGCGGACACTAATTAAATGCATGTGAAATGATGTTGAGCTACTTGGCTGAAAAACTATTTCCACATTTCTAAAAGCACATAATGTTTATCTAATAGTAATTACATGAATATCTTAGACCTCTTTCTTACTCTTTTATCCCCAGGGAATAGGTTTAGTAAACGTAAATCTCTTCAGTCAGATCAAAGATATAGTTTAAAAAAACTCACAACGATTTGTTTTTCTTCTCAAGTGACAGAGCTAACCCCACAAAGGCATCATTTCACAACCGAAAAAAAGATGTTTAGTTAGTTTAGGATAGCTCTGTCCAGCCCATCACCCACAAATCTCACTTAACAGCACAATCCCTTGTTTTTTGTGTCATTCATAGAAGTATCCCACAGGGAAAACAGAGCAATAGAAATACAATATTATTATAGAAGGCAGATCATAGATCTCCTTTCCTTCTCTCCCTCTCTTTCTTTCCTTTCCTTACTTTCCTACTAACAGGCACACATGCCAAGAACCATTGTTAGAATGGGTGTAGTAAAGTTGTTAAGTTTTAGCTCCAACATAGTGGCCTAGAACTTTAAATGTATAGACAATGGGAAGAATGTGATCCTGAAATGTTTCTTAGATTATTTATCAGAGCCAACAATTGGCAAAACCGCATACATACAAAACAGCATGTATTTTCAATGTTCTCACACTTCCCTGCTGGGAACTACCATCTGACACATTCTCAGCCATATCCAAAATTCCCGTACACACAGCACACATTCTGAAGTCAAGAGACTTAGACTTGAAACCTGCCATCACTGTGTACTTGCAAAACCTTGTGCTGGGTTAATTCAACTTCTTAAGCCTTAGTTGCTCATCTATAAAATTAGGAAAGGCACCTCTATTTTGCCCACCTCACAACAAGGACTGTCAAAGTATAATTTTCAGAACATGAAAAATATGCCTCTCATATAAACATATGGTGAGTACATGTCAAAGATTTATTTAACTCATTAACGAGGGAAACAGAACGCTAAAACTAGTTCAAAGTTAGAATGAGAGAAACTGAGTAAGGACAGGCACTGAGAGAAAAAATATTGGAGTAAGATAACCACAGGGCATTAAATTCATAAGCTTTACAGTTATCTTTTCTACCAAACAGAAGTAATTTGCATGTCTACCAGAAAAACCTATCTTGAAACATATAATTTTACAGTCATGGTTCTCATAAATAGTAAATAGTATGTCGATCAAAAGTGAGTTCACCAAGAGACTTCCCTAGTGGCGCAGTGGTTAAGAATCTGCCTGCCAATGGAGGGGACACGGGTTCGAGCCCTAGTCCAGGAGGATCCCACATGCCGCAGAGCAACTAAGCCCGTGCACCACGACTACTGAGCCTGCGCTCTACAGCCTGCAAGCCACAACTACTGAGCCCACGTGCCTCAACTACTGAAGCCCGCACGCCTAGAGCTTGTGCTTCGCATCAACAGAAGCCACCACAGTGAGAAGCCCACCACAATGAAGAGTAGCTCCCCACTCACCACAACTAGAGAAAGCCCACACGCAGCAATGAAGACCCAACGCAGCCAAAAATTAATTAATCAATTATTTTTTAAAAAGTGCATTCACCAAGAAGAACTAAATGATTCTTACTTAGGCAGACCTGTTATACAATACTCCAATATTATTTTGAAAAGATATTGTCATCCTTTTCCACATCTTTTCCACATTTTGGATAATATTTCTTAATTATATAAAACATTTGTTAAAGTTATTTAATGTTATGTTTTTCCGATATTCACGATTACTATAATTGCTACGACTACTTTCAACACAACCATTATTTATTTTGAAGGAGCTTATATGCACAGAAGTCTCTGTAAATTTATAATATCTTTCTTCATTTCTTCTCCTATTCATTGTTCTAAGTCATACAGATTCAGAGGTGAGGGAAAATTTTCTCAAGGCTTTAAGAAACTTTAAGCCTAGAATGGGAAGATGCAAGAAAACACAGATAAGAGTATGTTCTGGAGGTTGTGTATATTGTGAGGGTATAAATGAGCTGACAGATTTGTCTAATTCTGCCTAGGGTAAGCAAAGGTCTCCATGGATGGACTCTTGCTTCAGATGTGCAGCCAGGCAGCCAATCGGCAGGAGACTGAGACTCTAACTGAAGAATTACACATAGGTAATGAGGAATGAAATAACTCATCCCTCACACTTGGAGAACTGAAAATACTAGTTTACTGTGGCTAAAGCACAGAGGGTGAGGAGAGAAGTGATGAGAGATGACAATGGCGAGGGGAGATACGGTCCACCTGAACAGTTTTCTCTTCTCAACTCATAGAAGTTGCAAACAAATGGCAACGTTTGCATTACAGGGAAAGAGGACTGAAATGGCGGCCAACATACCTGGACTCTAGAACCTATTTAGCCAATGACTAACAGTAACTATTTGAAAAATTACTTTTTTGTGGGTCTGAATTGTCTATTTGTAAAATGAGGGCTGCTGGACTGTGAAGAGCTAAATCCCATAGATTTGATGATGTCCATAACAGGCTGGAATCCCTGGGAAGTGGATTTTGAGTCAGGATTATTAAGCAGTGCCCTCAAGATCAAAACCTTTGGAAGTGATCTGAAGGGAGCAAGAGTCAGGTCGGGAAGAGGCTAAGCTGTGAGGCGGCGCTAAGAGATGTACCAGCCAAGCTCATGGGAACCTCTGAAGCTAAAATGGCCTTTCAAAGTAGTCCCAGGTTGGGTGGACATGGCCAGATTTTTATATTCCTCCACTGCCCAGCTATTTTGTATGGGCTACCCCAGGAAGGGTTGTGACTTCGAGCAAGGTGGCTCTGCAGGTGACACAAAACCTGAATGGCTTTTGTCACTTCCCTGACAGTGAAGGCTATTGGCCAACAGCACTCCCAAATGACAGGAAAAGAAATCTTTGGAGGGAGGTCTGGGGGGACATCACAGTGTCCACCAAAAGGTAGCTCATAATTAGTCGCATTGCCTGTCCAGTTCATTTGTGTATGTACTGCCCTCCCTTCCCTATCCCAACTCTGTTCCACCTAAGTAACATTATTTACAATTTCAAACTGGCCCTGAAAGCACACTCTCTATCCCCAGCACCACTACTCTGACCTACTTACCCCTGTGTTCTCAACTTAGACATCACTTCTTTCTGGATGCCTTCCGTGACATCCTGGGTGTGGGTTAAGTTCCTTACTTGTGCACTATCGTGACATTAGTCATTCCTTCTTCATGCCTCTGACTCCCCTTCCAACTGTAAGTGACTTAAAATTGTTTGATGGGGCTTCCAATACCTCCTAGCACATAGGAGCTACATAATAATAGATACTGAATGGATCTTTGCTGAAAGAAAAAGATAAAAGAGTGAATACACGAATTTCAGAGATGGTAAATTAGAGGCAGAATGTGAGTATTTCAACCCAAAGGATTGGAGAAATAGTCTGGGAAAATTAGAAGATAAAAAATACCACGAGAAACTGGGATGAAAAAACCCTGCTTTGACATAGGAGTTTTTCTTTGTTATGAGATGCTCTGCTGTAAAGTGAAGGTGTACAACTACATTCACAGATCCCTAGAGAGAAAGAGAGAGAGAGAGAGAGTTATATCTCGTGTTGGTTTTCATAAACTTTCTTAGTGCAATCTTCTAAACTTAAGGTTTGATTTCTTCTACCCCTTGATTGTTGGTCTTTTTTGGCTTCAGAAGTCAAAGAAAAGGAGAAAAACAAAAGCCTTCCTGCATGTGTGCACCATTTCCCAAACTATTACCAGCAATTTTTAAATCAATACTCTCTGCAAAGCTGTGAAAATGCCTCCTTTCCTGGTCCTTCAGGTATTCTGCCCAAGGCTTACTTGTGGGATAAATGGTATTTTACAGAACTCATCTTTCAGTCAGATGCTTTCATATTTTTAATTCCCTTTATCATTAACAACACGGTGTCGGATCTGTCAGTGCCCATACTTTTCAGAGAGTACAAGAGGCTCAGAGAGGCCAAAAAGTTGCTTAAGGTCACACAGTAGGGTAGAACGTGGTTGCAAACCCAGTTCTTTGAAGTCTTAAAAGTGTTCTTCCTAACATGTTGTCTCTAATCCCATCATTAGAGATATATTTGGTATTAAAGGCTTTTGGTGTACCAATAATTAAGAGATAAATATGCCTAAATATGATAAATATGTATCATAAATACATATCTTAGTGCCTTAAATAAAAGTGGAAAAGAAAGCAGCAATTATTGCAGCCTAGTGCTTAATGACTTAAAATTACCATCACCTCTACTTTAAAAAAAAAAAAATGAAATGCCCATCATTATCCCTGTTTTACAGATAAGAAAACCAAAGCTCTGAGGGGCTCAGCTACTTGCTCAAGGTCCACAAGGAATTATGGAAAAACTATAATTTGATCTCAGTTCTTTCTGGCGCCAAACTCTCTCATCTTAATATTATACTGTCCATTACATTCACATAACCTCCAGATTTCAGACTTTCATCCTCCTTCACCCTTAGAAAAACAGCATCAACAAGTTTAAATCTGTCTAAATTGCTCAGGTCCCTTGTGAGAACCAAAGCGTAAGTCCCCACCTGCCATTCCGAGTGAGATCGCTAGATCCAGAGTTATGCATCATTTGAGATCATTAGTGTAAAATCAATAGCTGCAGGAAATAATTGTAGCTATCCCTGTGACCTTGCCCCCTGTGGTACTTCATCCTTGAAGGCTATTTAATTAAAGTCCAAGCAAGATGGGTTAGCTCTGGAGTTATGCATAAAGTGGAACTGACACAACACCGGAGGGAAACAGCCTTCACGCCCAGCATTGCAATGTGTGGCTGAGGCTGAGACGGTCTCCTGATACTTAGAGGCAGAATACATGGTTTTGAGAAAGGGCTCTGCCTTTCAGGTGATTAGAGCGTCCCTGCCTTGGGGAGAAATGAGCGGTATACCACAAATGGGCAGTTATGATTTAGTAAATATCTATTGGAAAGCTACTGTATGTTAAATAGGAATAACAACACTGAAAATGACATCAACCCTAAACCTTCAGGGGATCATATCTGAATAGAAGCAAATGGCTCAATAACTATATAAGCCAAGTATCTCCCAGTGTGATAGCTCCATAAGCACAAGAGCAGGATCTATCTTCTGATTATTTAGATTCTGCAAAATCTGGCAAATTGGGGGAGAGGGGGAAGTTAAATCTGAGTTTTTATCCCATGTCACTTCCCTTATGGACTCAGGTCACAGCACTTACCCTGCAGCATCACCCGTTCCCAGACTGCCATGGTTCACGCTTCCCCTGACAATGCTTGAATGTTCCCTATATTTCCAAACCATCATCCACCCTCAAATTTATGCTAATTCCTTTAAAAATATTTTATCCCATAACACTTACGGTGCCTCTGTTTCTCTGATAGATACTCATATTGATCCTAGAAGTAGAGCCAGAAGGACAGAATCTTAAGGATGGGAATCCATAATTGGTTTCTGATGGGTTAGATTTAAAGGCACTAATAACACGGGTGCTAGCAGTAAATGGAGTGTTGGTAGTTCATTGCAAGCAAATCGGTCATTTAAATTGTTCACCTGTAGTTACCTGGAATCAAATGTCTATAAAAGACAAGACTTTGAGTGACCTTAAAACAGTTCAGTAGAAATAAAAAGTATACAATCTATGAAGCTGGCTGGTTACTTGTAAGTATGCCAGAGCAGATTTAAATTCTCAGCCCAAGTTTTTTGTTTGTTTTCAGAAACCAGAAAGCTTTTATAACTGGAGGGAAGGATTTGGGGAATGGCAGAATAAGAACCTCTGGAAATCTGTTTCTCCATAGGAGCAAAAAAAATGCTGGCAAAATTGTCCAAATCAACTTTTTCAGAACTCTGGAAATTAACAAAAAGATTGCAACAATCTAAAGAGCATTTATCCAAGAAAAACCGCTGAACCTCAGTAAGAACAGTGGAGGTTTGGGACATTCTAATTTGGCCTCATCTCATCTCTCTATCCCCAGCTCCATGGCAGTTTCAAAAAAAGGAGTCTTGCAACCACAGAAGGTGCATACTGGGTTTGGATCGCCTCAAAAAGCTTCAGCTCCAGAGCACTGTTACTATTTTATACATCTCACAGCTTCCTAGTAGACCTCCATTCCCAAGGCATTGTCATTATTTGACCTCACTCAAAGTTCACTCAGTGGGAAAAAAATTCTACCCCTTAGCCATATTGCAGAATGTAGAGAAAAAAAGCAAATCCTAATGCGTAGGAATAAAAACCCATGGCTTGGGGCTTCCCTGGTGGTGCAGTGGTTGAGAGTCCGCCTGCCGATGCAGGGCACACGGGTTCGTGACCCGGTCCGGGAAGATCCCACATGCCGCGGAGCGGCTGGGCCCGTGAGCCATGGCCGCTGAGCCTGCGTTTCCGGAGCCTGTGCTCCGCAACAGGAGGGGCCACAACAGTGAGAGGCCCGCGTACCGCATAAAACCAACCAACAAACAAAAACCCCTATGGCTTTGTTTTTATTTATTTGATTTGGGCTGGGCAGTTGGCAGCTGGTTTAACAAATGGGATGTAAATTTCAGAAGAGCTTACCAAGATGGAAATTCAAGCAAGCGAGAGGTTCCAAAAAAAGAAAGAAGCAACGCATGGAGAACTTCCAGGTAGATAGGAGATAGGAACTCTGCTCTGGCCCCTATTTTTGAGGTATGCGTGTTACGGTTTGGGACTTAAGATTGTAGTCTAAGAATAATAGTGTCTACAGAACTGAGTTTAAGCCTCAGGAAACAGGGTAAGAGAGAGGAAATGCCAGATTCCTGGAAATGAAGAAATGATGATGGCAGGAAGGTATTCAGGGAGCCTGCTGATGCTCTGTAATACTTGTCACTATAGCCTGGGAAGTAGAGAAGGGCAATTGTCAAACCTCTCTGGCAAATAGGGTAAAGACAATGGATATTCTCTAGGACGGAATTTAGTGTTCTTAGGCTTGAGATATTTATGGGAAAGAGGGATGAGCAGGTATAAAAGTAGTTAGGAGGTGCCTGTGCATTCTTTATAATTGACTATGATGGAAATAGAACAGGACTGAGACAGAGATTATGATAGGATAAAAGAGCTGGTGAATGTTATTCACCAAATGATAGAAAAGTATATAGGTTCAGCAGAGCAAATTGGTGAAACTGTATTTTGATGCTGACTGACTGAGAGGTTTTTTTGTTTTGCTTTGTTTTAGGTTTGGCATCATTCAGACAAAATATGTGTCAGTTGGTCAGTTTGGTCTATGTGACTAAATAACTACAACCACTTTGTATTTTTAAGTTTCTATTATGTTTTCAGTAAGAGCTAAGCTATAGATTTGTAATCACCTTGGACCCATTTCAGGTTAGGTCATTGGATGCTGCCAGGGAGTCTCCTCTGGGATTTTAACTGACAACAAAACATACTGTCCCTTCCAAAGCTAGTGGGACTCAGCTGTGTCTGCAGAGTATCATTTAGCCATGCTCAAAATCCAGGTTTAGGAAGATTCATGATACTATGCTAATATTTCTGTTTTTCTGTTTTGACCTTAGGGATTTTTAATTATCAGATAAATTTGCATGTTTTATAGAAAGGATGGCAGATTCAGAGGAAAAAGTATTAAAACCATACATATAGTACAAATCAGAATCAGCTAAGAATATGTTCCATAATTGCAAAGTTTGTCTTATTCCCTTTATTATATTCTCAACATGTATTTGCCATAGCTTTATAAATATCATATGTAAGTGGATAAGTGAATAACATGATGAATGATTTATAAATGAATGAGTTAATATTTTGGTCTATTTTGTTCCATACTACATTTCTGCATAACATTGGTTTTCCTATAATTTTTCTTTTTCTACATAGTTGCAATTATACTATGTACATATTATTGCTTTATTCCTTTTCCACTTACCATTAAGAGAAAAAAACTAGTATGTGATTGTATACTCATAAAATATATGAGTTTAAATAGCTGATTGGTTAGTGTAGCTCACCAGTATTCTCTCTTTAGGCCTTGAGGACACTTTCCATTATTTCTTATCATAAATAGCATTACCAAGAATATTTTTACTCATAAACACAAATATCATAGTTAGTATGTGACATAATAATGTTGTGAACATATTTGTCCCTTCAAGCACACTCTTCACACCCCATCTGCAGACACGTTTTCCTAAATCTTTCTAAGTTTTCTTTTGGTGGAAAAAGGATGAAGGCTTAGCTTTTGCCCCAAGGAGTATTTTATTTTGTTTTGTTTGTTTTCTATGTGTGTTTGAGGAACCATTTCAACTGTTTTTGCATTATTAACATGTTATACATTGTATGACATAAAAACGCCCAGAGGCCAGTAACACGCTCTGGATGCTGCTATAAGGTTGACCTTGAGACAAACAGCTTTTCCAATATGCCTGACTGACTTCCAAAGAGAAAAGTACTTGATCAGGTGAGAGACAAGGTAAAAGGCAGCTATTATTCCAGTCGGTACATTTCATACGTGCATCAGTATGCTTATTTGCTAAGTAAGGAATAAATTTTGCACACCGCCCCCTCCAACTAATGTTTCAAAAAGTTCACCCTCCCAACAAATGTTTGCAAAAGTTATTTTTACTTATTCACATTTTTATGCCTTATGCAATAAACCACTCTTCATCCTAGAGAGACCTCCTTACTTTATGAACTGATCTTGTAATACAGCATGATCCTAGGCAGCATCTGTTGCCATGACAACTTAATCTTCATCCAAACATTGGCTTCACGTTTGAACCCCAAAATAGGCACAAAGTAGCTGAGTTTAAATATTTTGGATTAGTTATAAGCCACATACCTTTGTATTTATTTCTGCTATTAGGTAAAGTTACATGTATATAATTGTTAACCAATATTACTTTTTTAATAAAATTGACTGGTTTGTGAAAGCAAAGTTACAAGAGATGGAGTAAAGATTGTATTATAAATCTAAAGCCATGGCCAATAGGTCACATGAAGAGGTGGGATGCCAACTGAGCAAATTTGGTGTAACTTCTCAGATAATTTCTAAATCCAACACTTCTCTGTTTCTCAAATATATAACTTGTGCTTTCACTGTAATACATTACATGGTTTCTGAAGCCTTATTTTACTTGTCTGTCTGTCCCAATAGACAGTGAGCTCCGTGAGGACAATAATTTTGTATTTTTTACTTCCATACCTGCATGATTTAGCCCAAAGTTAAAAAAAAAAAACTTGATAAATTTAGGCCTATCAAATAAATTCAACATTGACTGATACCACTGGTGCAAAACAGTCAGCTTAGAAAAAGAGCAGATGACATTTCAGGTACAAACATCAATTTGGTAGAAAACTCAGATATGGCCATTAGATGATCAGGCAGAGTAAGAGTTATGCTAGGTAAATATCCTTTTAAGCAGTGGAACATTTTTTACCGTCTTACTTTCAAAAATTAAACAGAAAATCAAATATAGCAACATGTATTAATTACAATATTAGAAGTACAAAATTAAACAGCAACTAAATCATGAAGTGGAAAAAAAAACACATAAGATTTCCCTATAATTATCAACCCATCCTTGCTAAGCAAATGCTGGATTTTAATTAGTAGTCAAGCTCTAGAATGCATTCTTTAATTAAATGAAAAACCTCCTTTAACACAAAATTATATTTCCACATTTAAGGAACTAGAATGAAAGAAAACAACAACAAAGCTAAGCTTCTTGCAAGAGCATAGAGTACATAATAAACGAGAAAGTAGCATCTTATAATAGACGTATATAAAGGGAGCAAATATTGTTGTAAGCAGCTTAGAGTCTGTCTACATTTAACAACTTGCTTTCATTGCAAGATTAACTTCCTTCCAAAGCTAATGCTTTCTTATAGAGGTTACTTTTCTTTTCTTTTCTTTGTTTTTTTGAGCGGTGGTGGTGGCTGAGCTGGGGTTTAGGGGTAGTCATGCTTTATTGGAAGTGGAATTTGACAATTTTATTCTTAAACATTTAAAGAATGCCTGCCTCAGTTCTTTACAGCAGTATAGCCAAGTCATCAACCTGTCCCCAACTTTCAAAGAGTGTTTGCAAGTCCCACCTCTGTTCTTGGCAAATATCCTGGGTCCTCATATTTTGAGGCCATCTTTCTTCCTCACTCTCTCTTTCATTACTCTAAGATTAACTTGCCCTTTGAACTTGGGCTCCAAGCCAATCAATCACCAACTCCCAAGGTCTCACTTCAGGCATGAATCTGAATCTCCAGCATCTCCTCTAGGATTTTTTTTGATGCTTCAACAGACGGGGACCAGAGATAAACTAGCAAAATTGTACAAAAATTCAATAGAAGAGGTTGTTTAATCTCACTGAATCTTGCAGTAAGTCCCAAAGTCCCAGAAGTTCAGCATTCAAATCTGTGAATGCTTATCTATTTTTAATTACTTAACAATGATCAGTCACAGAAATTAGGACATCTGAAATCAAAACAAGCCTTGTTAAGACGGACACCACAGATTAGGGGTAGATGCTAGCCCTTATTTGCCTTTTTTTAACAGATGTGTGGATACTCAACAATGAATTTGGCTTTCTCTTGCTAGGATGCTTAATAAATACTGACAGCAATTATATCAAATTAAGATTTTTCTACAGGCTCTTTTCAATCCCAGGAATAGATATAGAAATAAATAAAGGTCTTGCAATTACTCCAGGAAAAGATCCTTTCAGAATACGGTCTTCCACTAACAAAATCCATCACCTACTCAAGTCCCTTTAAATTGCTTTTGGGGAATACCCTCTATTAGAATTGCCTTCATTCTAAGTATCTCTTCTGGTTAATTAAGGATTCCAGTGGGAGGAGGAGGGGAATCTTACTTTAGCAAAGTTAATTTTAGCTATCGCAAACTATGTTCAGAATGCAAAAAATTTAATGAAGGCTGTTGCTGTGAAAAACATGAGGCGTTTGGCAGGGGAAGTGGAGACATTTGGACTAAATCCTGTCTCACCACTTATAAACTGGTCAATCGTAGGCCAGTGAATTTACCTGTTATAATCTTAGATTCCTCATCTCCAAAATGGAGAAAATAATGGTTTGTATTTCATATATTAGAATTAAATGTGCAATTTAAATGAATATATATAGTGTGGCTGGCATAGCAGCTGACACATAGTAGCACCTTTAAAATGATAATATAGGAGCTTTATTGTCACTGTTATTACTTACAGTGTTGGCTCTGCAACAGAACTGTTTTGTGGCTAAAGGAAAAAGACAATATTTATGTTTCACATTTGAAAATTAAATAAATGGGTATATTTTTTAAAAAATTAAGCCTTTCACCCTTGAAGATATTTTTTATTTTCCTGAACACTAAGGGCCTGCTACCTTTTTCTGCAAGTGAGTGTTACAATATGATAAAAATACATAAATGAAAAAGGAATCATAACCCAAAAAAGACATCATAACCCAAACAATTTCTCCTCCTAAACACCCACATTAATGGGTTTAATTTTTAATCTTATTAATTAATTTTTTGCTACAGAAAGAAAACAAGAGAGCATAGTGATAAGAAGTATAAAATCTTTAAGCCAGACTGACTGCCTTAACGGCCCACCAGCTTTGTGACCTTAAGTTACCTTAATCTCAGGTTCCTCATAGTAGAAATTATGTTAGTATCTCTTCCTAGGCATTTTGCAATAACTAATTACTTAATATTCTTAAAGAGTTTACAGAGTCTAGTCATAAAATAATCAACCACAACAAATAAACACGAGGGCACTAATATCCTAGAACAATATTGGGATTTTCTGTGCTGCATTTCCTAAGTAACACTGAGATCTTCCAGTAGGAAATGTTGGGAAGAAAGGAGGAGGAACTAGTCAGAGGCTACAGCCTTCAGACATATAAATCCTATGTAATTTTAACAAGTATGCCAAGTGCTAAAAAGAAGAGTATAATCTAGATACGGACATGCAAACTGCATTCAGCCAGGCCCAATGCAGATCCGGAGGCTTGAAGTCACATTAATTTGAAGCACTCTCAAATTACCTGATGGGCTTTATTTCATCTGTCCCAACTAAACTTATCTATCCCAATTAAATTTTCTGTCCAGAACTCTATTACACAAGCAGCTTCTTTGTGGGTTAAGCCTGGGTGTCCACCAGGTTTAGAGGTATTTATGTCTTACACAGACCTAGAGAGCAAAGACTGTAGATGTAATTAACTCCAGAGCAGAAACGGAGCACTACTTTGCAGCATTATTGACATTTGGGGCCAGATAATTCTTTGTTGTGGAGGTTTGTCCTGTGCATTGTGAGATATTTCTCAGCATCTCTGGTCTCTACCCACTAGATTCCAGTAGCACCTGTTCCCCCAGTTATGACCACAAAAGATTTCTCCAGATATTGACAAATGTCACCGTGGAGGCACAACCTCACTAACTTGAGAACCACTGCTCTAGTGATATAAGAAATGGCCTCGTAAGTAATAAAAATAAACCACAATGGACTATAAATTATTATCTGTCCCCATAGTTTTGCCTTCTCCAGAATGTCATATAGTTGGAATCATGCAGTATGTAGCCTTTCCGCGTTGGCTTCTTGCACTTAGTAATATACATGTAAGCTTCCTCTATGTCTTTTCATGACTTGATAGCTCATTTCCTTTTAGTACTGAATAACATTCCATTGTCTGAAAGGACCACAGTTTATTTATCCTTTCACCTCCAAAGGACATCTTGATTGCTTACAAGTTTGGGCAGTTACAAATAAAGCTGCTATAAACATTCATAGGCAGGTTTTTGTGTGGACATAGGTTGTCAGCTCCTTTGGGTAAATACCAAGGAGTGCTTTGGCTGAAGCATATATAGTATGTTTGGTTTTATAAGAAACTGTCAAACTGTCTTCCAAAGTGGCTGTACCATTTTGCGTTCCCACCAGCAATGAATGGGGGGAGTTCCTTTTGTTCCACATCATTGTCAGCATCTGGTGTTATCGGTTTTCCAGATTTTGACCATTCTATTGATAATATATGTGTAGTTGTACCCTAAAACAAAAAATCGTTGTTCTAATTTCCATTTTCCTGATGACATAATTTGGAGCATTTTTTCACATGCTTATTTTCCGTCTTTTTGGTGATGTGTCTGTTAAGGTCTTTCGCCCATTTTTTAATTGGGTTGTTTGTGTTCTTACCATTGAGTTTTAAGAGTTCTTTGTACATTTTTTTTTCTTTTTTTTCCTCTTTGTACATTTTGCATAATAGTACTTAATTAGATATGAAAATCATTCTTATTTACAGTATTTCTACTATCTCTTATTCATAGAAGTCTGCTGTTGTTTTATATACCCTTGAATCTCTCTAAGGATGAATAATTTATTTAAATGTAAAGATTTGCATGGTTTATTAACTGTTTCATTGGACATTATTTTTTATCGATGTCATTTCTTTTCTTCTTTGATGGTTTTCCTCACACTTAAGGGAGCTTTAGATATCCATTTATTTCTGTTATTGAAATGAAGAAAAATCTTTGTTCACCTGCTGAAAGTATATAATCTAGGTATTAAGAAACTGTCATTAAATTAGGGTGGGCACAGGGAGAAACTCACGTCCTGGAGGATCCCTTTATTTCCTGGCTTCAGGGCTCCTGGGGAGCAGATGTATTTGCAACCTTAACCCAAAGCCAAAATCCTGTATCAGCTTCCCCATGGCCTTTTTCTTCCTCTGTTATGCACGTGGTGTTTTGGTGATTCTGATTCTTTCTGCATACCAGCAGTCCTGCTGGGATTCCTCCCCAGGCAGATGCATTACTGTTTTCCAGACCATTTGAATAAACTCACAGAAGGGAGAGAAGAGAAGCAAAGGAAATATAGTAGGGAAGGGAGGTGAGTAACTTTTCTTAATCATTCATTATATTCCATACTTCATAGTACACTCTTTTTATTCACCCAGCTAATCCTCACAGCAGCTCTGCTAGATAATTAAGCCCATTTTGCAGATAAAGAAAATGATGCATATAGGTCAAACAAGTTGATAAATTCAAAGGGAGATCAAAAGTTAGCATTTTATTTTACTTTTATTTTGAACCCACTTTTTGCCTCAGGAAGCAGTAATATGGTTTACCTCAATCAGCTATGCTCAGGGTGTTGATTAGCTAGTAACCATCCTATTTATTCCTCTCTAGGCTTATGCAACCTC
The DNA here is from genome assembly GCF_949774975.1 of Lagenorhynchus albirostris. Lineage (NCBI taxonomy): Eukaryota > Metazoa > Chordata > Mammalia > Artiodactyla > Delphinidae > Lagenorhynchus > Lagenorhynchus albirostris. The sequence goes on along the minus strand of NC_083103.1, from coordinate 17,377,908 downwards.
TGCTACACTTTCTCAAGGGTTTCCAGCTCAGAAGGCCGTGGTTCAGGCAGATATATCATAATAGGTCACACTTTTAAAAGGATAAGGGAAAGCCATCTATTTTGTACATTGAAAGGTATTTCTCAGCATAGACCCGTACATTTTAATTCTCTTCACCACAAGCAGAATGTAAGTGATAAGATTGTGACATTGGTCATGTCAGCGACTGTCACAGTTTATTCCTCTAGGACACTGGCTAGCCTGCGTCCTTCTTCTCCCCCACCAGCCCTTCTATGTCCCTCTGGACTCATTCTCTGGACACAATGGGGAAGTCATTCTTTACTTTAGAATTCAAACTCAAAGATTTCAGAAGTTACTGAGGAGAGAAGAGGAGTGTATAAGAAGGCAAATATAGACATCTAAGATAATAGACAGGGAAGATGGAGTGATTCAGGTAAAAAGGTTCTGAATATTAAAATCACTTGACACGTATGGGACCTGGGTGGATAAAAGGCATCATTGTCTTCAACAACATTTACTGACAAACACCCATAGGATATTATTATGGGGATAAAAGGAAGATATGAGAGAGGAAGCATTAGACGAAGGGAACAAGGACCCAGTTTTGTTTCCACTGTTAACTAACTCCTTGCTCTTCAAGCTGCTTATCCTCCTTTGGGTCAAAAGAGGCAGTTGGACTAATTCCTAAAGCTCCTTCCAACTCTAAGAGACTATGAATCTAAGACACATACTCCACAAGCTAGACTATCAGGTTACATCCCGGAAAAGAGACGTAGGGCAACCAGACAGTCCAGGTGAGTGTCAGGAGTGCGTGATGCTGAAAACAAGTGTTTCAGGAGCCAAACAAAGGAATAAAGCTCACTGAAACCTCTTCTAAGGTTTCACTGAGAAGAGTTTCAGAAGTCCTTTGCAACCTGGGAAGTTCTGTATAAATGTGAGATCTGATTTTTTAGACATTTACAGGTCTCCTAACTGGTTCCAGCCACTATTTTAGGCACCAAGAATGCTAAAGTGCTTTGCTTTAACAATGTAGAAGGCAGGCTTTATCATGGGCAGGAAACATTGCTGTGGATAATATGATTGACCAGAGCTTTTCCCTACTACACGTTGGGGTCAAGCAGAGATTTTCAGGTGTTGTAACCTGGGGTGAGGGTTGAAAGGACAAGCTGTAGGGGCTCCTGTCTTGGGGATCACGAGCTGACTCCTGTAACCAGCAGCAGGCTGAGGGAGGACTGAAGTCCTATAAGGTGAACAAAATCAGAGTCTCTGCCTTCCAAAATATCCTATTCTATTTCCATAAAAAGCTAAATTATAATTGAGTTATTTTGAAAGCTAATAAATGAAAATGTGAAGGCTTATTTCTGTGTATGAAAACCTTTGCCCTCCTTTACACATTTCAAAGCACCAGAGAGTTTCCATCATCAATGACACTCTTATGCACTGGAGAAGGATGGTGTCATAAAACACAGAGCAGCGGGAGCATCAACAGCAAGCAGATGGCCCATCTACAGATGCATAAGGCCCAGCCATTCTACATGTTTTGAAGGAATAAAGCATGGCACAGTGACAAAGTTGAGTAATGAAGACAAAATTTAAATGGGGTGGCCAATCTGAAGAAGCAAGTTTTAAGCTGGGTCAGGAAGGGTAAGGATTCAGCCTCAGGTTAGGGAGAAGAGACCAGTAACCCTGAAGAGTAACATGGGTGGAAGAAGCCAGGGCACGAAGGGACTTGGCACATTTGAGGCAGATCCATCTTCAGAATCTCATTTACCTGATTTGGGAGATGGCAGGTACCACTAAAGAAGCTTTAATAAAATTACTTGTTTTTCAACTACTTCCTAATTTAAAAAACTTTTGTGTATCTATGAACTCGTTACAAAAAAAAAAAAGAAAATAGCTTTCATAGCAAATCTATAAATGAGACATAATAAATGAATATTAGCCCAAAGTTCCACTATTGCTCAAAATGCTTTATCTGTGAACTCACACAGAAATTCCCCAAATGTTGATACTGAAAACTGTATTTGCCTAACAGAAAGTCCAGGCTTTCCTCAGATTTTCCTGCCCAAATACTCCTAAGAATTAGGAGGTGGTAACCAGTCTGTCCATCAGAGGTGAGGTCCCTTTTTTCCTTAGAGTCCTCTGGGTGGACAGATGGTGCCTCCCCTCTGCTTCAGTGTCAATTATACTTTCGATTCACCTTCCTTGGCCATTCCCCTCTGTTTTAGTTACTTAGGGCTGCTGGAACAAGTTACCACAAATTTGGTGGCTTAAAACAACAGAAATGTATTCTCTCACTGTTCTGGAGGCCAGAAGTCCAAAATCAGTTTCACTGGACAAATCAAGATGTCAGCAGGGCCGTGAACCCTCAGTCTCTAGAGAAGAGTTGGTTCTTTGCCTCATTCAGCTTCTAGTGGCTGCCGTCATTCCTCAATTGTGGCTGCAACACTCCAATCTCTGCCTTGGAGGTCACGTTGTCTTTTCTGTTCAAATCCCCCTCTCTGCCTCTCACTTATAAATACACTGTGACTCCTTTTAGGGTCACTCAGATAATTCAGGCTAATATCTCCATCTCAAAATCCTTAATTTAGTCATATCTGCAGAGATGCTTTTCATATATTAAGTAGCATCTACAGAGTGTGGTGGCATTTTTCTGCCGCCACACTCTCCTCCCACATCGATCCGTTGCTCTGCTGCCCATGACTATAGAATGCAAACATCTCCAGGTCTCTGACCTTCCCAGGCCACTCTTTATCCCCTCCAGGCCTCTAGAGCTCTTCTCCTTCCCCATCTGTAGGGAAATGGTTTGGCTTCTCACCTCCATCTTTCTGACAAAGGGCTCTGCAGAAGAGCTGCTGGACCCCTAAGTAGAGAGCTTCCTTCTTTACAACAGAGTCCTGTCCATGTACTCTGTGAGATGTACTGTAGAGTTAGGGTGGGATTCAAGCTGTTCTAGAATCACTAATCTGCCCACCATTCAGGTCCTAGTTCTAAGTCATGGCTTATGCTGCTGTGATCTTTAGTCATACAAAATTATTTTCTTACAGGTGTGTTGTGATGGTTAATTTTATGTGTCAACTGCACTGGGCTAAAGGATGCCCAGATAGCTGGTTAAACATTATTTCTGGATTATTTCCTTTATAGAAAGGAGTTTCTAGAAAAGATTAACATTTGATTCAGTAGAATGGATAAAGAGATCTACCCTTACCAATGTGGTCTGTCATCATTCAATCCGTTGGGAGCCCAAACAGATCAAAAAGGCAAAGGAAGGGCGGGTTCCCCCTCTCTCTTCTTGAGTTGGATGTCCATCTTTTCCTGCTCCTGGACACTGAAGCACCTGGTCCTCAGGCCTTCAGACTCAGAGTCTTATACTAGCAGCTTCCCTGTTCCTAGGCCTTCAGCCTCTCACTGACTTTTCTGGTTTGCCAGCTCGAAGAGGGTAGACTGTAGGCCTTCCCAGCCTCCATAACTGCTTGAGCCAATTCCTATGATAAATCTCCTCATATACAGTTGGCCCTTCATATTCATGTGTTCTACATATGCAGATTCAGCCAACTGCAAAATGACAATACTCTGAAAAAAAAATTCCAGAGAGTTCCAGAAAACGAAACTTGAATTAGCCACAGACAGGCAACTATTTATATAGAATTTACATTGTACTGTATTATAAGAAATATAGAGGTGACTTAAAGTATACAGGAGGGTGTGCCTAGGTTGTATGTAAATATTACGCCACTTTATATAAGGGACTTGAGAATCCACAGGGGTCCTGGAACCAATCCCCTACAGACACCAAGGGATGACTGTACATCTATATCCTGGTTCTGTCTCTCTGGAGAAACCCTAATATATGCCTGTTTGTCTTTCTCAGTATCAGGCTTTGTTCAGTGTGCCAAATCATCAGAAATATATGAAAGTAGAGAAAACCCATTTGTCATTAGGGTGATTTACTATCTCATAGTAGAGATAGATTACCCCACTTATCTCCTCCAACAAAAAAAAAAAAAAAAAATGATGTTACAAGAAAAAAATGGGTTCTGGGTGACAAAACATCACCTTGAAACTCCATAATAAAGACCCTTTGGAGGAACCACTGTGGTAGATATGTTGTGCTCAGCTGTATCTTCTCACATTTTTTTAGGGGGTTAATTAGATGGTTTTGGTTGCAAAAACCTGAGAGTTACTCAAGCTACTCAAGCAATGGATATTTATCGAACGGCAGCAAATACTCTACAGCAAAATTGTTGCAGGCAGCCAGCAGAAATAATTGATAGAAACTTAGCTGTGCCTCCAAGCCTCATAAAAGCTGAGGATAACCTATTGCTATAAGCTTACATGACCACAAGAAAAGATGCACAATCAGAAGTATAAAAATACAGGAAAAGTAATAGAGTCACACACCTTAAAGAGATAAGAACACAGCTGAGTAACTAAAAGGATGGTCCATAGTCAATAAATATCTTCTGACCTCATTGACTCCTCCACATCTTCACAGCTAGAGTCTATTAACCCCCAGCTGGTGTTGTCATTATCCTAAGTAAGCTATCCACTGCATAGCTTGTCATATCTACTTTTGGTCCTTCTACTAATCTTCCAGTTACCTTTGTAATTCCTCCAGGAAGAGGATTTGATGGAGCCAGTGTGTCTCCATTGGACCTGGTCCGCAGAGTTTTTATTGCAGTTCACTCGACTTGCAAATTGACTTCCTTTGGGGCAAAAATCCACTTATGGACAAATCAGCTATGGATGGTGGGGTCACATAGAACTGGCTAGCCCTCAGATATGGTTGAAAACCACTAGTAAGGAGCTGGAGGTGGGAACTTCAAGGACATGGATTTGGGATAGCATATACATACTTAAGTCTTGGCCTATCCAGGGCACCTACCTGCTCAGAGACCATGAAAATCAGCCCCACATTGCTGTAGTTGGAGCCTAGTACAAAGTTTTCCTTCCCTTTTAGAGTGAAAGCAGCTCAGTTGTGTAAAAAGATATATGCAGAGACTGGCGACCAGGTACACACAGTCTTCTCCTGCCCAGAATGTGATACCCAAAAAGAGAGCTAGGCAATGTGTTAAACCTTTAACATAAGCTGAATGCACTATGCTAGCCACTCTCTTTGGTGCTGTTAGATACACATGGCAAGACTTCATTCCCATCATGTTTATCGTTCCAGCATTGCCTAAGGGGGGTATAAAAGCTAGTAGCAGCCTGTGTAATTTTTCCGGCATGGCTAAGAGAATAGCCTTGCACTTGGAGACTGATCTCTGGGTGTAAAGTGGTAATGGGCTATCATTCACGCCATTCCTTCCCGGTTGCATTAAATAACACTTTGGTATTTAGCCATAATTCACAATCCGCAGCGGCTGTGTCAGAGGGAAGGAGGAAGTTCACTCAGTTTGACTGCAATTCCAAACACAAATGTGGTGAAGAATAACCTTGCTGAGCCTACGGAAATTATTACTCTAGGCACAGCATTTACAGTTTGTGTAAATGTTGGATCCTGTACTTACAGAAGAAAAGAAAACACTGACTGTGACTAGGGAGATGGTTATGTCACAGAGTAGTGGGGATAAGACACAATTTTTCTTAATGAGGTGATTTTTTTCTGCTGGAGTCTTGGGCACTGAAAAAGAAAACCATACTTGAATATATAAAAGGAATGAGGATGAAATGTCCTGAGTGAGGTGTTAAAACACAAAGCTATTCCATTTCAGGGAGACATAACTTATGAATTCACAATCCCAAGATGGTGGCAAAGTCTCTGGGGGTGGGAGGGGCTGCTGCCCTTGCTGAGGGCCCATCCTGTCCCTGGACATCTGAGTCCAGGAGCACCAGATGTTTTTCTGCACGGCAGAGAACACATCTCTCTCTCTGTGTTTCCGGAGCAGCTCTATTCTCATAAGCAACACAACGTTAAAGGAAGAGAAACCGGATGTCCCATGAGATAGGTGAATGGAGAAAGAATTTTCCTTCCTTAGCTCCTGGGAGTTGAAGTTCAGAACAAATAAAAACCATTAATGTCTTATATGCATATAGGGAGTGTAATATAGTTTAATAATAACAGTTTAATAATAATAAGAAGAAGAAGGATGTGAAATTTGCAATCAGTTAGACTTTGATTAGAATCCCAGTCCCTCAATTCTTAGCTAAAAGACCTCAGACTAGTCACATTAGCTGCCTGAATTTTGGCTCCTTCAAAGAAAACTATTAACGTGTACAAGGTGTTATGACACAGTGGGTAGTATCTATAAAGCACTTAGCACAGTGCCTTAAGAATGGCCCAACATAGGCTGACTCCTGGCTTTCCTGCCAGCCTCATTTTAGACCAGTTTTCTAGTCTGTCTCCACCCTTCCGAAACCCTGGCCTTACTGTAGTTTCTCAAACCCTCTAGGCTTTTTCTCATTACTGGCCATTTATCTATAATGTTTCCACTGTCTAGAAGGCTCTCTTAGTCTCCAGGTCTTCTTTTGCCTGGGTAATGTTTGCCAACATTTAGGTTTCACCTTCTAAATGAGATTCCTCAAATAAGCACATTTGTCTGTCTTTATCCAGAGAAATGGTGAGATTTCATGCATGTGTATGTTTTGTTTCATTTTTCTTAGCACCTTGCAGTTATCTGTGCACTTTTTAAAGCTGTAGTTAAATATATAATTTACAAATTATCTTTTTAACTATTAGTCTCCCATGCTGAACTGAAAGCTTTATGAAGGAAAAACTTATTATCTTGTTCACCAAGTACCTTCAGCCCTGACCACAGTAACCGTACCCAGCAGTTACTCAATAAACCTATGTGGATTAAATTAGATTTCCATTCCCTGCATGGTGGTCCATGGAAAGAAAAATCAGTGAGCATTACCCACCTGGAAGGACAATGTCTGTAGAGCAAATAGGAAACATTATCTGGATCCACACAATTGCTCATAGTCTGCCTAAGAAGGTGTTGCTTTCTTTGCTGTCTTTTTCCTTTTTTCTGCATTCTTGAAATATATACAGAACACGGGAGAGCCCACAGGGATGCAGAGAGCCTCTCTGGGCCCTTTAAGGATAGGCCAGCTCTCCTGGTAGAGCATCACATGTTTTCTCAGCTCAGTTTTGATCGGGCTCATTGATTTGGCAAGAACATGATCAAAAGGACCCCAGAGAAGATTCAATATGTTTGATAAAGTAGACATGTTCTAGAGTAGATCTTTCGATTTCAAGCCATATTTAATAGTGAAACTTAGCTTCTCCAATGCAAAAAGGCACTTTGTAGAACTTGACAAAATCAACCATGAAGAGTCATACCCATGCTGCTCTTTCCACGATGATATGAACCCTTGAAAGAAGGGCTGCATTTAATTGTTTCTGTCTCTGGTGACTGAAAAAGTACCTGGTACAGGGTAGCATTTTATACATTTTTCTGAATAATGAATGACTCAAACATAAGCTGGTAACCCACATTGTGAGTATATGTGGGAAAGAGATTTGTTCAGTAGCTGTTTCCAGATATTGTTCATTTAACAGCTTATCTAATTTGTACAGCAATCTTATTGAGAAGCACCCTCTATTTACAGATAATAATACTGATAAAATCTACCTTTTATTAAACACAGCACAGAACTAGTCCTGTACTTTGTGACGCTGACTCTAAAGTATAAGAAAGACAATTACAGGACTGCATGGCAAGTTCTAATGCAGAAGTTTTATCTAGAAATTCTATATATGAGGTGACATGGGAGCACATGAAATGACACTTAAAATCTCCATGGATAAAAAGATACTTTAGAAAATGAGTAACTTTTTCTAATCCTCAAAGACTGAGAAGCAGATACCTAGGCAATGAGAAGTGGATGAAATTTCCAGCAAAAAGAAACAGCTAATGTGAAGGTTTGTTGTAAATGTGTGCTTGGTGCACAAAGGAAACCACAAAACATTGGTGTGGCTAGAAAATAGGCTTAGGCACCGAGTTGTGAGAGATGAGATTGGGGAAAAGCAGGGGCTGGCCCAGCAACATTCCCTTAAATCTACGGCTCAGAAGAACGCTTACATGCTTTTAAGTCATTGGAGTGTAAAGATTTTTTTTTTAATTTTCACAGAATTCAGTTAGAGTCTAGAAAATGGATTGGGGCAGAGCACGACTAGAGAAGCGGGTGACAGTACCAGGAAGAATGCATTCCTGAGTGAGGGATGACAGCGGCCTGCATTAAAGAGGATAAGTGATGGTCGGGATGGAAGATGTGGATACACTGTGAGATATTCAGGAGAGAATTAACATCTCGTGTGGTAGGTATCATCATGTCTGATTTATAGGTAAAAGATTCTAAGGTTAATACAGGGAAAGTGACTTGTCCAAGAGCAGAGAAAGAACTCAAAATCAGACAGACCCCCAGCTTTGCTCTTCCACCACATGACACCATCTCCCCAAAGCGTGATGTGATAGGCATTAGAAGCCGTGATCTCTGACAGAGACAAGCATTAACCACAGCGGCTCAAGTCCTCATTATATGGCATTCACACCACCTTCTGTTTCTTCCCCCAAACACTGGCTGTTGTGCAAAACCCTTTAAATGATCAAGTGCAAATTCTCTTTGAAAATCAATTTCAGAATGCTTAGCCAAAGACTTTGTTAAGCAGTTATTGGTTGAAAGTAGAAAAGTTAACATGCAAATCAAATCTAGGTTACCTACGTCTCTAACACACATAACATCATCCTCCACTGACATAGATAGGAGGCTGTTGCTTGAAGAAAAAAAAAAAGAAGAAAAAAGAAATCCTCTTTGTTGACATCCCAGAAGCAAGCACCCCTCTGCTTATTTGCTTCTTTCTTTGACAAGAACAAACAAATCTTTAAAAATATAATGAGTCAGGCCATTCTCTCTGCGATATATAAGTGGCTCCTAGGCCCTCCAGAAGGCTCCTGTAGAGGGTCATTACCTCTTTCAGGCCCTCTGGGAAGCATTCCGTAAATAATTGCTTCCCCATATTACATAGATACCCTGGTGTTCCAAGCGTGAGCCTGGGCCAGGGAGTAACTTCTTAACTGGGAGGGTCTGGCTGATTAACTTTCCATTAAATGCTTCCCGACTCCATGCTGAAACTTCAGGGATCAAGCTGAGAGCTGAGAAAAAGGAAACAATCTGAATGCTTGGCTGGTAATTAACATCACCAGGTGACAAATCAATACTACCTGGCTGTTCCCATAAACAATGATAACGGGGAGAACCTAGGCTTCCAGCCCGAAATCTCCTGGTTATTTTTTGGTGGCTCCTATTACTGTAAAGACAGAAAGGTAAAAAGAGAGCTGGATGGTTTTCTTTAGCTATAGGTGGTAGGGAGGCCTGAAGATGCAAACAGATCTTTCAAAAAAAGAGGGCTGGCAAGAAAAATTATAATCTGAAATGTTGGACAAAAATGTGAATTTGAGTGAGTGATTTTTACACTGCAGCATATATTATTATTTAAAAACCAAATGCGATTAAATGAAAGATATCTCAATGAGATTCCCACGTCAGCCTACCATGCAGAGGGCCAGTATATGTCATTCTTGTGCCTGTACATCTAACTAGAGGAAATGTGGGAAGTGGAGAGAGTCTATGTTTGTCTCCCCCCTTCTAATTAATTCCAGGTTAAGGTAGCTCCACCCTAACATCTAAATTTTTCCCCCTGTCTCATTTGGGGAAATCACTTAACCCCCTAATTTCTTTGGAACACAGTTCTCTTATCTATTTATAATTTATATGAAATAATGTTCTCTATGTTATTCTAACATAACCTAGTTCACTTAAAATCAACAGATTTTTAATTGATCCTTAGACATGTGTTAAGCACCAACCTATAGGAGATAATGTGAATAAAATATACTCTACACACCAGATGTTTACAATTGTGTGTGTGTGTGTGTGAGAAAGAGAGACAGACAGAGGACAGACAGAGACACACACAGAGACAGAGACACACACAGAGAGAAAGATACAGTTTCATTATACCAGGAACAAAAAAAAGGGATCTTTCTACCCCTTCTATTTTGGAACTTATACTAAAACTGACACCCTTCCTCATACCTTCTGTGCGTTTACTGGTCTGGGTTGAACAATTTTCTTGAGACCCATTAAAAACAAAACATAGCAATTAACTTCCCATCCCCCCATATTTTTTTAAATTTTGGTTTCAGAGCATTAATCATATGTCAGTGGCTGAAGGAAAGGTGAAAATTGAACACCCATAAAGCTCTAACTCAGGTAAAGGTTAAGGAATCTTGGAAAACCTTACTTTAAAATATTACTGTTCTGCTTAAACACACACACACACAAAACTGATTTGTGTAGATTTTCAGGGCTTACGATTGTTCTTAATGTTATTCAATATTAGGTATGTGTATGAGGTATTATTCTTATTAAGTCTATTATAATCTCTAACTTGAAATATAGATAATGATGTTATAGATACAGATATAAACGTAGATATAGTCATAGATATACACACAGATCTAGGTATCCATTTATAAGCTACCTGGTCTCCTCTTCACACGTGGGGATCTCCGGAGTGTTTTAATCATACTAATGTATCAATTTCTAAGGCAAGGAAAACAGTGTTTTTTCATTTTTTTCCTCCAGTTTCCTGATCTCAATCATTAAAGCTCGGGATTACCAGGAAATATTTATTCTTATGTATATATCTTTTTTTAAATTGAGGGTAGTTTATAGGGAGTGGGTAATGAGAAGAAGTGGAGAGGCATTGATTGTGTTTTGGTGATTTTTCATTTCAATTCCCTTTTGATTGTTTCAAGGTAAAGGCTCACGTTGAGCTGAGAAAATGAGTGACACGATTCTCATTTGTGTTACGGGGGTTCACTGTTTAACATTTACTTGGCTGTGTTTATAGCTTCATGGATGAATGGGTGAGTGTTTAACAAAGTACATATAGGATTGAAAACACAACCCTATGGCACATTAAAACCAGAGAAGAGGAAAGCACTTAATTACTGGTGCTGCTTTGACACGTGAGTATGATATTCTCTCTAAATACAATGATCACGTTAAGAAAAGTTAGTGCCTTCAGCCCCTACTATGTGTCTGACATGGTATTTGGGGTGGGGTGGGGTAGGGGATGGGAAGGTCAGTGGTAAACAAGAAAGATTCCTTCAACGTCTTGGAATTTACAGCATAATTCGTTCCATGCAGTCGTCACAGCAGTTTCTTTAGGGAGGTCTTACCTGTTCCGTTTTATAAATGTGCAAACCAAGTTTCAGAGATGGAGATGACTTATCTATAGGTAGGACGCACTGGAATCAGAATCTAAAGTCTTTTTGACTCCAGAATCCAGTCCTCTTCCCTACACTGGGCTGCCTCCCACCCCAGGTATATTGATGGTACAGAACTAATTACTTAATATGCTCCTCAAGTTTTTGTTCGGCATAGACTGGTTTCACAGATAGTTTGATACTCTCTGGCTAAGTAATGATGATTTTAATTTTGAATGCATTGTAACACACACATGGTAAGGATTATCACTCATTAAACCCAAGAGTGAGTGTTTTCACAAACCGCAGGACTCCATCTAAATTTTCAGAACAACACTTAGTCATATCACCATAAGCTGACAGTAGTAATGATGAGGCTAGAACATGTTCCATTTACATCCCCATTTCTCTTCAAGTCTTTATTGAATTTGTTACAAATACTGCTTCTGTTTTATGTTTGGGTTTTTCAGCTCCGTGGCATGTGGGATCTTAGCTCCCCGACCAGGGATCGAACACACACCCCCTGCATTGGAAGGTGAAGTCTCAACCACTGGACCACCAGGGAAGTCCCTACTTCCCCACTTTGAATGATAAATGGCCCATAGCTGTCCTTTCCAAATTTCAGTACTCTGATCAACTACCTCCCCATCACCTGGGAAGCTTATCACAAAACAGATTCCACACTCTATTGAATCAGCATCTCTAGGGGGGAAAAAAAACCTGGGGAGGGCTTCCCTGGTGGCGCAGTGGTTGAGAGTCCACCTGCGGATGCAGGGGACACGGGTTCGTGCCCCGGTCCGGGAAGATCCCACATGCCGCAGAGCGGCTAGGCCTGTGAGCCATGGCCGCTGAGCCTGCGCGTCCGGAGCCTGTGCTCCGCAACGGGAGAGGCCACAACAGTGAGAGCTCCGCGTACCGCTAAAAACAAAACAAAACAAAACAAAACAAAACAAAAACCTGGGGAATCTAATTTTAAGCCATTTTGTCTAAGTCATTTTAGTCTACAATAAGTATGGGAACTGCTTCACTTCAGATGGAGTAGAAGTAGAGTCTCATCTGTTTTATTGCTAAAAATGGAATTATTAAAAGCTCAAAACCTCATTGAGAATAGCAGCAAGTCCAGTACTTTCCTCTTAGGGGGGAGTGGATTTCCCACCACCACTGTTGAAACAAACAAGAGAACAAACAAAGGCTGATGCAAACAATTGATTCTACTATAGGACAAATCAGGGAGAGTCTGGACTATAATTGGTTCACTAACGCTATTGCTTCTGTTGCTCTCCCTGATATACTGTTGCTATACAAAGTAGGGTTTATGTAGTTGTTGTTGTTTTAAATTAGGCCTCCTGGACCATTGAGGAAAGGTGGCTTCAATCATTTGATGCTGAGCTCAGGGATGTCTGCGTGCTCTGACTCTTTTAATCCTCAACTCAGCCTTCCCCTAAGGCTGATTCCCCAGGAGTTATATCAGATGTAGTTCCTACATTCTTCCCTCAATTCCAAGGCAAAAAAGTGCCTTCTACTCCTTTTCTCAGAGAAGAGCACTTGATTAATTTCCAATCGGGCAAGAAACCCTGGAGGCAAAAAAAATGTATTTGTGAAAGGTTTCCAGCTTCTCCCCTACTCCACTCCCCCGCTGGGCACATTTCATTCTTTATCATTTACCACAGAAGGTTAATTATACTCCCCCTCCTTGCCAATAGAATCTGATTAGCTTGAAAAAAATAAGCCAAGACTTCAAAAACACAAAAGATACTGTTTTCCTGGGAGAGTCAATCATTCAGGGTCTCTGATCCAATTCACTCTTCCTAGGACCACCAAACGAATCTCTGAGTCTTATTAAAAACAGCAAAACTGAAACAGAAATTAATGCTAGAACTTTATAACCTGGTTATAAATACACATATCGCTTATTATCCACATCGTTGCCATTATTTTTTTTCAGTTACCATGTTCCTTATCTCACAATGAAATATAGTAGTAAAAGCTGCTTTATAAGAATGTACACCAATTCCTTCCTGAGTCATTGCCCTAGAATATCAAGGGAAATTATAGCTCTCTGCACTACAAGTGCGTGAAGTGATGTGTCCACACCTTTCCAGTTCATATTGGTAATCTAAACCAGTTTCTATAAACCAGTTCCTCTCTACTTCATAGAACACAAATTCTGGACAATGATAAGCTTTATATATACTAAACAGAGATTTTCTTCATCAAGAGTTTTGGGAAATTACCCGTACAATAAAATCTTTTTACTACAAGTTCTACAAAGCACCATGAGTCTGCAGAAGAAGATATAGTATTGGAGTTTTCCTCAAACTAAAATCAAGGAACTATTTTTCCACAGAGTATCTTTTTTTTTTTTTTTTTTTTTTTTTTTTTTTTTGCGGTACGCGGGGCCCCCACCGCTGCGGCCTCTCCCGTTGTGGAGCACAGGCTCCGGACGCGCAGGCCCAGCGGCCATGGCTCACGGGCCCAGCCGCTCCGCGGCATGTGGGATCCTCTCAGACCGGGGCACGAAGCCGCGTCCCCTGCATCGGCAGGCGGACCCTCAACCACTGCGCCACCAGGGAAGCCCCACAGAATATCTTAAATAGTTGACATTCTACAAAATTCACCACAGGAAATGTTGATTACAGCCAACTTCTGCAATTGATCATTCTATCAAGGAACAGGGTTGAGAAACTGCAGTGTTCTCAGCACTCCTCAGGGAAAGAGCGTGGGAATGTAGAACTGCCTAGGAATTAAAGGGGAAAAAAAAGCAAATAACATTTTCTTACTTGTCAACTTGTCACACACAATAACAACCTTAATAACTACTATAACTACCTTATATGCTTTTTCATTCAATCCTTTCAAATGTTTCCTGAACTCCTGCAACTGTACAGAGCACACTGTAAAGTCCTTCAACAACCCTCTTTCCTTGCATTTAAAAAGAGTTTAAAACTTTTTATCTATGAACACACAAACAAAAGGTTATAGTAACGCAAACGTATAATCACATATATTGTGACTGTTTTTAATTAATTAATTAACATATTTTTCAGACTACTTTTTCCTCAGAAGTTTTAGGTTCACAGCAAAATTGAGAGGAAGGTACAGAGATTTCCCATGTACACCCCCGAACCCCACATATGTACAGCCTCCACCATTATCCACATTCCCCACCAGAGTGGTACATTTGTTGCAACTGATGAATCTACGTTGATACATCATAATCACCCAGAGTCCTAGTTTACATTAGGGTTCTCTTGGTATTGTGCATTCTATGTGTTTGGAAAATATATAATGACATGTATCCACCAATATAGTACACAGAGTAGTTTCACTGCCCTAAAAATCCTCTGTGCTCTGCCTATTCACCTCTCCCCTCACCTCACCCCAGCTCTGGCAACCACCGATATTTTTACTGTCACCATAGTTTTGCCTTTTCCAGAATGTCATATGGTTGGAATCATACAATATGTAGCCTTTTCAGATTGGCTTCTTTCATTTAGTAATATGTATGTAAAGTTATCCATGTCTCTTCATGGCTTGACAGTAAATTTCTTTTTAACTGAATAATATTCCACTGTCTGGATGTACCACAGTTTATTTATCCACTCAACTACAGAAGGAAATCTTGGTTGCTTCCAAGTTTTGGCAGTTATAAATAAAGCAGCTATAAACATTCATGACCATCTTTTCATTATGTTTATTTGCCACCTGTATATCTTCCTTGGTGATGTGACTGTTAAGGTTTTTGGCCCATTTTACATGGGCTGTTTGGTTTCTTATTGTTGAGTTTTAACTGTCCTTTGTATGTTTTGGTTAACAGTGATTTATCAGATGTGTCTTTTGCAAATATTCTCTCCCAGTCTGTGGACTGTCTTATCATTCTTTTGATATTATCTTTCACAGAGCATACATTTTTAATTTTAATAAAGTCCTACTTATCAATTATTTATTTCATGGATTGTGCCTTTTGTGCTGTATCTAAAAAAGGGATCACTATACCCAAGGTAATCTAGATTTTCTCCTATGTCAACTTTCAGGATTTTTATAGTTTTGTGTTTTACATTTAGGTTTATGATTCATTTTGAGTTAATTTTTGTGAAGGGTGTAAAACTGGTGTCTAGATTCTTTTAGCTATTTATTTTTTGCATGTGGATGTCCAATGCCTTGTGTTGAGAAGACTGTATTTGCCCTATTGTGTTACCTTTGCTCCTTTACCGAAGATCAGTTGCCTATATTTACGTGATTCTATTTTGGGGCTCTCTCTTGTCTTCTGTTTGTCCATTTGGTTATTGTTTAGCCAATACTCTATCTTGATTACTGTAGCCTTATAGTAAGTCTTGAATTCGGGTAGTGTCAGTCCTCTTACCTTTGTTCTTCTCCTTCAATACTGTGTCAGGTGACTGTGTGTTTTTAGTGCCGTATTTTTTCCCCTTTCTGACGGACTTTCATTCTTAATCTTCTGTCCACATCATGCCCCAGCTCAGCCACACCTACCTTATGTTAGCAGCTTAACATGTTTTCTACCGTAGCTTTCTCCATCATCATATAATTACTTACATGAGCATATACATATCTCATCAATTCTAAGATGCATCTTTGTCCCATTTTAATGTCTCTGAAATTACGGTACATCTGATCATTGCTGCAGAACACCCAAGGGGTGGCATAGTTGCTACTGTCTTTACTGGCACATACACATCTAAAGAATGAGAGTCTGGGTCCCAGAAAAACAAGCTTGTAGTCAATGCTGGCATTCTCATTTTTAAAATGCTAATAATCTTGACTGCCGAGGAAGACATCTGTGGAAGCCAAAATATCTATGACCTCATTTTGAAAGGGACTCAGAAAAGTTTTACTGTGGATGTGAAGTTTTAATAAAACTTTAATCAATTTATGTTGCTTACATGCTCCTTTTTATGTACAAATAAAAGTTATGTAAGACAAGCATTGATGTGTAGTTAAATCTGAAAGAGCTCTTTAAATGAAAGTTAAATTTCTAAGTGATTAAAAAAAAAAGCCTTCTGTCAAAGAGAGATTTAAAAAAAAGCCTTCTGTCAGAGTTTAATCTCAGCACTTTTTTCTTTATATCATATGAAATGATGGTGTGTTTTACAATCAGTGGTACTTTAGGTTCAATAAAATACAGTACTCAAACACATATACATACTCATAAAGTTTTTCATCTTTTTATGCAAATAGACTCATATTTTATACAGTTTACTTTTATTTTGTTTGTCTCACTCAGTGATATCTTATGGAAATTTCTCCAAATCCAAGAGGCACATTTCAAATCCATTCACTTTATTGGCTAAATAATATTCCAGAGTGAATTCATTCCTTTATTCATCTATTGGTAGACATTCACTTTGTTACTGCTTTGTTTCCACTATAAACAACGCTGTAATAAGTATCCTCATAAGTGTGTTTTTATATACTGTAGATTTATCTATTTGGGATAGATTTCCAGAATTGGAATTACTAGATCAATACCTGTATGCAGTATAAAATTTAATAGATATTGCCAGTTTGCTTTACTAATAGAACAATTCTAACTTATACTAGCAATGTACAGTATTACTCTTTTCCCTGCAATCATGCCAGAAATATATTATTGCTCTTTACTGAAGTCAGCTATATCTTAAGAGATAAATCATTATTACTCAGCATTTACCAAGACACCAATGATTTTTAAGACCTTTCCATATGCTTAAAAGTCATTAGGATTTCATTAGAATTTCCCTATTCATATATTTCGCAGATTTTTCTGTTTGGTTATCCTTTTTTGTCTTTAGGAGCTTTTGTATATAATAGATATCACATTTTTATCATCAAGGACACATTTTTTTTTCCAAATCTTTGTCTGCTGACTTCATATATGATAATTTTGCCTGATGGTAATCTTAATTTTTTTATCTTTAGTGTTCATCTTATGGCTCCAGGGTATCCAACTTGGTTAAATTCTACTATATATTCTTACAAGATTTTTTTTTCCTTTTTCTTAAATTTTTATTCCATTTGAAATTTATTTTGTACATATTAAGATAGAAGTTGAGTTTTATTTTTATCCAATTGTGTCATCACCATTCATTAAATATTGTATTCTTTCCTGTTTATTTGATTCAACTATTAATTATATATATATATACTCTCTTCTTATGTACACAGAGCTGTGATCTGAATTATCTGTCAGGTTCCAGTGATCTCAGTCTATCCCTCTATTAGCAGCACAAAGGCTTGATAGTATATCTAGAGGACACGTACCCTTTACTGATCTTTAATTTTTCCCCCAAACCTTTTTCCTATCTATTCTCAGATATTTATTGTGCTATATGAGCGTTAAGAAATTTTCATCCAACCCTTTTGAGCAGTCCTTGCTGTTTAAAGAAAGAAGACTTTAACCTGATATTAGTTGGGTAACACGCACAAAATAATACATGAAAGGCAGAGGGAGCATTTGATCCCAGCCTGATCTGCCTGCAAAACAATTAGCCCTATACCATCCTGCCTGCATTCACAGTCTCCTTTGATACTCATTACTCACCCAAAGACTGACAGGTAGGGTTTTCAATTCTTAGAGATGAGGAAGTGAGACTAGGGGAAGGGGAGCTAATTTGTGTAAGACCATGAATGTCATTTTGAGGAATACTCCCTTTTTTTTAATACAATCCAAGCCTCCATGTATGGCCTCTTCTTCCAAAATCAATACATGCATTTTCATTGACTATCTAAATACTGATATTTCACTTTTTATCCCCAGCATGCAAGGCCTGTGTACCTTAGGAAAATCAGCTTCAGTGGCTTTGGACTTAAAAGTAAGGCAAAATGGGGTGTAATTGGAAAAAGGGACATCTGTATTCAACATGTAATACTAGTCCAGTGGCCCTTGAGTCTTGCCTGCCACTGACCTGGACACGGCACCCAATTTTGAATAATGGCAAACCCACAGACCAGCACGCACTCCTAACAATATGGCAGGAATCAGAGACCTTTCACATCAAATCCTAGGATTCAAGTATTCAAGTATTCAAAATCTAGGCCATGCTGCCTCAAAGTGGGAGTCACAAATTCAGTACTACTGGCTTCTGTAAAATCTGACCAACAGAATCCTTGACACTGTACTTGTTCATATCCTCATAACCAGGAGATCACATATTCTAGTTTGCCTAGAACAGTCTAAGTTTATGTCTGTTGCCTTATTGTAACTTATAATAAAGTTCTCTTTCACACTCAAAACCATCTCGTGGTCATGCTCTTCAGAAGAGACAATGTGAGGCATGGCAGGTCTACATGGTAGTACGGAGCTGATAATAGCTTCCCGCTGGTGAGGCTTATGGGATTATTAGTGGACAGCAGGAGTGGAAAACTCCAGGACCAAACAACCATCACCTATTTTGTCAGTCATTCAATAGAACTGTTTTCTCTGGAAAAATAGGATATTCTAATTTTTGGAAAATTTTCCAGTCAAAATGGCCTACATGATGAATTGAAAGGGAAAGGTAGCTTGAAGACAGGCCTACAATTTCTGTCCTCTGAAAACAAGACTCCAGGATGGTAGACCTGATATTCTTCTGAGATTGTGTATCTCAGAGACACCTTGATGCCGAGAGCCCTTACACCCAACCATCAGTGAGGAGACCCCAACAGATCTCAGAAAGATTCAAATCAGCTTTGATTTCAACTCTTTCCACCATATTATCACATTCAGGAAACCAACAAGCTGGTTTACGTTAGTAAAGCAAATGCATTACTACCTGGGGTCATGTAACTATCATAGATATATATTTTTTTTTCTACTGAGGTGAAATTCAAATAACATAAAATTAACCACTTTAAAGTGTGCAATTCAGTGGCATTTTGTGCAACCACACCTTCTATGTAGTTCCAAAACATCTTTATCGCCCCTAAAGGAGACCATGTACCCAATAAGCAGTCACTTTTTTTTTTTTTTTTTTTTTTTTTTGCAGTACGCGGGCCTGTCACTGTTGCGGCCTCTCCCGTTGCAGAGCACAGGCTCTGGACGTGCAGGCTCAGTGGCCATGGCTCACGGGCCCAGCCGCTCCGCGGCATGTGGGATCTTCCCAGACCGGGGCACGAACCCGTGTCCCCTGCATCGGCAGGCGGACTCTCAACCACTGCGCCACCAGGGAAGCCCAAGCAGTCACTTTTTACCCACAGCCCCCCTGGCAGCCACTAATTTGTTTTCTGTATCTATGGATTTACATGTCCAGCATATTTTATATAATCTGAAACACAAAATGTGCGATGTTTTATGTCTGACTTCCTTTTTCCTTATAGTACTTCTTCCCTGTGCATGGTGAATCATATTCCATTTATGTATGTAACACATTTTGTTTGTCCATTCATTCACTGATGCACATTTGAGTTGTTTCTACCTTGTTGCTATTTTGAATCATGTTGCCCTGAACGTTCATGTACAAGTATTTGTTTGAATATGTGCTTTCAGTTTGAGGTGGTATATATGTAGGAGTGGAATTGCTGGATCATATGGTAATTTTATGTTTAAATTTTTGAGACACTGCCGAACTACGTTCCACAATGGATGCACCATTTCACATACCCAGCAGAAACGTATAAAAATTCCAATCTCTTCCTATTCTCGCTAACACTTGTTATTTTCAAATTTTGCTTACAGCCATCCTAGGCATGTGAAATGGTATCTCATTGTAGACTTTCTGAATATGGGATCCTGTCATCTGAGAATAGACATAGCTGTACTTCTTACTTTCCAATGTGGGTGCTATTTACTTATGTATTTATTCATTCCCTAATTGCTCTGCTGAAAACTTCAGGAATGAGTTTTAATAGAAGTGGCAAAATGGATATTCTTTTCTTGTTCCTGATTTTAGAAGAAAAGCTTTCAGTCTTTCACAGCTGAGTGTGATGGTAGCTGTGGCATTTTCATAAATGACCTTTATGAGGTTAAAAAAATTCCCCAGTTTGTTGAGTGTTTTTATCATGAAAGTGTGTAGATTTTGTCAAATGCTTTTTCTCACAAATAAGATTTTGAGTAGTAAAGAAGGTATCTGTGAAAGTAACTGATGGCTGGGTTGACCAGGAAAGCTAAAGTTAAAGGCTGGGTGGGTTTACATGTAGAAAGGTAGAAGAAAAATCAGAGTGTACATTAGATGTAAAGGAGTGACAGGATCAAATACACACAGGCAAATGTAAACATGATTTCAGAACAAGTCGGTAACTTCTATCTAGTTTTTATTAATTCCCCAGATTATGTATAGAAACAATTCTATGCAGGTGTTCCAGCAACAGTCCTTACTGAGGTCTCAGCTGATAGCCAGCATCAATTGTTAAGTGTATGAATGAAGAAATTTTCATGGTGATTCCAGTCTGAGCCCTCATCTGTCACGAACTGCATAAAACTGATTAAGAACCACCTGGCTGAGCTCAGTCAGTCCCCAGAATCATGAAAAATTAATGAAGAAATAACCATTGTTGCTTTAAGCCTCTGAGTTTCGGGTGCTCTTTTGCATGGTAGAAGATAAATGAAAATACACGCAAAGACAAACACACCCATAAGCATAGTCAAGGAACACTGTATTATGGAGGGAAAAGTAGATGCCAGGCCAGAGCAGGGCAGAGCTGCTTCTAAATTCAAGTAATTCATTCACTAGGCATTTTATCTAACATACACAAGGCCAGGTCATACACACTAAAGAGAGAAACATGAGCACAAAGTAGTTTCTGCTCCAGGGGCAGCCACAACCTAAGGAAGAGGAAAGACATTACCTACAGCAAGCAATAAAAAAAAAAAAAAAAAAAAAAATGTGGGAGCAAGAAGGAGGGAGACATAAATTCTGGATGGAGACAAGGAAAGGAAGAGATTTTCAAAATGCGAGGGTGAATGCATTTTGAAAAGTAGAAAATAAAAAATAAAACTTGCCAATGAAAAGGAACAGCATGTATAAAAGTACAGAAGTGTTAAATTATGTGTCTTATTCAGGGGCTGTAAAAAGTCAGATATGGGACAAGTCGGGGTGATGAGAAACAGTAGAGGATGAGGTGAATGACAATTTAAAAGGAGTTTGGACTAACCTTCAGGCAGAAAGAAGATAGTCACTGAGATGAATAAAAGCGTAACTCATCGACCAAAGATCAAGATGACAATCTTGATGGCTTCAGGTTTTTGCCAAAGAATCAGAAGAGTGTTTACCCCATTAGCATCACTACAGGCTACAGTCTTCCTCAGCAAGTAATGATGGAGGGATAGGCAGTCTCTGTAAGGGTCTTCTGGGAAAGGACCGGTCACTCAATGTCAGTCATAGTATGCACTTGAGTTTATTAGATGAAAGCAACCTATGTTATGTGTCAGTGTTCTTTCTAATTTTCCTTCCCTGTCTCCATACTCTTCTTTACTACTATACATATAACCTCCAACTGAAGAAAATCATTGTTTATATATCCTTACATACTGGAACAAATTTTATTTCAAAGCTGAATGAAAGGATCGTCACAAATGAAAGTGAAATTGCTAACAAGTGAAGGCATTAGTGTATGGCTATGATTCAATCACCACATTGAGACTTGGAGACACAGTTCCAAGAACACCCACATTATCTTATTTCTCGGATTATGGTAGTATCCTTGATCATCCTTCCCGGCAGCTTGCTTTCACTTGAACTCAAACCTTGTCACAATCCTCTCGGATTACACTGCCCAGCTCTTCGAACATCAGTTAAAATCTCTTACTGAAGCCCATGGACTACTAGTAAAGAAAAGGGGTGCAGCCTACCAACAAACAACTGATTTGTTTAGATAGTAACCAAAAAGGTGATAAATTCACCCCCCACCCCTAGATGCATCGGAATTAAATTACCTGGGATCTATGTGAAATATTATTACTAATATATTTACATGAATAGTTACTGTTAATAATACTATTATTACTAATAATAGCTAACTCTCACTAAGCACTAGGTGCTAGATAATGATCTTAGCATTCTATATTAAGTAACTGATTTAATCCTCACAGTAGCACTATCAGCTTCTCTTTCACTTGGGATGCTTGCTCTTGGAACGCAGCCACCATGTTGTGAGGAAGCCCAGGCCACATGCAATGGGACCAACAAACCCAGCTAAGCCCACAGCAAGCAACCAGCATCCACTGCCAGGCATGTATACAAACAGGCCTTTATGAGATGATATGAGCCTCTCAGGCTTTGAGTCTTCCATCTGAGGACTTACTTGGAAGCCATGGAGCAAAGACAAGCATCCCTGCTGTGCTCGGACTTAATTTTTGACCCACGGAAACTGAGAGTTTTAATGTAATATGTTATGCAGAGATAGATAATAGAGTAATAAAATACAACTAATATTCCCACATTACAGATGAGGAAACCCTGCTGTAACTATTTGGTGAAATGTCTGTTTCCTCCAATAAGCTCCCTTATTTGCCATAGCATTTCCTGCTTGAAGCACTGGCTGGCCCTAATATGCAGCAGATAATGAGAACCATAGAGGGGTAGAGCAGAGAGAGCCATTTTCCTCTCTTTATCCAATTCTCCTTGAGAACAGTCCGTGTTCACACAGGCAAGCAGGCCTTAATTGTTCATTTATTACAAAGAACGAGGCCTGTGAAAACTACATAAGGCAGGTGAATTATAATCTGGAACTGATTTAAGAGTTATTTTTGCAGGAAGACTGTTGAGCAAAAGTACCTTTTTACCAACTACTGAGACAAAAGTATGTACTTCTTTCCTGACATTATGTTTCTGAATGCTGCTAAACCAATAGATGGCAATGCCACCTAGTGATGAAAGAACCCAGAGTCCAGAATCCTTCCTGTCTTTAAACTTTTCATTTACTCTTGCATTAGTGCCTTCTCAGATACTGTGACCTGCCCCCTGGTTCTATGTGCAGAAGTAGAGAAACACACACAAGCCCACAGAGATTCTCTCAGCTCCCTTCTACTGTCTATGTACTTACCTTCCCTGGCTTCTCTGTGCGCTTTGCATCTACTGGTCTATCCCCTGTGATGTTCTGCAACAGGAGTCTGCCTTTGCACTAGTGGGGTCATTTGCCAAAAGTGGATGGGAGGTTATGCTCCCCTGGGTTGACCCTAAGCTAATGACTAATGGGTGTAGGCCTATGAAAGCTCAGCTCCTTCTCTTGAAGTTGGGACAAATTCTTAAGTGCGATTTACATTCCAGAGCTGTCCTTCAGGATTCATCTGACGCCAGGATTTGAGATACTCTTCCTTCCTGTCCAGCCTCCCCCTCTATCTTAAAGGCTTTCCTGGGTGCACATCTTTAATCAATCAACTGTCCATAAATCCTTATCTCAGGATCTGCTTCTAGAGAACTAACCCCAAGGCAAAGGGTAACAGCAGCTTTGTTGAGGAGGAGAAGTAAGCATCCTACTAACAGACAGTCGTAAGGCAGGGCACTGTTTTAACTCCCCAAGCTATTATTTATCTTCCTAACTGTATTCAAATTTTCCCAGGGTACTGAAACAAGGCAGAGAAAAAGATGATCAGGCACTCCGAAAATGTGACAAGTAAGAGTGACTTTATAATTTTCGCCATCATCTTAGGCACAAGCTTTATGACAGCTCAAGTATTCAGATGTGTCAAATTATACATATATGTGCAAATTATGTATGTATCTATAATATATATATATTACAATATAGGAGAATCTTATTAAGGTAAGGGATAAGTGTCAATTCTATTACAAGACAGACACTTTGCTAATGATGCTGATCTTGTGCTCAAGGACTAAATAAGGGCAGAGAAAAATGAACTGTGACCATGGGGTTGGCCCCATCCAGCAGATGCAGGCATACAATTAAACTGAAGTCAAATATTACAAACTGCAGGACATACATAGTATAAAACCACATTCAATCTGGGAAACTATTCAAAAGAGTCTGGTTTGAGTGGAATCTGGATGTTCTGTAGGGTGCCACACTGGGGTTTTAAGCAGCAATTCTTGGTATTTAACAAGAATCAGAATTTTCAAAATATACTGATTATTGTGAGGGTGAGTCTAACCAAGATTTGAGTCCCTGGAAAAGAAGCTGTCATGAACCAGCTGAGGGATTGATTCAAAACTAGCTTCCAGATGGTTGAAGAGCAATAAGGCAGCCAGAGACTTATGGATAGTGACTAATTGTACAACACAATTAAGTGAGTAAAAAGACTGCAGTACAATGCTCTCACTGTGTAAGGGGTTGGGGGCTGGTATAGTGAACTTCTCTCTGCTTTCCTCCAGGTAAGAGGTATTCGAGGAAGAGTTTTAAAGTATTCATAGATCCTACGGTTCATGAGGAGGGGGTGGGAATGCACAGCTGTGCACTGTTTTAATGGGTGCCAGGATCATCATCATTTTCTCCTTCTCTCACCTTCCCCTCCTCTTCTCCTCCTCTTTGTCCTTTTTCTTCTTTTTCTTCTCCTCCTCCCCTTTCTTCTCTTTCTTTCTCCTCCTTCTCCTCCTTTTTCTTCTTCTTCTTCTTCTTCATTCTGATTGCCAGCAGCAGCGTTTATTGAAATGCTTACCATGTGCCTAGTACTATTGTATATCCTATGAATGTAATAACTCACAATCTTTGCAATAGCCATATGAGAAAGATATTATAAAATTCCCAGTTTACAGATGATAAAACTGAAATGTATAATTTGCCCATGTCTCCAATGGTGGAGCCAGGAGTCGAACCCAGGCAAGGTACCAGAGTCCACACTCTAGGAAAATACGTTCTGGTAGGCAATGTTTGCTATACGGACAACTAAGGTCATGCTGTGGCTGACTGTGTCTTACATCCAAAGGAATTACCTTTGAATTTGAAGAAAGGGATTCATCTCTCTTTTTCAAATTCTATTTTAAACTATTATTTCCAAAATCCTCTGGGACCCATCTATTCCACCTTTTCATCCTTTGAAATCCTTTATTGCTTATTTGAAACTCATCATTTATACTGAATCACCAGTTCTCATTTCATGTACCTGCCTTCTTACCCCAACTACACTAAATTATCTCTGAAGGAAGACATTGCATCGTACAGGTATTGCATATTACGGAGCTTGGCAAACAGGAAGCATGCAATAGAATCTTGCTGACAGATTAATTGCAGATGGATAAAAAGGGGATTTGCCAACAATGGAATATATTGTCAGGAGGATGCCATCAAATCCCCTTTGAAAGAGATATTTATAAATAGGATTCAATCTCAGCCATTTTAGGTGATTTAATGTGGTCCTACTTGAAGTGAAAGGAATAATCTCCAAGAATCTCTTCTAAGTCTATTACTTGATACTTCTGGTATCTGTCTTCCTAAATCTCCACAAACCTTCTTTTCAAGGTAGTTGTGGCATAAGAAGACTGGACAATCTTGCCTTTAAGCCTAATGTAATACTTTGGAAAGATCATAAGCTTTGGGGGAAGTCAATTTGGGATATTAATTTAAGCTCTATAATGTAATAACGGAAATCTTGATGGATTTTTACCTCTCTGAGCCTCAGTTTCTTCAACTGCAAATAACCCTATAGGTTTATTCTAAGAAAATGTAGAAATGTGTACATTAGTGTAGCATCTGAAGAGTCATGATCACTCAATAAATATTAGTCCTCTTCTTTCCTTTTACCTAACTTAACTCTTAAAAAATCAGATCATTCCACAAGTTGCTCTATTTCAGTATAAAATGGCCATTTAACATGCATGAATTTGTGAATATGCATAAATATAGATGAAATAGTTATACCACAAAGCTCAGTAAGGTAACTGGAAGACAGGTGAACTCCAGATGTCAACCTTAGGGTTGTCAACAATCTGATAACACACAAAATAACCCATACCTTATAAGACTACTAAGTAACGAAAACATTTACCAGCATTCAGATCAGAAATTGCCTGTTTGTAGAAAGTGAGTGGCTGTAATGTGATGACGATTTATTGCTGCAGCTCAGAGAGACAAAGAATCTGCAAGCAGGGACTTCCCTGGTGGTGCAGTGGTAAAGAATCCACCTGCCAATACAGAGGACACAGGTTCTAGCCCTGGTCTGGGAGGATCCCCCATGCCACGGAGTAACTGGGCCCGTGCACCACAACTACTGAGCCTGCGCTCTAGAGCCCGTGAGCCACAACTACTGAAGCCCGCGCGCCGAGAGCCCGCGCTCCGCAACAAGAGAAGCCACCGCAATGAGAAGCCCGCGCACCGCAACGAAGAGTAGCCCCAGCTCTCCGCAACTAGAGAAAGCCCACGCACAGCAACAAAGACCCAACGCAGCCAAAAATAAATAAATTAATAAATAACTAAATAAAAGAATCTGTAAGCAGCCCCAGGAGCTATACAAAGAAAATGTTGACAACTGGAGGAAATGTTAACAGTTATATGAATCTGTGCAATAGCAAATAAGGATGGAAACAGTAAACTAACTGATAACAATGTAGTTAATGAGTTCTGTACCAGAATGTCTCAACTTTGAAAGATTATAGGGGAAGACAAAGGACCACATCAAATCAACATACTGACGTTGATCAAAGTAAGTGGCTATTCCATTTGGGACTGGAAAGGAGTGCCAAAAAGGTATCAAAGGATGATTAAGAATGAGAACAGAGTTCAGAAAACACTGAGAAATCAGTACTAAGAGGTTCATTACTTTACCCTAATAAAAAGGTTCTGGAAAAAGACATGGTGGTTCTATCTGAATTAGCTTGTTGAAGGAAGTAAAAGTGTGTTTTTAATTAAAGTATTTAATGACTTGAGTTTTCATTCTACAGATTTAGATTCTTCTCAACAAATTATATATATGTATGTATACATATATGTGTATATGTATATATGTATGCATATATATATATATATATATATATATATACTTTCAAGAGAGTCAATATAGAAAAAATCCCTTTAATTTGTCAAAGATAGAAAATCCAACAAAATTTATAGTCAAAGTCTTGGTTTCCAGAATGGCTTCCAAAGTTAAGAAATAACCTTTGTTAATATACATCCCTAAACTTTATCTTCCCAGTGATAAAGGATTATGCCAGCACAAAATATAAACTAAATATATATAATCATTTGTATGAGTGTGCACACACATATACACACTCATGTTTTAGTTTTGAATGGAGTATCTTATGGGATAAATACTCACTTTAACATTACATAATTCACAAAACAAAAAAGTTAATTCCGGATTCACTGATTTTTTAATCTAAACATTTTTATGCCAAAATAATCAATTCTCAGGGAACTAATGTCATCAATCATTCAAAATAAAAGTGAATGATCTCCACATAAAGATCATAAATGCTAAAAATATTTGTACATATTTAACATGAGAGAATTTTACTTGGGGGCTGTATAAATGAAATTCATTTAAAATTTTGCATTCATTATATCTCTTGAGTTGGTATTTAATAGCAATTATAAATTTAGCTTGTATACACAGGCAAATTATGCAATCCAAGTTTAAATTAATTTTCATTAATAAAAACAGTACAGTACATTGAGAACATCCAACTGAATTCAATTGCATTTGATTTAGCAACTGAAATTCATCTGAAATAAGTAGTAATTTTCTATCTGCAATATTAATTCAAAATTCAAATGATATACTAATTACAGACTTTTCAGAGAGCTAATTATTTCAGTTTAAAATACAGAATTACTTTCATTTTTTTAAACACTTATTTAACTTTGAGAATTACACACTTTAAACTTGTATATTTCTCCATTTGTATAGTGACCCTCTATAATTTTTCAGGTCAAAGACCATGAATTAATATATGATTACTTCAAGCGTAAGTGCTTGACGTCACTCAATTGAAAATGGTTAAGAAAACAGGCTATCTAGACCCATTTCATGTCTACTCCTGCAAAATTCTAGGTTCTCTGAAGTAAGAAACTATGCCATCATTAACTTATTGGACCCATCAGAACCTGCCACAAAATAGGTGCTCTGCATATACAATAAATGAAACCCCAGACATAATTCTTTGGGGAATTGGATATGATTAATTAATACACATTTTTTCTACCTGTAAAAATTGTTAGTTGCTCTACAATAAAACATATGTCTTGGTAGTGGGATAAGGAGACCTGGAATAAAACACACTATATTAAATATGGTGACAGCCTGAATATAAAATGGACAACGGCCAGACCATATATAAAACTAGAACGCTGGCCCACAATCAGTAGCAACCACGCCAGGAAACCAGACTACTTATCTGCAAGTCAGACTTGCAAGGTCAGACCATCATCTCTAGCAAAAAAGAAAACCAGGAAGCCAAACAATAACCCCTGTAACATTCATAATCGTCTAAAACAATTGGCTGTGACTAATAACTGATAGTTTCCCTAATTTTTGCTCTCACTTCGAACTTAGGACCAACCAATACCTCTAACCGATCCCATAATACGCCCTACTTCTAGTTAGCCCATGACAGTTTCCTCATGCCAAAAGCCTCCCTTCAAGGCATTCCTGAAGCCTTCCCCATTTTTAACTATGAAGCCTTCCCACTCCTCTGCCTGCCTTTGAGTCTCTACTAAACACAAGTGATAGTGGCTATTTCCCTTGCTATAGTAAGCTCTGAATAAATAAGCCTTTGTTTTCCTCATTTGGGTGGTCTTTTTTCCCACAACAGAAAATTTTGGATGGTAGGTTAATGGATGATTTTTTTTCTTTATGTGTTTTCTGTATATTACATACATTCTGGGGTGTTAATAAACTTCCATAATAAGAAAATGTATATGTTATTTAGTCAGATACAGAAAATATACCCTTTATATTGACATCTCCATATATTCTGGATGTATGTGTGTAGTTAGACAGAGGTGACAGTTCAGGAGACATCTAGAAGAAAGGCTTGGATAGACTACGTATTATGGATCCTCACTTGGAATATTACCCTCCTTAGTGGAAGCCACTTTGAAATGCTGCACGTAACACTTTGTAGTTTTCTTTCTAACTCAAGAACAAACAACCAAAACTCTGATTATCTTCCAACTCTTGACATCCTAGGTTTGAAATGCCTTTTGCAAAGAACTGCTAATTTTGGACAACCAATTGCTGACAATCAGAAGACATTACTAACATTACTTTTAGTGCATCCAAATGATACGTATACCTTAGTGTGACAATCTTTTGTTGCCATGAGAACTTGTCCTGTTATCCACCCATTGCACAGAATAGATAATATAGCAGTAAAGTGCTATGAAAAGAAAAATAGCCAGCTATTAATGAGTAATTAAGATGTGACAAGTATTAAATATTTTTTACATGTAGCTTATCATTTCATTTCATAAGAACTCAATATTGCAAGTGCTATTATTCTCCCTATTTTCAAATTAAGAACTTGAGACATAAATGGATAAGTGGCCTGCCCAAGAAAAAATATTTACTACTGGCTTAACTCAGATACTTTTACCCCAAAGCCTATGCTCTTAACCATTAGCTATAATCTCTCCCTCTCCCAACCCTCAAAAGAAGACACACATATGCACATACATACCTGACAATAAAATATGGGTCAAGCACAAATGAGAGGAGTAAATTTATCATATTCTCTTTTTTAGATCTGATAGTCTAATATTCATATTTTTTCTTACATATCCAGATGTAGCAAGGAAGTCTTTCACCTATATCTAAGAACTTAGGAATACCAAATTTAGGAAGCAAACATATAAATTCCATTTTGAATAGCTTAACATATAAAAATATATTGCTTATTGTGTATTTAAGAAGGATGTTGTTACTTTCTCACTTTCTGAAATGATATTACAAATTGCATAATATACAGACACTCAATATGTACTCTAAAGAAGCGATGACAAGTACAATCTATAGGTTTAGGCTACTAAAGTTTACCTTTAAGGCTTTGTGGTCTCTGATATGTAAAGTAACTTCTTCATGACACAATTTCTACATCTAACAAATGGGAATAATCCATGCTACAATTCTTTGGGGTTGTTACAAATAGTAAAAGAGATAAAACATTAAACACTGTGTCAATGAGTGGAAGCATCTTGAACCATTTGCATCAAAATTTCTCTAGTCCGAAACAATGTAAAATGTTGGAAAAATTACCAAGATGGCACATCTGTAATTACTCAATTTCATGCATTCATGAGAGCCTCTTTAGAAACAAACCAAACAGTTTTCCAGAGAAAGGGTACCCTTATGGGAGATGCCCATAAGGGGAAGGAGAAGGAGATGGGGAGGAAGCCAGAGGAAAGGGGGTAAAAATTGAGGGAGAGAACACAGTAAAAAGAGAAGACTAATGTGCCCACTATTAATTGTTTTGTTCCATAAGCAGAGCTTCCCAACACCTTACCTTTCCTGATAACCTTCAAAAACTCTCCCAACAGTTCCCTTTTCAATGGTTTCCATCTTGTTTCTTAGTCTCTCAGAGAGAGGAGAGGCAGTTGATTGCTTTCTAATGAAATGGGAAGCTGTATTTTAATTAAGTTAACAATGAGACTAATGTATTTAAAGTTTCTGACTTTGTCGCCAAGGTAAATAGTAATTGAAAACAAAATGGTTAGAGGCAGGCAAAATAGGTTCTAGGTTGAGCTGATGCCAAGTTGTCCTCAGTAAATCAGCAAAGTCCTTCTAACTCTATTCTCTATAGCTTGGTCTCTGTAAACTGGAAGGAGATAGTGTAGGACACTATCTTTCCTAAACATAGGCAATGTATGAGCAAAAGTCGGAGAGATAAGACAGACAATGAGAGAGAAAGGTGGAGGGAGGGAGGGATGGTGAGAAAGAGAGAGAGAGAGAGAGAAAGA
Organism: Lagenorhynchus albirostris; assembly: GCF_949774975.1. Classification (NCBI taxonomy): domain Eukaryota; kingdom Metazoa; phylum Chordata; class Mammalia; order Artiodactyla; family Delphinidae; genus Lagenorhynchus; species Lagenorhynchus albirostris. The sequence continues at coordinate 17,346,931 of NC_083103.1, read as the reverse complement.
GAGAGACAGAGACTGAGAAAAGTGTAAGAACATAGAGCCAAAGCCTTAGTTACAGAAAAATTCAGAGACAAATTATGACATAATAACAAGGTCATCACTTTAAGTTGAAAAATACTAGGTTATAATCTATCAATTACTTTTCATCTCTTTGATTTGAGGAAGTTATTTAATTCCTCTAACACTTATTTTTCACATCTGCATCCTGAGGCTAATAATGTCAACATTAAAGGTTTGATTTGGAGCTAAAAGGTATCTGTCTCAACCACCCAACACATACTAGATGTTCTATATACGTTAACTCATATTATTTAACTATATTTCCCATAATTGTCTAATTTTACACTTCTGTTCTTGATATTCCAAAGATCATGATGCCTCCTCATGGAAACATGTTGTATTAGTTTCCTAGGGCTGCCATAACAAAATACCACAGACTGGGTGGCTTAAACAACAGAAATTTATTTTCTCATAATTTTGGAGGCTGAAAGTCCAAGATCAAGGTGCCAACAGGGTTGGTTTCTTCCGAGGCTTCTCTCCTTGGCTTGCAGATGGCCACCTTTTTGCTGTGTCTTCACATGGCCCTTTCTGTGTGTGCACAACCCTGGTGTCTCTTCCTTTTCTTAAAGGATGCAAGTCATACGGAATTAGTACCTCACTCTACTTTAACCTTAATTACCTCTTTAAAGTCCGTATCTTCAAATACAGTCATATCGGAGATTAGGGCTTCAACATATGAATTTGGGGTGAACATAATTCAGTCCATAATATATGTTGTTCACACTGGTCATATCAATGGAGATGGCTCAGCTTTGACTTTTAGAGATTCTTCTACGTGTTCCTGAAGAATATCCAGCTTTGAGACAGAACTTATTTCCAATACTGCTTCATTATTCAAGCCCTACTTCCAAGATTCCTTTTGTTAACATGCCCCCAGTCTGTGTACTCTTACAAAAACTTTAGATGATTGATTTGAACCATTGGATTAAAATCTATTCCTCATGCCAAAGGCGGTGAAATACCATTTGGATGCTATTATTGATACTGTCTTCTTTAACTAATGTACAGGTTATTTTTACTTTTTCAGGGAATTTTTGATGAACATGAAATATTCATAGCGGACAGATAATATTGAAATGACATCGTTAAATAATTAAAAATGTGAAGATCTCCACTGGGGATTATTACATTAAGACTGAGAATATATTCTCATTATCTGCTCTCTATTTCTGAGATATTGTGGAATAAAAGGAACTTCTGAGTAATTTCTCTAAGCTATTATCTACCTTTAGAGAGACTTAAACTTTGCATTAGATTTTCAGCAGAACGAATGATTATTAAAATGTTCTTGAATAAACTTAGGAACCTAATACTCAAGTGCCATATGTAATAAATATAGGATACGCCAAATGTTAGCACTTCCAAATATCAGTGTGACCGAAGGTACGAGAAAAACTTTTGAGCATCCAAAGGATTAAGTTTAATCTCAGCTACTATATTTGTCAACTACATATTCTATTTGTTTCCATATTCAGAATTGGTTTATGGCTATATCTGCTTGTGCATGGCATGGCAATGGAAAAAAAGATGGACATATTCTCAATATGTCTATAAGGTAAACATAACTATTTTACAGGTGAAGAAACTAAAACTAGAAATGGTTAAGTGAAATGACTAAGGTCATACAAACAGAGAAAAACACTGGAAGTTTTCTAAATCCAAGCCCAATTATAAACTTTACTACCTTCTCTGGAAATTGATAATATTATGCCTTGCTTCCTTATTGGGTGGCTGTAAAATTCATTAAAACAATGAAAATTAAGGCGCTCTACAAATTGTACCAGGATTCACAAATGAATTTTTGATTACTACATGCTATTCCCAAACTATTTGTGACATTTTTTTCTGTTTACTAAATTGAGGTATTAACTTGTTATTTCTATACATTTTATCCATTATTTTGCAACAGAAGTAAGACTACTGTGGATGTCGAGAAAAGGGTAATCAGAATATAGAATAATTAATATACAAGTAAAATTAGTGGTATTTATAAAAGTGTGCTGTGCATTCAGCATTATGGTTAAGGCTGTGAAGGATCACAAAGACTCCTTGAACAATATATAATGTACATGTTCTCACTTTTAAGCTTAAACTATCCAAGACATTTTGGAATAGTAATTATTATATAAAGAACAGCAACAACATTTACTGTGTGCCAAGAAATATTAGAAGCCTGGCATGTATGACCTCACACATATATATGCACAACCATGAAGTAATAAGAAAATTCTTTACTCACTACATCAATTTCCGATTACTAATTTACTTACTAACATCTTCGGATCTGTGTGGTTTATTCCTGTCATTTAACTGCTCTCTCAAAATTCATCTTTGTCTTCCATACTAACAAATCTAGCAGCTTGCTCTTCATTATTTTCTGAAATATTCATTGTGGAGGACCTCATTTTTTAAAAGTTGGCCTCCCTTGGATGCCATGACACTACATCATCTGAGTTCTCTCCCACCTCTTTGATACTATCTCCACCTATTTTGTCGCTATTTCCTTCTCATTTAACCCAAAGTGTAGAGATATGGGAAGAATCTGTTTTAACAGAACAATCCCAGCCACTTCCATAGCTTCAATTAGCATCTCCCCAGGTAGAGGGAAGTATTTAAAAGGCAAATGCAGACAATGCAATGATGCACTGATTTATTAAATATTTATTGAGTGTCCTCTTTGATAGATACTTCTTTAAATGATGGGAAAACTGCAGCAACAAAAAGAACAGAAATTCATTCCCTCATAGAATCTTATTCCTAGTAATGAGAAGGAAATAATCCTCTTAATCTGAAAAGATGATTTTTCTAATAAAAAGCAAAACAAAAAAAGAAGGAGGGTAAGGAGAATTTTATTTATGGCAGATAAAGACAGTTATTAGAATTGTGTTTCTGAAGATTCTTCAAAAATGACCATTTGCAATTTATACTTTTCACAGGCATCCTTATAAAAGAACAAAAAAAGTGAACTTATTTAGTATGATGTTAAGATGCAACTAAAAGGAAACAATGAAAAGTCACTTAATGCAAAGTGATGAAGTTTTTTCTCATGTTAAAAAAATTCTATGGTACACAGGTGAAGGCAAATTTGCTGGGTCTCCAGTGCTATTGAATATAAAAGACTCTAAAACTGTATCCATTTTCATTCATCAATTCCTATCATATCAAAGGTACATACTATCAACATATTTTATGACTTGATGTTGACCTTGATCACCTTGCTGAAGTAGCATTTGTCAGGTTTCTGCACTATAAAATTACTCTAGTTTCCCCCTTTTCCATATTGTACTCTTTGGAAGGAAGTCACTGTTCACAGCCCACATAAAGCCCATATAAAGGCCATATAAAAACTGTAGATTTATGCTCCCTCTCTTTGAGGACAGACAATCTGCAAAATTTACTTAGAATTCTTCTGCACGGAAGACTTGTCTCTTCCCCCCATTTAGTAATTTACTCAAATATTTGTTTACATCTATATGGATTCATGGATATTTATTTTATATTTTGGGTTATAATCCAGTATTACTTCACAAATTTTTCCAGTTTTGGCCATTAGGAGTTCTTTCAGTTGGCTCCTGTGCCTCTTAAGACACACTCATATCTGTATAGTTTCCTCCTTTATTTGTTTGAGCACTTGCATATTTTATGACACTATAAGATGCTCTAGAGTCATCTCATATGTTGCCTAGCATCAGTCATTTCTCCAGGGACCTCTGGTTCTTTTTTCTAGTAAAGGGTATCAGAAACAAAGATCTGGGTGGTAGCTACGCTCACTGCTACTGCAGTGCCATTTCTTTCAGGCCCTCTCAGCAGTCAGAGAAAAGAAATACATATGTAACTAACTCATGTATATATACATATTCATTTTAAATATTTCTATATGGAACCATATCTATTTATATTAAGTTAAACATGAGTTCTTACCGATGTCTCCAGCTCTAAGCCCTTACCGCATGTTTTATTCTAGCCTCCTTCTCTTGCTTATCTACAAATTCCCACCCCAACAGTGTGAAACCTGGCTCCCACTATCCACCATCCTTTTGCTTAATTGTTCAATTCCAGTATACATGTATAGAAGTATCAGAAGCATTAACCCCTACCCCCAGAGGAAACAATTTATCAATCACAGCACAGTGAGCCTGTGCAGTTTTTTTTACTTGTTTGTTTTGGGTTTGGTTTTTCTTTTTTTTAGTCTTTTGTATTACATACTCCACTCATTTCCAAAGTTACTTAGGTCAGCATTTTCAGCCCTTTACCCTCCTCAGTGAGGTTGTTTCATACATTTTTAATACAGATGGATATTCTTGACAGAGCCTACATTCCTGCTCGTGACACCTTGAGCTCCTACACGATATTTTAAATTCGCAAACATTATGATACATTATTTGTGCTGTGAGATTCTATGCATTTTCAAAATATAAATCCTGTGACGTACAATACATTACGTGTATGATAAAGAATAGTTTCACCATCATAAAAATCCCCAGTGCTTTGCCTATTCATTCTTACCCTAAACTTTGAAACCATTGATCATTTTACTTTCTCCATAGTTTTGTCTTTTCCAGAAAGTCATATAATTGGAATCATACAATATGCATCCTTTTCAGATTGGCTTCTTTCTTGTAGAAATGTGTATTTAATGTTCCTACATGTCTTTTAGGCTTGATCACTCGTTTCTTTTTATTGTAGAATAATATTCCATTGAATGGTTATACCAAAGTTGGTTAATTCATTCAACTATTGAATAGCATCTTGGTTATGTCCAGTTTTAGCAATTGTATAAAAAGCTGCTATAAATATTCACATGCAGTTTTTTTTTAAAAAAATACGTTTTCAACTCAAGTGGGTGAATAGCTAGGAGCACAATTGCTATCCCGTATGATAAGAATGTACTTAGGTTTATAAGAAAGTCTTAAAATGTTTTTCACCATGGCTGTACCATTTTGCATTCCCACCAGCAATAATTGAGAGTCTCTGTTGCTCACATCCTCATCAGCATTTGGTGCTTCAATGTTTTGGCTTTTAGATATTCTAAAAGAAGAACTTAAATTACTGATGAGGCCTTAAATATATTTGTATCCCCTATGGCACGATGAGCAAATTTGAACAAATGTTTGCAGTTACCCAATATGTATGAAAATGTTCACAGATTCATTTTTCAATAAATCTACAGGAATTATTGTCACAATTTTACTGATGATTTCATTAAGGCTCAGAGGTTAACAAAGTTTCCCAAGCTTATGTAAATATCAGGGGCCAAATCACCCAGACACGTGTCAACTACAAACTGGCATGTTCCACTGGCACTTGCCATCTACCCGTACGAGGATTAGATCATGTGCTGCAGCAGCTGCTGACTTTCAACACCCCTTGAAAGGAGTTCAGGTAGAGAGCAGAAATGAGGCATTCCGGGCTCTGGAAGAAAACTGGCAGAACAGCTCTTCAGATAGTTATAGATATTTTCAGGAGATAATTTTATGAGCCCAGTTCTTGTATCTCCTCATATCTAGAAAATCACTAAAATCCTTCATGGTGACGTCTGCTTCTCGTGACGAGCAGTAACCTGCACAAGACTAGCAGAAACCGTCTGTAAAAAATATGTGCTTGATTGCATGTACTCCCCCTTCAGCAAAATCACATATATACTGACCTTCCCCCCCTGCCTCTTTGGAGCAGCTTCTCAGAGCTATCGGGGATGCTGTCTCCCGGGCTGCAGCCCTCATTTTGCCCCCAAATGAAACTTAACTCGCAACTCTCCCGTTGTGCATTTTTTTAAAAGTCGACACGTTACCTCAAAGCCATGCTATTTTACCATTCCATGATAACTTCTATGGGTCTGGGCAAATGGGTAGTCCTCAATAAATAAATTTAGTGTATTTGTTCTGACCACCAATCCTGGGAACAAATAAACCTGTTATTTAATAAATGCAATTCGTAAAATGGTTCAGGTATCTTCAGCGTTATGTTATTTACCATTCCTCTGTCTGGGTTCCCTTAGAAAACTTGTTGATTGGTGAAGGGAACACAAGTTGCCACCCCAAATGTGCTTCTTCAGCATATTGATTATCTGAGCTGCTTATTTTTAAGAAATTGCACACACATAAGAAGTTCTGAAAACAAGTAGAAGTTACCCTTTTGTAAGACATATTTACATTTATAAGGGAAATCTCCATTTGTAAGAGTATCTACCTCTCTGGACCAGAAGAGGATGACCAAATCTGTGGAACCTCTTATCAGCAGAGAAGCGGGGACTTAAATCTGCATGAAAACCCTACCCTTGTTTACTATGCTTTTCCTGACAGCCTCCCCCATAGTAACTGGTTCCACCACCCACAGCATCTTCTTTAGTCTTTAGCTAAATATGTTATTCAAGGTAGTGGCTTGGGCCATTTTGGAGAGTTACTCAGTTTTTCTGTGTCTCATCCATGTATACAGGGGGTGTACGTGTCCTTAAATTTCTGTTTGTTTTTCTCCTGTTAATCTGTCTTTTATTACAGGAGATGTCTCAGCCTAGAACCTAAAAGGTTAGATAGAAAATTATTATTCCTTCCCCACATTGGCACTTATGATGGAATAAATGGTGGGCTATAAACATTGCTGCCAGAAAGTTAGAGTTTATTGAATCTTCTGCTTTCCTTATCTTTTTGTTTCTTCTTCTAACTTCTTTCCTCTTTCCATTTGCCTAGCCCTCTACTTGCAAAAATGAAGAGTAGCAACCAGGGCCCTAAGGTTGAAATAATGAGCACTGGCTTTAATTAATCTGAAAAAATGTTACCTATTTGTCTTGAAAATTTTCAGACTGCTGTTTCCCCTCTTGCAAAGAATTTAATTAATCCCCTTCTTCACAAAGAACTTATAACTCACATTCCAAGCTAATTAAATCTGGAGAATGTATTACCTTGTCACAATACAGCCTATCATTTATATAGTGACAGTGGTATTATTACTTTTACCAATTATTTTGTATTTCATTCTATCTAGAATGGGACCACCTGCAGCAACCTCATTGGTCCTCACAAACGTGAAGCAGTAGTCAGGAACTGGTGGTGAGGTTACTGATGAAAGCAGGGTACATGCATCTTAACATTAATTCTGAAAGAGGTCTAACCCTCTAGCTCATTTCTCAAATTGTTTAAGCTGACTGCCAGTATGTCTAAGGCTGTAGAAGCTTCTGACTCCAAGGAGCAAAAACCTACTCCAATCACGGAAAAGGTATTAGAATTGGGAACAGAAAGCCTAGGATATAGGCTGTGGGGACATTTGCGGCACCGCATCTCACCAGCATTTACTCTACCTCTTTGGGGGGACTCTCCTCCCATTTGACACAATCTGGTAGGACTTCATCAAGGTGTCTGGAGAAAAAGCAAACACAAACAAGACCAACCAAACTCTCCCCTCCACAGAATTTGAATCTTGAGAGACAAACAAAGCAGACAATAGAAATAATTTGCTCCAGCAATGCTCTTGAGATGACACAGAGACTTCGTAAGTTGATTTATGGGCTTGATTCTTCAGCTTTTCTGAGTTCGGTGAGCACCTCCAAGCCTAACAAATTCATTTTTCCCTTTAGGTAGGTTTATTTTGCTCTCTGCAAAACTACCCTAATTGATACACGATCTAGCTGTTCATTACTGATTGTGTGACCTTCAGCAAGTCACTTAGAATCTATAAGCTCAACTTTTGTCAAATGTGAATAATATATGTGTCCTATAAATCTCGCATAATCTTCAGGACAATAAGAGATTATAAATTGTCCTCATTTTGCAAATGACATGCAACATAAAATTAATAGACCTAAGAATAATATGTTCTACATGTTCTTGTTTTGCAAATTAAAAATTATGACAATATTTATTTATAAACTATATTACATATCACATATATATCTGTATATCTATGCATATATCTACATCTGTCTATCTGTCTGTCTACCTATCTATCTACCCATCTACCTAATCATCTATCCATCTATCTTTATTGGTTAGGATAAAGGGCAGAATAAATGGAAGGCCAGAAGCAGAGCAAAGAGACCTCCATTGATGGCTAAAAGAATGTATAAAAGGGGTGAACAGGAGATACGAGAATAATTCATAACACCAAAGTGGTGTCTTCATTGCTATCATTCTAGTTTGTCTGGATGAATATGGAAATTAGAATAGGGTTCCATATTTACTCTCGTCGGCATGTTGTAATGCAAAGAGATTGTAAGACTAAGTACTTAAAACTCATTTAATGGCTTAAAAATTTGAGTAGAACAAGATTGCTATTCTGTTTCTACTAAAGGGAGTAGAATATGACCAGGGTTTTCCATGCATATTTTTGTCATCCGATCATCAGATGATTACTATTAACAATCATTTTGCAGGTTTGGCATTTAAGAGAAGAACAAACTTTTGCTCAGAATTCATATCTATCATTAGGTGATAATAAGCAGCAGGTGTAACGATGGACACCTTGTGCATTCCAAATGCAAGGAGGGTCAAGAACTTTTACCACTAGAGTTATGGTTCGGTTAGGACTGTGTCCTTGGGCTGCAGGTAACTTTATGTTCCTCCATTAGGAGATTTACCTTGGATATTCTTGGAAGAGTTTTACTGCTGTTACCCAGGTAACTGGTGAACTTGCTGATGGTAATAAGGAAACTAACATTTGCGTTACCTCTCCTAAGCGCTCAAGAATTTCCTCTTTGTGTTTACAAGCTTTACCCCATTAATCCCTTAGACTATCCCTGTAAAGTTCATATAATTACAGCTATTTTTCTGGAGAAACTGCACTGTAACATCATGCTGGAAACTCTCTAGCAAAACTGCACTAATTTTTAACAGATGTTGGTCTGCAGTGTGACAAAACATACTCCCTCTGAAGTGAGGCCAGCTGCCTTTCTCCTTCTCCTCCTTTCACAGTTTCCTTTGTGGTGGCCACTGTGAATTGTATCTGACTTATACTAGGAGCCAGGCTAAATGGGAGGAGGTTGCTCATTAACTACAGTGTGTGATGAAAATATGATTCCCTTTTAATATGTCTGAAAAATATATTCTTTGTAAGTATAAAATTTTAATTGTTGCATAGCACTTTTGTGGTATAAATGATAAAGTTGTTGAGGTGTTAAGGATACTGATGATGGAATTTAAAAGTGGTAAAGCATTATGCAAATAAAATTAACTTATCAACTTAAAAAACACATTTATCAAATGCCTACTATGTGCCAGGGGGCTCTGAAAGGACTGAAGATAACAACAGTTAACAAGACATGTCTCACACGCAAGAAACATATACAGTGTCATTGTTGTTGCTATTGTTGTATACTATTAGCTACATTTCCACTCATTTGACTTTAATGCTCTACAGCATTGGATGTGAAGTTACAAAGATGCAGCACAGCGTTTTGGGGTTTTTTCTTCACTTTGGTCCTTGATCACGTCAATCACACTTATGCAGATGACTCCCAAATTCAAATCTCAGCCTTTCTCGGTGAGCTCCAGTCTCGTGTTTACAAAGTACTTGCCCAACCTCTAAATAACCTGCTAGCCACTCAAACTCAATCTGTCCCAAATGGAGTCTCATAATCTCCTTCTCTCCAAACCTAGTTAATCAACCATAAAAATATAGGTTCAATTTTGGGTTCTTGTTGTCAGCTCAACCAGCTGTTAAGTCTAGTGAGTTCTATCGTTTCCATATGTCCCTTCTGGCTTTCCTCATCTAGAATTGCCTCACACCAAGCTTTCCTATTTCTTAGTGATTTCACTTTCTTTCTAGGTATGGTTCTGATCATGTCGACTATGCTCAGAAACACTGGCACTCAACAAAATGTACTAAAATTCTTCAGTCTATTGTTGAAAGCCTTCCACCATCCGGCACCAACTTCTCATCTGGCTTGTCTTCCATAGCTCCTAATGTCCAGACCACACAGGAAAACTGTTTGTAGAACATGCCAGCACATTGCTTCTTCCTGTTCCTCCACCTAGACCCTTCCACTCTCCACCCACATGGCAATCCCTACTCATCCTTCCAGGCTAATCTCAAAGTGTATTAATTAATTCCATTAAGCATTTCAGATTCTACCCAGGTATAAGAGCAGTTCTAACTCATCTTTAATTCTAGGACCTTTGACTTGTATCATATGTATGATTCTTGATACTTTTAACATGCAATTAAAGGTATATGTTTATATACCACATCTCTCTTAGCAGATTGGAACTCAAAGCAAAAACACGTCTGATTTGTATCTGTATATATGGAGAAATACATATCTCAATATTATAGATTCAGAAAAGTACATAAATCACAAATGTACATCTGGATAAATAGATATTCACAAAGCTAGCACATCCATATAGCTAATATCCAGATTGAAAACTAAATAAATTAGCAAAACACCAGAAGCCACCTCGTGTTCCCTTTCAGTCACTACCCTTGCCCCGATGGAAATCTACAGTCCTGATTTGTAACAACATAGCCTAATTTTAAACTTCAGATAAATGGGATCAAATGAATGTACTATTTTATACCTGGCTTCTTTGATTCTAGTTTACATTTATGAGCATGTTGTTTCATGTACTTGTAGTTTATAGAGTCTCATTACTGTATCATGTTTCACTGCATGAATGTATCCCATGTTGTTTATCCATTCTTCCGTAGAATGGCTTGTTTCCAGTTGTGGGATATTACAAATTTTGTTGTTTTCCTGAGTCAGTTTTCAGGTGCACATATATAATGCATTTCTATTGGGTATATAGTGTCTGATGTATTTTTTGTTGTTGTTGTACCTCAGAGTATCCAATTCAGTGCTGCTATTTGAAAAAAAATGAATAAATAAATAAATAAATACAGTATATCTTTTCTTCTTAAATTGATTTTCATTTGCCAATGCACTATGCATTTTTGTTTCTTTAGGCATCAATGCTTTGTTCAGAATAAATGTGTAAAAAAACTGGATTAATATTATTTTTTTCCTGGTCCTTGAAGGTGTATGTCATAGGTTAAGACTTTTTATTACTTAGGATTTGTCAGATGCTAAAGGAATATGGTTCCAGTTGTACGTGTACCCAAGACAGAGCTAAACCTGAAGGAGATTTTTAGTGAGTGGCTAAACCTGGCCCATCACTTTATCAGAGTGCAAAAGAGATGGGTTGGGTATGAGGTCAGTTCTAATTAAGGTTCTGAAAAAAAGAGTAAAATAAAAACAATAAAATCTACATTTAGAATCAGATAAGCTTTTAAAGTTATATATTAATAAACTAGAGAAACTTTTTGTGTGTTTTTTCACTGTCTCATACCTCTAATAAAGTGATTCAAATTGCTTTAGTTTCTTCCTTCATCAACAGAGGAAACTGCATACTTAAAGCTATAAAAACACTTCACCTAAGAAGAGTGAGGCTCCCTCAGGTAGCAAAATGAACATATATTGTTAATATAATATGGATTTTTCTGTCTCTCTGTCTTTCTCCTTCTCTCTTCCCTCTCTGTCTCTGCCTCTGCCTCTCTGTCCCTCCTTCCCTCCCTCCTTCCAGCTCTCCCTCCCTCCCTTTTTCTCTTTTTCTCTGCTAGTTTGGTCTCCCTAGAAGTAGACCTAATACAAGGATTTGAATGCAAGGACATCTTTGAGAAGTGAATGGAACAGTGACAGGAGAGTGGAGAAATGATACATAGAGGACAGCTCAGTAACACAGTGAGTGACTAGAGCTCAATCCAGTGGGGTAAATTGGGAAATGATACAAAACAGGAAATGATGCAAAACAATTCATACTTATCCCATCCAAGGGGTGAGGGAGGTGGAGTATTTCTATACTAACCTGAGAGTCAGTGATAAAGATATTTTCACAGGGATTGTTAATCCCTGGCACTTCTAGCCTTTCAAGCACATGTGCATCACAGCCTTCCACATTTCCAGAAAGTGACCTCAGCATAGATACAGATACTAGCAGTTCAGACTCAGTCAGGACCCGCTAAAATAGTAGGGTCTGACAGAATATGGACAGAAGGCTGACAGTAACTATTATTTCTTTCTTACACTAGTTCTTTCTTTCTCTTTGTCTCCTTAATTCTTTCTAACACCATAGCCACCATAAAAGGCTTTAAATTCACCTTGATACACTCATCGAGCATTAAAAATAATTAAAGCTAATGAGATCTAAACAATGAGAAAATAAAAGTTTAAAAAAATAAAAAGAAAGAAAAAAAACATGAACACAAGGTAGGGTTAGTACCAATACTTTTCATGCAAGGGATGAGCCACCTTGAAAGCTTTCTAGACACCAACACCAAAGGTAAACATGATACAAGTTATATTATCTATGGCAGAATAAAGCAATCCTATTTCCCAGGAAAAGCACTTTTTACTAATACCAAGATCATAGAGACTTTCTACACCAGGCCCTCATAAAGTGTGTGCACTATTCGGTGTGGTAAACAACGTCATTGTCAAACTTCCTAGAGAAATAGAAGATGTACAAAGCTGGAGGGAAATCAAATTTAAGGCCTTCGGAGCAAAACTGAAAGCAAGCCTGAAAGGAATCATGTCTCCTCTGAAAACTATTCTCCAGCTTCAGAATCAAACCTTCAGGAAAGAGCTGTCACAACCAGGAATCTCTAATGGCATCATTAAGAAGTTGATAATTGGCCTGAAGATGCTTCAAGAAACCAGGGACCATCTCAGTGACACACTGACCTTTGAAGAGCCTCTGGAGAAAGATGAGGGGCAGTCAATCCAAGAACTGAGGAAAACAAAATACAAGGATCAAAATCATTCTTGCTGTCATCAATGGCTATCCAAGCATGACTGCTCCAGGGACTGTCACCACTCTGGGCTTCAGGGGCAATGAGAAAGAAAGAGCTGGCAGCCATCTGCCCCAGAAGGAGTAACACAATTCCTCCAGCAATTAGACCCCATAGCCACACTGTTTAATTAAACCAACAATACAACTGGGTGATAGACCTTGTCTATCCCTGTCACGAAAGTTCTCCCCTCAACCTGACCCTCTAGTCTTTAGAGTTGCTGTCATCAAGATGTTCTACAGTTCCTTGATTCTAACTAGCTATACCCTATGTTTACATTTTCAAACTATTGACTCTGCTTTCTTGAAACACAACTCTATAATAAACAAGCTCACTTTTATCTTTAATCTTTTCCCTTAGCTTTTTCTTTACTTCCTTGCTTTAACGAAAACATTACTTTCTCCTAAAGATATAGTTTCCCGTGATAATTCTGTCTTCTATCAAAATTCATATATTATAAATTTGAGGAGAACGTTAGGGTTTTTGTTTTTTTTTTCATTAAGCCTTGCTAATCACAAGAGTGTTAATCCCCTGTATAAGTCAAGATAGGCCTGAATAAGCCACAGGAACAAAGACATCTGAAATTTCACGGTGTGACACACAAGTTTCTTTCTCACTCAAAAAACAGTCTGAAGAGAAGGTCAACTGACCTTCCTCAAATAGGCTGCCTTTTTGTGGTTGTTCCAATCATCTTTTGACATTAAGGTCATCTTGGTGTCATTCAGACAAAAAGAAGAGACATATATTGAGGAGAATACACACTATGTAAGTATTCACCTCAGCCAGAAAGTGACATGTTAGTTCTGTTTACATCTCATCAGCCATAAATCAGTCATGTGGCTCCAACCTAACAGAAATAGTTGTTTTGAAACATAGACTTTTAGGGTTCCCATGAAGAGGAAATAAGACTGTGGGTATCCACCACAACTCAGTATTCTGGTCAACAAACAGACATTTTGTCCTTTCTCCAACACATAGAATACACTCTTTATTCCTAAGAGGGATAGGCCAAATTACTATCTGGTCACTGTTTCTAACTCAAAATCAGGTATTCCAGGAGATTCCCAGTCCTCTACATCAAGTCCACATGCAACTCTTTTTTCATTTAGATAAAATATATACCTCACTTCAATATAAAATATTGAAGTATGAAAAAGATATCCACATCAGACACTTTCCCTCAAAAAGAAAGGGGTCAGGAGATAATGGAAGACACATGGCAGTCACAGGTTCATAGCAATTTTGAAATTCAGGGGACCAGGCACTGGGAATTATCCTTGTCTGGGAGATAGTCAAGATTCCATGAACTGGTTCTACTCTTTGGACGAATCTCTTTTGGTTATAGCTCTCCATGACCTCACGTTCCTCTCTCAGTAAGTGTTCTCTTTCCCACTATCCTACATGGCCACATCTTAAATAAGGATTAGCTAGTGTGACCTCCTTGAGGCAATGGCTGCCTCTTGATCGTGGGAAACTAGGGAAGTTGTGGGAAACTGGAAGTTGTTTTCATAACTAGAACAGCATTACAGATTTTTTACCTGGTCTTGAGGTTTTCCTGGCAATACATTTTTTTTATTTTTCAAAACTTATTAGGCTTGGGTTTTGTCTTCTTCTAGTCAATTCATGGCCCAATAAACACATCCAAAGTTCTTTCTAGATATAATTGTTGAGCTGTGACTTTCTCTATGTTATAATGACTATTACCTTGATGATCTCTTGAAATAAACATGAACACAGACTATACATTCTATTTCATCTTCACCCTAAACCATTCTGGTAAAATGAAAATTTGAACTGGATTTTGACACTCAAGAAAATTTTAATTCCATTTCTTACTATCTGGAGTCTAAAAAGATGCTTTTCTGACCCTACGTGACCCAAATATTTTTGACTCCATATATTCCCTTTCATTTCCACTAGAAAACCAGACAATTTTTCATCATGTAAGCCCTTTCTTAAAACATTTTGCAAAATGCAGTCAATAACAGCCAACTCACATTAATTATATGATTTTTTCAAATCTCTTCCACTAAACTTGCCAGCTCAGTTAGGCAAATCACCTGCTTTCAAAGTGTTACCAGAAGTGACAATTTTCCAAATGTTTTGCCTCAACAAAAGATGAGTTAACTTTTTCCAGGCTTCCAATAGCATGTCCTACCTGCTTACTCTCCTACTAATAAGCCAGTGCCATATATTTGTGGAATTCTTTGTGTGTGATATAAATTCACTTCAGCTCAAGATCAAACCTGAATAAGTATTAAAGTATTAAAATTCAGTAACTTAATACAATAGAAGTTTAGTTCTCACTCATGCCATATTCAGTTGTGAAAGGTAAGATTTCCTGGCAGCTTTCCTCTAAGTGTTCACTCATAGATCCTGTTATCTTCTATCACGTCTCTGTCATCTCAGAATCCTTTTTCCATCCACAAAAAGGCAAGAGAGATAATGGCCGAGGAGATTTCAACTGGTTTGAGAATTCAGGCCTGGAAATAGCCTACATTATTTCTGCCCACATTTACTTGACCTATTAATCATATGACTCCTTCCTAATTGCAAAGGAGGTTGGGAAATCTAGTCTTCTCCTACTCCTAGAAAAAGGACATAAAATTGATGAGATCCAACCAGTTCCTGCCAGAGTTCAGGCTTCTGGTCAACAAATACCTGCCTAAATGCATACAAAATTCTCACTCATAACCAAACAACCCGAAGTCTCCATCAGCCACTCCTTCTGGCTAAATTTCTGGAATAAAGAATGAGTCTCAGCCTTCTCTCTCCTCTTTGGATATGGTTTATCCTGATCCCATAAACTTTGGACTAAAATACATACATATACATACATACGTATGTATAAAATACATGCATATATATGTACATATGGATGTATAAAATACATACATATAGTAGTGAAGCAGGGACAGGATATCAGCAGTAAATATTCCCATTTGGAAAGGTGAAGAATAAAAATCTCACCATTCTCACTGGTCCAAACAATTCTGCACTGTTCCTGGCAGACACAGTGAAAGTCTCTTCCACAGGGTTTGTGATTCTAAGTCTCTGGGAGACATCTCTTGTCCATTGGTCTCCATGGGCCTTGGATCTCTCCCTTTGGGAGACTTTTTATTCTTAATCACATCACTGGTCTGTCTAATAAATGCAGTTAGAACATTTCTCCTCTGAGAAGTGACTCAAAAATCAATCTATTTCCACCTTTTGTTCCTTACATCTTACAGTTTTAAGTTAATTCTGAAAACATCCAGCAGAGGCAGATGGAGGGAAGACATCAGAGGGTAGATATACTGGTTATTTCATTATCTTGTTAAAAGACTGACAACATCACTTCTTTTTCATACCAATGGCCGGAACTCAGTTGCATGGCCCCAATATAACTGCAAGGGAGGATGGGGACTGTTGTCTTCTGATGTGGCCAAGAAGAAGAAATGGGATTGGTTAGTCTCTGAAACTCTTCCCCACTCTCTTATAAAAAGCTGCTCCTTGAGAGCTATTGTTATTTGACTCTATGATTTTCCTCTCTCCCAGAACCATCATTCCCAGTAGTCCTATTCTTATCTGTCCTGCATCAAAAAAGTTGGTATTTTGAAAACTCTTCTTTTCTACCTTTATTGTCATTCACATGGTTAACTCATCCATCCTCAACTTGATTTCCTCAGCTCTGATGATCTCTTCCAACATGATGCCTTAAGCTCCTACTCAGATTCACATCCTAGAACTTATTATCATCACCTGAAACAGCTCTGTTTCCAAAGTACTAATCCCACTCTCTCTATGCCCCCACCCAACTCAACATTGTGGTCCAAACATCATCTTTATCTTTATTACTTTAAAAACTTCTTCATAATTCATCATTTAAAATCCACTCTGAACACTTTTAATCAGTCTCTATGCTCATAGACCCCTGTTACTCCAGCTGACTTAGTCAATTGACCCCTTTGTACCTAGGCTAATTCCCTCTCCTTTTCCCCAACGCAATAACCTTCCCCTTTCACTAATTCTCTCATTATCCAGTTTAGTTTCTTTGATTCACCATTTCAAAAACACTCTTGGCAAAAACTTCCTTTCTATTATTCATTAAACCCATTTTGAAAGATACCAACCCTGAATGAAATCAAATATTCCCTTTCTCTCTGCTGCCATCCAAGCAACTGGATACTACTTGACAAAACGGTACAAAAGAGCATATTGATGCTATAAGATTTTACGATCTTCAGATTAAGAGGCCCTAATGCTTGCTTTAAATCAGACATTTCTGTGGTCCACAAATCTTGTCCACTTTCCACAACAATCATTTTTAAACTTTTGTGCTCCCCACAGAACTCTGACTATCCAGCTTCTCGCCCCACTCTCATTGCCTAAAAAAAGAGAAATGTAAGCCATAACACAGGAACCCTTTATCATCTCCCTATCAGCCTCAGAAGACTACTTTCTTCATTCCTGGAGCCCCTTCACCTCTCTCATTATAACTGAAGAGATATACATTCTCCAGTATATGACTTACCTATATTTCAGTCTTCATTCTCATCTGATCTCATAAGAAATTACTCTCTTCTCCCCCTCTGTTATTACTCACCCCAATACTTCACTTTTCTCAATAGCATTTAATTCCACTTAAGTTTGTCTCATCTGAAAAATACAGTAAATACATTAAAAATTCTCATTTATATCCAGAGCTTCCATCTCCATCTTTGTGTCGATGACTGCTAATTCTCCTCTGAGCTTCAATACACAAACCCTTCAGCCACCCTCCTGACACACAACAAGCAGCTTGAACTGAACACACCCAAAACTATAAACACTGGCTATTTTACACTCTAAAATCTTGTTTTTCCCCCTCTCATAGTGAATGACACCACTGTTAATCCTTTTCAGAATGTCAAGTGCCTGGGAGTCATCTTTGACCACACCCTCTCTTTTTCCACCTCCATTAACAAATCCTGAATGCCACATCTCCTAAATACACCTCAAATACATCCCCTTCTATTTCCATTACCAACACTAGCCTGGACCAAAGCACCTCACATCCTTCTGGACCATCAAAACACTCCCTTTCCTCTTTCAGTTTTTAAATTCCCACTCAACCCCATTTAATCAATTCTCTTCCCTGCAAGCAGAGTGGTAGTTCCTAAATGCAAATCTGGTGATACATCACATCTGTGTAAAATCCTTCAATGAATTGTTTTTGCTCTTTGCTCTTGGGGTACAATTAAAATAGCTAATATGGCTCAACAAGGCCTGGGCCCTAAATACTGCTTTAGTATCATCTCACACCATGACCCCCTCAGCTTTCAAAGCTCTAGCTATATAGACCTTCTTTTTAATCTTCAAATAAAACATGCTCTCTCTCACCACAGGGCTTTACACATGCTGCTCTATTTTTGAATATCAGCTCTCATAACCATTTTTCACCAATTCTTTTTTACCCCTTTAGTCCTCAAATCAAATGCTATTTCCCCAGGAGAGCCTCCCTTGACATGTCAGACTAGGTCAAACACCCTTTTTCATACTAACATTGTATATTGTTCATTTTCTTCATAAGATTTATGATTTCATATTTATGTATACGATTTAAATTTATTTATGCTATTATTTCATTGGAGTCTATCTCACTCTCTCCCAAAAACTCCACAAGTATAAGGACTATGCTTTACTCTCTGATGTGTATTTCCAACACCTAGCACAGAACAGGGGTATAGGGAGTACTCAGTAAATATTGTTGAATAAAATATATTAATTAATTTCAGGATGGCAAGATAAAGAGCAAAACAGTGTGTCCCAGATAGGCAGCTACCTTATTCAGGGAAGAACCACGGAAGAATAGATGGAGAGTATACACATCATGTATTATTCAACAACCCCCTATAATATGTCCCTCAATTTCATTTTTTTTAAATAGTGGATGACAGTTCAAGATTATCTTCCTTGAAAAATAACTAGAGAGAAAATATTCTGTTACCATTTTAATACAGATCCTACCAGGCTTGGGGTTAATTAATATACTGTACACACCAGGAAGATAAGTATAGCTATAATCATGAAAACTTAATTTACACTATCTCAGACAAGTCTACTGAGAAAATGCTGAGTGAGACCGGCACCATATTTCAGGAACTCCAGGTTGAGGGATGTCATGGTTATGTTAGGATATGTTCTCCTAGAATTATCTCTTTCCAGGGTGAGTTTCAGAGAGGTCATATAATGGAAGGGATGGGGTCCTCTGTCAATCAAAATGGTGATATAACAGGATAAACTCTTGATTCGAAATTAAAAACATGTTTCAGTCCTGGCTTTGTCACAGTGTGATATTCTGTACATTGAATAAAGTCTCTGAAACTCAGTTTTGTGCCTTTCAAAATGTGAAGGTGAATTTATAAAATCCCATTCACATCCAAGAATCTCAGACTCTTACTTCAGCATCCTTGTTATGTTTCAGTAACAACCACGATGGGCAATTCAGAATCCATCTGAACACAGGGTTTAATCAAATACTGCAGGGTCAAATATAAAATCCAGAAAGTGAGAAAACACACACACACAAAGAGAAAACAAATAAATAAAACATCAAACCCTTCAATAGTTTCTTATTCTTGACCCATCTAGTTCTTTTGTTGCTTGATATCCTGAAGAGACATACTTTATCCAAGTTTTATGCTCTTGTTGAAAAATTAATATGAATATACTAAGAATTTTCCCATTGGGTTTGCAATTATTATTTCCTACAATGTTTGGCATGCACATGGGTGAAATGAAAATATAACTTGTCCTGATTTGTTTTCCCTTTGGTGGATCTGGATATTATCCCAGAACAATGAAGCACAAAAGGTTAAAGAGAGGTAGTAAAATGAAATATAGATGGAAGTTAGGAATTGCTCATACAGCTTGGGAAGAGTTTATCTCTAAAAATAAGAGAGCCTCCTTAAAGCAGTAGCTGCTTATTGGGCTAGATTATTAAAAAGAAATACTATGGTTGTGTCACAAAACCTGGAATAATAAAACAGCATTTCCTGAGACTAATAAAAGTACACTGTGGTGTCCGAATATGGGAAGATTTGCTAAAGACAGCAACTGCTATTTAATGGCTAAAAAAGGGAAGGGGACAGAGAGGAGGAACCTTTTTGTAGCAGAAGTCCACATTTTGAAGTTTCAACTCACCTCAAGGCAAGAATAATCCTCTTTCTCCAGTGAGGGTAAATAAGGAAGTCTTCATCAGTTAGATTCTGGTAGATAAGTAACCACGAAGTACCTACAACCACAAAGGTGTTTTAAGAATAAAATACAGTTAAAGGAATTATAACAGATTCTAGCTTATAGTAAGCAATTCATAAATATCAGTTATTATTGATCTTTATAGTCAGGCCTTCTAAATATAACCAACATGGTAAAGAATCTAATAACACAGTTATTCTTCATTAGTCTCAGATTTCATATTTGCAAATTCACCTACTTGCTAAAATTTATTAGTAACCCCCAAAGCAATATTCGGGGTGTTTTTGTAGTCATTCAAGAACATGCATGAAGGAGTGATAAGGCACAGTGGAACCCAATGTACAGAGTCCCAGCTGAGGTCCAATGAGGTGATGATAATATGTCCTCTTGTTGCAGTTCTCATACTGTAAAAAAGTCTCCTTTCTGTGGTCTACTGAGGCCACATTTTCACATTTTTGTGCTTTTTCTTGCTGATTTTGCTGTTTAAAATGGCTCCCAAACATAGAGCTGAAATGCCGTCTAGTGTTTCTAAGTACAAGAAGGTTGTGATATGCCATATGCAGAAAATATGTGTGTTAGATAAGCTTCATTCAGGCTTCATCCAATGCTAATGACTCAATATATAACAAGGTGTCTTTCAACAGAGACACACATAAAACAAGGTTATGTATTGATTGGTTGACAAAAAATATTGCAAGCTAAGGCTGGCATGATTCTAAACCTGTATTTCCCCCAGGAACAGTATTTGCTAACTCAGTGTTCATGGCAACTTTATAGAATATAACTACTACAAATGAGAATCAGTTTTAATAATAAAAATAAAATAATAACAACAACAATAATAATGTACTATTTCTTGAGTTCCAGGTGTTTCACATTTATTCTCTCACAGGCAACTGCTGGCCATCTCAAACACCCTCAGATCACTGCCACATTTGCCTGAAGCCGCAGCAGACAGTTTTCGTATGCTGATAGCTTTCTGCCTCAAGAATATATATGTCTCTGCCTCTGCCTATGAGGTCTCTCTGCTGCACCTGAGTGCAACTCAGAAATGTGAGCAAGTTAAAGACCCAGGGGCAGATAACCAGTGAGAAATGGGAGATTGTGGGTAAAAACCCTGGCATCCCAGCAATCCTGTGGGACAATGCTGAAGTATAGTACATCTCAGAACTCCCCAGCAGAATTTAGTCAGTTTCCTGTAGGGATAAGCAACCTTGGTGGCCAATCTTTCATGTTGACTAGGCTTATCTGTATAATCAACAGGATATTAAGGAAGTGATATTGTGTGACTTCTGAGGATATGTCATGAAAGATATTAGGGCTTCAGCTTTGTCCTCTCTTAGGTCATTTGCTCTGGGGGAAGAGAGCTGTCATGTGTTGAAAATATTCAAGCAGCCCTATGGTACATATCATGAGGAACTGAGATCTACTCCCAACAGTCAGCATCAACATATTAGCTATGTGAGTAAGCCATCTTGGAAGCAGATCCATCAGCCCCAATCCTTCAGTAACTGCATCCCTGGCCAACATCTTGATTTAAACATGTGAGAGCCTCTGAGGCAGAACCACCCAGCTAAGCCTCTCTCAAATTTCTGACTAACAGAACCTATATGACATGATAAATATTTATTGTTGTTTTAAGTAACTTAGTATTGGGGTAATTTGTCACACAGCAGTAGATAGCTAACATACTCAAACACTAATAATGATTTCACTGGTCTTGGTCATTTCCCTCACCCACTTTCCTCACTCTCACATGTATGCTTCATAGGATCATCTCAAAAATAAACTATACATGCCTATGTCGTTATTTCAGGATTTGCTTTTGGGAGCTCAAACTTTGACTCATGTATCGAAAAGGTCCTTGAAAGCACATACTTAGAATGGGATCCTGGGATTGAATCACTCACTGTCAATGGATCCCATTTATGGTGCTAATAGGGTGATGATATCTGGAAAAATGTGATTTCATAATTACTAGAACTCTTACTTTTGGTTTATTAAGAATTAGATACATGTAGAAAGGAATATATTGGCTTAGGTTGTTCTTCATTAGTCTCAGATGTCATATTTGCAAATTCACCTACTTGCTAAAATATATTAGTAACCCCCAAAGTGATACTCAGGGTGTTTTTGTAGTCATTCAAGAACATGCATGAAGGGGTGATAAGGCACAGTGGATAAGGCACAGTTCTTGAATGATACTGGGAAAACCGGCTTTTGTTAATTGTCCTAGAAGCCTTGAAGAAGAATGGCAAACATAAATTAATCTGCTATTCTCTTCAAGTATTTTGTGAAAAATAGGAGGCATTCATGTCAAAATTTAAAGAGAATACCCTTCCCCGCAGCTAGAGTGTTTGGTCAAGTATTTGATCATAAGGGTAGTAGAGCTATAAAGACTTAATACACTGGCAGCTCTCCTATGGTAAAGTGAAAGCCTTATTAGGGACATGAAATAGCATTAGATGAGGTGTATATCTCACAAAATGATGCTTGACTTCTTCAATATCTACTCCTGCTTCCCTTCATTGCCTAACAATTAGAATCAGTCTATGAATAACACAGAGAAGTACAGTCTTACTTTGGTAAAAAATGTTTTATTTACCCAAGAACTACAGGATTTTGTTAATATGTACCAACAGTGACTAGTGAGACAATAATGGGAGTGGATCTTAAAGATGTTGCATCAGGAGTGTGTAATTTGAGGAAGGATGTAGGAGTTTATTGATATGGGAACACTCTCTTATGACCAAAATTTAATATCTTGGTAAGGACACTAGGATCAGATTCAAACATTAAAATGTATGGCTCCCATATTTTAAATAGGATAGTGACCTACAGGAAATGAGGTTTAGGTGCCAGAAATCCCTTGATATAGAATTTAGGAAGGAAACAGAGAGGTGAGCATTAGAATAGATTTATTATGTGAAATCAGATAACCCACCAGCTGATTACTCCCTGGGAGCCCCAGAGATAACTCCATTTACTTAAGCAATAAAAATACACTAGTAAGGAGAGGGGCAATGGCTGCACTGAGAAGTGTAGTGGTGACTGTCCTCTATAGATCAGGATTAATAACAGAAGATGCTGTTATGGATCTGGGTTCACTGATATCAGTGGGGATGGTAGGACTCTGGGAGAGCAGAGGCAAAATGGTGACACATAACATTGAGGCAAGGTGGATGGATTACTGTCATAGGCAATAAGACGTGGAAACAAGAGGGCCTTGAAACTCAGGGAACTGTTGCAATAGCTAATAATCCAACATATTCCTAGAAATGAAATAGAAGGGCAGCCAACAAAGAACTACTTGACTCATATCAAAAGCTGGTGAATTCCATTACAGCAGCAGAAAATCATGATCTCTCACCTAGTTTCCAGATTTCTGCCATTTTGAAACCCATCTATTGAAGGGGAGACTGGGCTTTCCTGAGGTAGGATCTTACAATGATAGAAGAATATGTATTAAATATTCTCTAAAACCCTCCCCAAACGGTCCTGTGGTCATTCTTCAGTATACTGCGGTAAAAGAAATATTTTTATCATCTGAGGCTTGTCAGAAACATGATGTTGATCTGAAAACCAGGAGATCTGAAATGCTAGCATGAATTCCTCTTAGAATGAAGGTGTATAGATATCTTTTGCTGAAACAAGATGGCAGAGTAGAAGGACGTGCTCTCACTCCCTCTTGTGAGAACACCAGAATCACAACTAGCTGCTGGAAAATCATCAACAGGAAGACACTGGAACTCACCAAAAAAGATACCCCAAAGACAAAGGAGAAGCCACAATGAGACAGTAGGAGGGGTGCAATCACAGTAAAATAAAATCCCATAACAGCTAGGTGGGTGACTCACAGACTGGAGAACACTTATACCACAGAAGTCCACCCACTGGAGTGAAGATTCAGAGCCCCACGTCACGTTTCCAAGCCTGGGGGTCCGGCAATGGGAGGAGGAATTCCTAGTGAATCAGATTTTGAAGGCTAGTGGGATTTGATTGCAGGACTTCGACAGGACTGGGGGAAACAGAGACTCCACTATTGGAGGGCACACACAAAGCAGTGTGCACATCGGGACCCAGGGGAAGAAGTGACCCCAGAGGAGACTAGACCAGACCTACCTGCTAGTGTCGGAGGGGCTCCTGCAGAGGCGGGGGCTGGCTGTGGCTCACCATGGGGACAAGGACACTGGCAGCAGAAGTTCTAGGAAGTACTCCTTGGCTTGAGCCCTCCCAGAGTCTGCCACTAGCCACAAAAAAGAGCCTAAGTAGGCTCCAGTGTTGGGTTGCCTCTGGCCAAACAACCAACAGGAAGGAAACCCAGCCCCACCCATCAGCAGACAAGTAGATTAAAGTTTTACTGAGCTCTGCCCACCAGAGCAACATTCAGCTCTGCCGACCACCAGTCCCTCCCATCAGTAAACTTGCACAAGCCTCTTAGATAGCCTCATCCACCAGAGGGCAGATATCAGAAGCAAGAAGAACTACAATCCTGCAGCCAATGGAACAAAAACCACATTCACAGAAAGATAGACAAGATGAAAAGGGCAGAGGCTATGTACCAAATGAAGGAAAAAGATAAAACCCCAGAAAAACAACTAAATGAAGTGGAGATAGGCAATCTTCCAGAAAAAGAATTCAGAAAAATGATAGTGAAGATGACCCAGGAACTCGGAAAAAGAATGGAGGCAAAGATCAAGAAGATGCAAGAAATGTTTCACAAAGACCTAGAAGAATTAAAGAACAAACAAACAGAGATGAACAATACAATAACTGAAATGAAAACGACACTAGAAGGAATCAATAGCAGAATAACTGAGGCAGAAGAACGGATAAGTGACCTGGAAGACAGAATGGTGGAATTCATGGTTGCGGAACAGAATAAAGAAAAAAGAATGAAAAGAAATGAAGACAGCTTAAGAGACCTCTGGGACAACATTAAATGCAACAACATTCACATTATAGGGGTCCCGGAAGGAGAAGAGAGAGAGAAAGGACCCGAGAAAATATTTCAAGAGATTATAGTCGAAAACTTCCCTAACATGGGAAAGGAAATAGCCACCCAAGTGCAGGAAGTGCAGCGAGTCCCACACAGGATAAACCCAAGGAGAAACATGCCGAGACACATAGTAATCAAAATGGCAAAAATTAAAGACAAAGAAAAATTATTGAAAGCAGCAAGGAAAAAACGACAAATAACATTCAAGGGAACTCCCATAAGGTTACCAGTTGATTTCTCAGCAGAAACTCTACAAGCCAGAAGGGAGTGTCATGACATATTTAAAGCGGTGAAAGGGAAGAACCTACAACCAAGATTACTCTACCTGGCAAGGATCTCATTCAGATTCGATAGAGAAATCAAAAGCTTTACAGATAAGAAAAAGCTAAGAGAATTCAGCATCACCAAACCAGCTCTACAACAAACGCTAAAGGAACTTCTCTAAGTGGGAAACAAAAGAGAAGAAAAGGACCTACAAAAACAAACCCAAAACAATATAAGAAAATGATCATAGGAACATACATATCGATAATTACATTAAACGTGAATGGATTAAATGCTCCAACCAAAAGACACAGGCTTGCTGAATGGATACAAAAACAAGACCCATATATATGCTGTCTACAAGAGACCCACTTCAGACCTAGGGACACATACAGGCTGAAAGTGAGGGGATGGAAAAAGATACTCCATGCAAATGGAAATCAAAAGAAAGCTGGAGTAGCAATACTCATATCAGATAAAATAGACTTTAAAAGAAAGAATGTTACAAGAGACAAGGAAGGACACTACTTAATGATCAAGGGATCAATCCAGGAAGAAGATATAACAATTATAAATATATATGCACCCAACATAGGTGCACCTCAATATATAAGGCAACTATAAAAACAGCTTTAAAAGAGGAAATCAACAGTAACACAATAATAGCGGGGGACTTTAACACCTCATGTACACCAATGGACAGAACATCCAAAATGAAAATAAATAAGGAAACATAAGCTTTTAATGACACAATAGACCAGATAGATTTAATTGATATTTATAGGACATTCCATCCAACAGTAGATTACACTTTCTTTTCAAGTGCACACAGAACATTCTCCAGGATAGATCACATCTTGGGTCACCAATCAAGCCTCAGTAAATTAAAGAAAACTGAAATGATATCAAGCATGTTCTCTGACCACAATGCTATGAGATTAGAAATGATTTACGGGAAACAAAAGTAAAAAACAGAAACACATGGAGGCTAAGCAATATGTATAACCAAGAGATCACTGCAGAAATCAAAGAGGAAATCAAAAAATACCTAGAGACAAATGACAATGAAAACACGATGATCCAAAATCTATGGGATGCAGCAAAAGCAGTTCTAAGAGGGAAGTTTATAGCAATACAAGCCTACTTCAAGAAACAAGAAAAATCTCAAACAAACAATCTAACCTTACACCTAAAGGAACTGGAGAAAGAAGAACAAACAAAATCCAAAGTTACCAGAAGGAAAGAAATCATAAATATCAGAGCAGAAATAAATGAAATAGAAACAAAGAAAACAATAGCAAAGATCAATAAAACTGAAAGCTGGTTCTTTGAGAAGATAAGCAAAATTGATAAACCATTAGCCAGACTCATCAAGGAAAAAGAGGGAGAGGACTCAAATCAATAATATTATAAATGAAAAAGGAGGTTACAACAGTCACTGCAGAAATATAAAGCATCTTAAGAGACTACTACAAGCGACTCTATGCCAATATAATGGACAATCTGGAAGAAATGGACAAATTCTTAAAAGGTATAACCTTCCAAGACTGAACCAGGAAGAAATAGAAAATATGAACAGACCAGTCATAAGTAATGAAATTGAAACTGTGATCAAAAATCTTCCAACAAACAAAAGTGCAGACTAGATGGCTTCACAGGTGAATTCTATCAAACATTTAGAGAAGGGCTAACACCCATCCTTCTCAATCTCTTCCAAAAAATTGCGGAGGAAGGAACACTCCCAAAATCATTCTATGAGGCCACTATCACCCTGATACCAAAAGCAAAGATATTACAAAAAAAGAGTATTACAGACCAATATCACTGATGAATATAGATGCAAATATCCTCAACAAAATACTAGCAAACAGAATCCAACATCACATTAAAAGGATCATACACCATGATCAAGTGGGATTTATCCCAGGGATGCAAGGATTCTTCAATATACGCAAATCAATCAATGGGATACACCATATTAACAAACTGAAGAATAAAAACCATATGATCATCCCAATAGATGCAGAAAAAGCTTTTGACAAAATTCAACACCATTTATGGAAAAGACTCTCCAGAAACTGGGTGTAGAGGAACCCTACCTTAACATAATAAAGGCCATATACGACAAACCCACAGCAAACATCATTCTGAGTTGTGAAAAACTGAGAGCATTTCCTCGAAGATCAGGAACAAGCCTCGGATGTCCACTCTCACCACTATTATTCAACATAATTTTGGAAGTCCTAGCCACGGCAATTAGACAAGAAAAAGAAATAAAAGGAATACAAATTGGAAAAGAAGTAAACCTGTCACTGTTTGCAGATGACATGATACTATACATAGAGAATCCTAAGGATGCCACCAGAAAACTACTAGAGCTAATCAATGCATTTGGTAAAGTAGCAGGATACAAAATTAATGCACAAAAATCTCTTGCATTCCTACACACTAATGATGAAAAATCTGAAAGAGAAATTAAGGAAACACTTCCATTTACCATTGCAACAAAAAGAATAGACTACCTAGGAATAAACCTACCTAGGGAGACAAAAGACCTGTAGGCAGAAAACTATAAGACACAACACTGATGAAAGAAATTAAAGATGATACCAACAGATGGAGAGATATACCATGTTCTTGGATTGGAAGAGTCCATATAGTGAAAATGACTATACTACCCAAAGCAATCTACAGATTCAATCAAATTACCAATGGCATTTTTTAAAGAACTAGAACAGATAATCTTACAATTTGTATGGAGACACAAAAGACCCCGAATAGCCAAAGCAGTCTTGAGGGGAAAAAATGGAGCTGGAGGAATCAGACTCCCTGACTTCAGACTATACTACAAAGCTAAAGTAATCAAGAAAATATGGTACTGGCACAAAAACAGAAACATAGATCAATGGAACAAGATAGAAAGCCCAGAGATAAACCCATGCACCTATGGCAACTGATCTATGACAAAGGAGGCAAGGATATACAATGGAGAAAAGACAGTCTCTTCAATAAGTGGTGCTGGGAAAACTGGACAGCTACATGTAAAAGAATAAAATTAGAACACTCTCTAACACCATACACAAAAATAAACTCAAAATGGATTAGAGACCTAAATGTAAGACCAGACACTATAAAACTCTCAGAGGAAAATATAGGAAGATCACTCTTTGACATAAATCACAGGAAGATCTTTTTTGATCCACCTCCTAGAGTAATGGAAAAAAAAGAAAAATAAATAAATGTGACCTAATGAAACTTCAAAGCTTTTGCACGGCAAAGGAAACCATAAACAAGACGAAAAGACAACCCTCAGAATGGGAGAAAATATTTGCAAAGCAATCAATGGACAAAGGATTAATCTCCAAAATATATAAGCAGCTTATGCTGCTCAATATTAAAAAAACAAACAATCCAGTCCAAAAATGGGTGGAAGACCTAAATAGACATTTCTGCATAGAAGACATACAGATGGCCAAGCAGCACATGAAAAACTGCCCAACGTCACTAATTATTAGAGAAATGCAAATCAAAACTACAATGAGGTATCACCTTACACCAGTTAGAATGGGCATCATCAGAAAATCTACAAACAACAAATGCTGGAGAGGGTGTGGAGAAAAGGGAACCCTCTTGCACTTTTCCTGGGAATGTAAATTGAAACAGCCACTATGGAGAACAGTATAGAGGATCCTTAAAAAACTAAAAATAGAATTACCATATGATCCAGCAATCCCACTACTGGGCATATACCCAGAGAAAACCATAATTCAAAAAGGCACGTGCACCCCAATGTTCACTGCAGCACTATTTACAATAGCCAGGTCATGGAAGCAATCCAAATGCCCATCCACAGAGACGAGTGGATAAAGAAGATGTGGTACACATATACAATGAATATTACTCAGCCATAAAAAGGAAAGAAATTGGGTCATTTTTTGAGATGTGGATGGATCTAGGCACTGTCACAGAGTAAAGTTAAGTCAGAAAGAGAAAAATATCGTATATTAATGCACATATGTGGAACCTAGAAAAATGGTACAGATGAACCGGTTTGCAGGGCAGAAATAGAGACACACATGTAGAGAACAAACCTATGGACACTAAGAGGGGAAAGTGGCGGGGGGTGGGAGTGGTGGTGTGATGAATTTGGTGATTGGGATTGACATGTATATACTGATGTGTATAAAATTAATGACTAATAAGAACCTGCTGTATAAAAAAAAATAAAATATAAAAATTAAAAAAAGAAAGAAGGTGTATAAATTCCAGGTAACAAACAAAACCCTGGATGAGGTCTATATTACAACAAGCCCATAGAATTGTCCTGTGTTTTGGTTTTCCATCTAGTACCTGGATACATAGACTGGTGGTGCAGAGATTAGTGCTACCTTAAAATATTTGAATGGGGACTGGGATATCCAGCATATCCCCATATGATTCATTGGAATGGCTTCTGCAAGAGACAACTGTATCATGGCATATTAAGGATATCATCATTTAAACATAACTGAATGATAGCCCCAATCACGTCTACTCTGCTGGATATATCTTTAAAAGAACAGATCAACATGGGCTTGGCAGTAGGTACGGGGTCATGGATCTGACAAATGTGTTCTTTTCAATCTCCAACAGGAAAGAGAATCGAAAGCAGCTTTCATCCACTTGGCATAGATTCACTTATCTTAACTTTCCAGCTTTCACTTGGGGTAATGTCCAAAGGGACTAAGATTTCCTTGGTAGTCTGAAGAATATCATCCTGCATCCTCTATATTAATAAGGAGGATAATGTAAAAAATGGTCCAAATCTCCATGTAGGCGTGAAGGCCTTCCAAATCCTGGGTGTATTGCCAACACATAGACCTCAGCTCTTAGTCCCCCTGGGGATTGCCCCTGCTGGAAAGAGCCACCTTAGCCTGGTTTGTGCCCTCTTCCTGGGGTGGGCTGTCTCCAATGACTGATCAATGTTGAGGTATGAAGCCCTGACTGACTCTCCTTACCTGGGGAAAATTCTTAAGGGAAAGGTTTATTCCAGCTCCAGTGTTTCTATTGAAACTGCATCATAGCTCATCACCTTCTGACCAGTTATCCTTCTTCATTTACCTTCTACAGTGTTGCTCCAAAGAACACACCGTAATAAACCTCCTGCATGCTAACTTTGGTCTTGTGATCTCCTTCCTTGAGAACTCAATCTGAAACATTACAGTATTTGAACCTAGTGAAGACAAAAAGGGCGGATATTTTGAATGCCCTCTCAAGACACATGCTTCTGAGACTACAGAACATAAACCTTACAGGAATTCAAGGGACTGCCACTTTTGTGAAGTTTTAGGAGCAACATTGTCTAGGATGGGCTGGAACACTGCTTTCAAAGTAATACAAAAGTTACTGTACTTTGTATCTTCAGCATGAAGGAAAATGCATAGTGCTTGATGAACCACTTTGGATTTTAAAGCAAAAGAGGATTTTGCATTAGATATAGGCTAGAGTACAACCTGCCGTTCAGCTCAGGTCATAGCAGATCCATTGATGCTAGAGAGTCTGCGGCAGATAAGCATGGCATGTGGAGGCTTTAGTAAGTGTAATAGGAAAATTACAATGAAGTTCCCTAGTATTCTGGAGCAAACCCATGCCTTCTTCAGCAGAGTATTACTCATTGTTTTAAAACCTGCTTCTGGAATGCTACTGGGCCTTAGTAAAGACTAAATGCTACACCATGGGAAATAAAATATCTATGAAAATGTAGTTGCCTACCATGTCTTGGGTATTGTCAGACTCCCCAATTCATTGAGCTAAATGGATGCAGAACCAATCCATCATATGGTAATAGAAAATTTGGTACTAGAACTGATCAGGTTCAGAAGGCCAAAGGAAGTTACATACCAGATACTCTACATGCCAATGTCACCTACCTATGCTATGCCAAGACCTTACCCTCAGTTCACATTATGGACCTGTGGGAGTCCCCCAAGACCAGCTGACGTAGGAGAAAGAAAACCAGGCTTGGTTCATGGATAGACCAGCTCAAAATACTGATGTGAGCAAAAATGGACTACGTTCACTTTATACCTCCACTCAGGGGTCCTGGTGAGGAAGAACCTTCCCAGCAAGCAGAATATGGAGGTGGATTTGGTCAACACCTTCATATAGAGCACGGATTAGCAAACAATGGCCCACGAGCCAAATACAGTCAACTGCCTGATCTTGTAAATAAAGTTTTTTTGGTCATAGCTACACCCATTTTTTTCTGTATTGCCTACAGCTGCTTTCACACTAAAATGAGAGTTGAGACAAAGTTGCAACAAATATTATCTGGCCTGTGAAGCCAGATTTAAGTATTTATTATCCAGCCTGACCCCTGATATAGAGAAAGAAGTAGCTTAATATATGGGTATACATGTACTATTGGGTAGTGGAGAGTGGCTCAGATGTTGGGAAGGGGTCTGGAAAGAGCAAGATCAGATGATTGGAGATAAGAAGTTTGGGGGAAGAGGTAGTTTATGAGAATGAGCACAGATTGTGAGGGTAATGATCTGTCATCTCAATGTCCATCAGAAAGCATCCACTTCAGATGAGGCATTTAATAAGAAGTGGATAGAATGGCACATCCAGAGGTGGTTAGCCATCCTCTTTCCATGAATAACCTAATGCTTGAACATAAAGTAGTCACGGTGGTAGGAATGGAGGTTATTTTTGGACCATTAGCATTAACTCCCTCCTAGTAAAGCTAATCTAACAGCTGTCACTGTTGGCATGTCAGTGCCCAAAACACACACTGAACCTTTATAAGTAGGGTCCTTTGAGAACACCATCCAGCCACTTGGTAAAATTGTTTACTTTGGGCCCCATCAATCCTGGAGATGCATCCATTCATCTCTACACGGATTGTTACTTATTTGGAATATGAGTTTTACTTCCCTGTCCACATTTCCTGGGCCAGCATCATCATCCAAAGACTCAGAGAGCAACTGATTAGTGACATAAAATACCACCAAAGATTGCTTCAGAGTAAGGGAACAATTTTATGATTAAGAAGGTACACATGACCATGGAATTAATAGGTGCTAGCATCACTCAAACACTACTATTTTGATTGAATTTTTTTTTTTTTTTTTTTTTTTTTTTGCGGTACGCAGGCCTCTCACTGCTGTGGCCTCTCCCGTTGCGGAGCACAGGCTCCAGACACGTAGGCTCACCGGCCATGGTTCACGGGCCCAGCCGCTCCGCGGCATGTGGGATCTTCCCGGACCGGGGCACGAACCCGTGTCCCCTGCACTGGCAGGCGGACTCTCAACCACTGCGCCACCAGGGAAGCCCCTTGATTGAATTTTTTAATGGACTTTTAAAGACTCAGCCAAGGAACCATCTTGAGAACAATACCCTGAACGGTTGGAACACTGTCCTCTAGGATGTGGTGTATATCAATACTTTGAAGCAACAGCCACTAACATGTAGAAGTAGCATTGGCCTCTTTCATTCTCAGGGACCAGCTTGGGGAAATTTTGCCTCATTTACTCACTATTATTGGTTACATTGTGTCCACCAAAAATATATATTGAACTCCTAAACTCCTGTATCTGTAAATGTAAATCTGTAATCCTCTTGTCCTGCCTCTGGATTTACTTGCCTCTGTGATAAACGATTACTAGAATGATGGCTGTGCCCTATCTCAAGTGCATGCATCTTTCTACATCTCTTGCCTGAGTGTTTTAAATGGCATCATGAGGGTGCTTGGATGTATGAAGGTACAAACTACTCAAAGCAGAGCGAGAGTTAAAATTCCCAGGGAAGAAGAGAATGTGCAAAAGTGCCCCAACCTCCCATCCTCTGTCAGGACCTTTCATGTGGTTTCTTCAAGGGTCCTCAGGGCAATTGTGCCCCAGTTGCCCAAAGTGTAATCTATACCCTTTATTTTTTTGTTCCCCAGCTCAGTTTCACACTCACTTGTATTCCCAATGGTTATATTCAAGTCCTTATCTCATGGTCTGCTTTTGGAGAAAACTCAGTTCATATACTTACCTTTCAAAACTATCACAAGGTGAGTATAATTATCCACATTTTATGGATAGAAAAATAAGACTCAAAAAATATTAAATAACCTGACCAAGATCCCAAGCAGTTAGTGGAAGACAATTTTCATTGATACCTAACTTTATTTCTTTACATAATTTTGTTTCATTTGCATGCCACTTAGATTATTTTACCCAATTTGAATATATATATTTAAAAGGAAAAGTCACTATAACAATAAATGTAAACCCCCTAACACTTGCTATAAATACAGGATAACAATAAAAATGTGTACGATAATTAAACTAAACCATGACACAACTAAAGGCCAATGACAGCCATATTCTAATGATATGAGGTGATTCTATAAAGACTTTTCTTTTGGCTTCTGGCATTAGTTTCTCCCTTTCCCCCATCTTCTGTTTCGCTTCAGCTAAGTTGCTCAAAACTAAATACAACATTCATTTATCTCCCCCATCCCCACCATGGAACATGCTCTTAAAATCATCTTTACCACAGCTCTGAAAACTACATTACAGTGTAAAGGCATAGTCTGTGAAATTCTCCCCGTTGAATTTCTTTTCCTTCTAGAACACTTGTTAGCTTTTAATGCCTAACTTTATAGAATGCACTTATCTATAGATACAACATTTTTTTCAGCCAATATGCCTAAGAAAAATTTATATCTACCTTCTAATGTTCTAAATGCAACATTTACAATGTGCAGTGAAAAGACAATGGGCAGTAACAGCTATGAGTTACCATTCCAGAGACAATTGATAGAGGGTTAGCATCATGGTGGACCTTTTGAAAAGCACTCTGAGCATCAACTAAGGGGATGTGGAACTCAGTGTTGCTGGTGCCGAGAGGCAAAACAGGGTCATACTCAATATGAGTTTTTTCCTGCCTGCCATCGTGACCTTGTCCTGAGTGGATTTCTGTAGTATTTTTTATGTTTAGCACTTGTTTTTGCTTAGTGCTGTTCAATAACTCCCCCGGGAAGTTAACATTTTGCTAAAGAATAGAGAAAGAGTCAAACTAAAGGAGAAACACAATTACAATAAAAGAAAAGATGTTACTGCATAAAAGGTGATTCAACATGATTAACTACACTGACGATCAGTTTTATTTACATGTTAGGAAAGTGGTTGTGGATTTTGAGATCATGTGTAGCACATTATAATTTTTACCACTTAAAGTAAGGGGAATTTGGCTTCCCGTTGCTGTTTGAATGCAGAATGCCTGATTTTCAGGAATAGATTACTGATGACAGTAGTCAGGTAACTAGCTATCATTCATCTATCTATCTATCTATCTATCTATCTATCTATCTATCTATCTTCATCATCATGATCATCTATCCTGCTCATCTTTAAAAAATAATCAAAAGTGACTCATAGTACAGAAAATAAGGTTTGAAAAACTGAAGTAAAGGAATATAAAAACAAAATTCCTAGGAAGAATAAGAAAATAAATATAGCAGACGAACATGAGTGTAGCAACATCGTCTATATCTATTTCCTAATAAGAAAAATAACCAAGTGTAATTTCTGCCAATTTCTGTGGCAGAAAAAGAAAATTCCCAATATAAAATTTTAAATTTTATTTTTCATATGGACTTTTACATAGGGAATAGTTTAGCAAAAAATATGAACATGGTATGGATATGGCTTTTTATTGTGAAGACCCACAAGGTCAGCCAAAAGCATTCTGTTAAAGCACAGCTCCACAATGACAATTCAGTGAGTGGTTAAGATGATATGGACTCATTTGAAAAATGATAGAACCTAAATGTAGGAAATAATGTAAAATCGATTTCTTTATTCCTTAACCTTTTTCTTTCTTTTCTCCTCTCCCTCTCTCTCTCTCTCATTACTATTTCGCAGAACTAACGTTTTGGTACAAGTTGGTCTTCGAACAATAGGGATGTGCCTACTTTTATAAAAGTAAAAATGCTGATATTCCATGTTAGTGGCTAGGACAAAAAGCTACTTTTAGGAAGTTAGACATTCTTGGCACTTAACTGAGACTAAATCGTAATCCCAACCATTTCCCTACACATTCTTCAAAGGAAGATTTTCTCCTGAATGTCCTTTCCTATTGAACTTGTGTAGTCTTGACATTTAGTTGACAATCGACAAGTATCTTTTAATCGACTAATACAAAATAACCACTCCATTCTGGATGGGAAATGGAGAGCCTTCTTTAGCCAGCCATTACCTTAAGCCAACATTCAGCTGATACTATTGTTTCAAAAAGAGACTGAAGTCTCCTTGACAACTTGGTTCCTCTGGTAGCTAAGGTTGACCAAAGAGAACAAAATTCATAATGAAGGAATTGATGCAAAGCCTGGCTTATCCACTGGTCACCATTGTACAGATACAGACATATCCTGTATGCTTCAGAGTTGAATATTCATAAGCCCTCCCTTTGCCTTTGATTGTGAGGACAATGTATACATGACTGATCTCCCTCTATTTACATCACTTTTTTGCTAATTGTTCTAAATAAGTGTTTCTCAGTTATTCTTTGAGATAATTATATTAAAAATGTATATGTACATACAGTTCTTTTGTTATCCCTCTAAAATCCATTCATAGAAGAAACCACAAGCATCTTCCAAGGCTGAGATCTATGAAGTCTTAAGTAAAACAGCAACATGGTCAGTTTGTTGGAACTATATTATAGCAATATCCCAAGGAAGTGTTTCACAGCTACCTTTTTTTTCTCATGAAAGTGATGGTAGGTGCTCTGAATTGTTTTCCCAAATAAGATAAATAACTTAAAAATCATCCATTAAAAAAAAAAGTCATCATAGTTTCAGAAGTTGAATGTGTCCTATTCCTCTTGCCTAAGTGGAATCAGAATTGTGCCAGGCCATTGGATCGGCTTTGATCCGAGATTGGAATCCACCATCTACTCTGAGGCTGCTCAGAAAGTCAAAGTTGGGAGGATGAGATAACTTTGTGTTCCTATGAGGAAGCCAGCCTCCAAACAACAGGAGACTGCATGCCAACACTACACACGCACACAGAGGTATATATACCTATCTGTATCTACAGCTATATCTATATATATATCTATGTCTATATCTATATCTCTTTCTATATCTATCTGTATTGTGCCGAATACTTAGAAGTGGGATGGGACATGATATAGGGGTAGAGACAGGTAATTGGCAAATAACACAAAGCATTGAGTGTACGTCTGGAACATAAATAAGCATTACAACTTATTTCACCTGGTTGTTTGGGGCTTGTGTACTAAGTTTAGACAGCTCATTTGTCTAAAATAAAAACAAAATAAAGAAAGATTCCCTCAATATATCTGACATTAAATCAAAACAAATCTTTCTCCTTCAACCCACTATAATGAGACTGGGGGCAGTTCTACCTCTATCCATTTATCTGAATAGTATAAGAGAGAATAGACAAGGAAAACAAAGTCACTTTCTTCCCTACAGGATGCCTCTTGGTGGTATCCCTGTTTTGTAGTCTCCACCACATTGGCTGGCCCTATGTTAACACTTCTGCCTATTCCCATATGGTTTCTCTTTTCTCTGCCAACATTGAACTCTGTACAAATAGCCATCTGGATTCAGGCCAGAAGCATGATGAATCACTGCCTAACTTGCCTACTGCTCTCTTCTCTTTCTATTTTCTCTAACCTGTGCTCTTAACCTATCACTGAAAAGAGGAGACAGAGGCCACTGGTGAATTTTGTATTTCATAAATCTTGTCATGCAGGCCAGGCTTCAGTTGCCCCATCTCTTTATTCAAGTAGGGAACTCGATGAATCAAATATCACTTGCTCTGGGTTGGATCCCTGAGAGCTACCCATGGCTAAGCCCTTTGCTTTCCAGGACAGCAAGCACAGAGGACTGCCATGCAAGATCAAGGCTCTTGGTGACCAGCTCATCGCCTTTTCCCACAAAGCACAGCTTTCAAAGACAGAGTTCAGGAGGGAGCCCATCAGGGGTAACTCATTTTGTCCAAAGAAACAAAGCCACACGTTTGTGTGATTTTTTTCAGGGGGTTGCAGAATATTTGCATATGTTGAAAAGAAGAATTCCTTGCAAACACAGAGCTCTGTATTCTTCGGTGTGTTACAGGAAAAAATGTTATTATGTGGTTGTTATAGTACCCTACCCTCTGAGGCAGACAGGCCTGGCAAAATTGTGATATATTGATAAATGAGAAAATGGAGCCATTGAGAGTTTAAATAACTGGATCATGGCGTCAAACCTCTCAGAGGGGAGACTACAACCAGAAACTCAAACCCAGAGCTCTTTTTAGTGCACTACACTCCCCACATTGTCTACCAGAAATTTGGAAATTCTTTGTGTGCTTGTATGACCAAGTTTTTTTCCTGGCTGAAACCTACTCTGTATCCACTTTCACTTTATGAAATAAAATTGACAATCAAAAAGGAAGTAAATAGTGTCAGAATTGTATCTCTCCCTTTGACTCTCTCTGCAACTTTACAGTAAGCACCCTTCCATCTTCTTTCAGAAGACTCATATTATCAAGGAAAATATTCTCCAACAATGATAAACAACCTTCCTCAGGGCACGAGGAGTGCAAATACCATAAAAAATATGTATATGAATAGGGTGGCTTCTTCTTCTTGACAAGCATCCTTGTTCTGTGTTACACCCCCCAGATAACTGAACTCCCTATTCATGCCTCTGTAAATAGCCCTTCTACTAAATTCTTCTCCAGTTAACTTACTTTGTGTGTGTTATGTTTCCTTTTGGCATTTTGACTAATATAAGCTAGTCCCTTTATCACTCTGAATTTCTTTTTCCTCATCAACAAAATGGGACTAATAGTATTTATCTTGTATGATTCTTCTAAGAATCAAAATTTGTAGTCAATAAACAAAAAATTGACAAAGGCTAATTAGGTGTCAGGCAATTAGCTGGGCTCTAGAAATCCAGCAATAAAGTAATATAGACGAGGTATAACAGTTATAATACTGCTGTGTAACAAACCATCCCCCAAATTCCACAGCTGGAAATGACCATTTCATTTACTTATAAATCAGTAGGTCAGTAATTTGGGCTTGATATACCTGGGTGGGTTTTCAACTGACTTCACTCAGAATCCCTCACTGTGGTGTCAGTCAGCTGGTGGCTGGACTGGGGCTGAATAGTCTAACATGGTCTCATTCACATGCTGGATGTTGGTGCCGACCTCTGCTCTATATGGTTACTCATCTTCAAGAAAGCTAATCTTGGCTTCTTTACACGGTGGCCTTAGCTCCAAGAGCAGAAACTACAAGGCCTCTGAGGCCTAGGCTCAGAACTCAAAATGTCACATCTACTGCACTTCATTAATCAAAGGCCAGCCTAGACCCAAGTGGCTGAAAAAGCAGATTCCACCTTTTCTTGGAAGGAACAGTAAAATCTTATTTCAAATGGGGTATACATCCTGGTTGGCAGCCATTTTTTTGCATTGTACTGCACAAGGTTTTTGACTTCATAGAACATATGCTCTGGTATGAAAAACTCCTGTATAATATAAGATGCACAATTTATTCATTCATTCAACAAAGATGTATTGAGCACAAGGCAATGGATGCTTGAGATACACCAAACCATAGTAGTTAATCACAATCCAAAATAAAGAAAATATACCTTGCCAACCCGTTGCTTTATCTCCAGTTTCGGTCAGAAACAATCAGTCGGAAAGAAAACTCCTTGCAACTAAATCCAAAGGCCCACACTTCAACTTAGGCAAAATATATAATGGATAATGACAGTAATTATATCTCCCTCCTTTCCTGCTGTTAACGTTATTGCCATCTCCCCTTGAATTGAAAAACAATGTCTTAACCCCACTCTTCTGGGTACCTGGCAAGTTTGTATCTGGACCATGCTTTGGTGCCCTCTTACTCCCATTCCAATTCCACAGCTTTACCTGGGCAATCTGGCACCATCAACAAGAGGGCACCCTGCTCCCCAAAGCCCATTCACCTTATGAGGATTTCACACAGCAACAAGCGTGTCCAAGGAGTCATTGTGCCTTTACTCCCTTCGATATCTTCTTTTTTCCTTCCAGGTTTATTGAGATATAATTGACATGGAGCACTGTATAAGTTTAAGGTGTACAGCATAATGATTTGACTTACATGGATCATGAAATGATTATCAAAATAAGTTTAGTGGACATCCATCGTCTCATATAGATACAAACTTAAAGAAATAGAGGGCTTCCCTGGTGGCGCACTGGTTGAGAATCTGCCTGCTAATGCAGGGGACACGGGTTGGAGCCCTGGTTTGGGAGGATCCCACATGCCGCGGAGCAACTAGGCCCGTGAGCCACAACTACTGAGCCTGCGCGTCTGGAGCCTGGGCTCCACAACAAGAGAGGCCGCGATAGTGAGAGGCCCGCGAACCGCGATGAAGAGTGGCCCCCACTTGCCACAACTAGAGAAAGCCCTCGCACAGAAACGAAGACCCAACACAGCAAAAATAAATAAATAAATTACTAAACTCCTACCCCCAACATCTTCTTTAAAAAAAAAAAAAGAAATAGAAAAAATTTCTCTTAGGGTTTACTCTCTTAACAACTTTCATATATAACAGACAGCCATGTTCATTATATTTATCATATACATTACATCCCTAGTACTTATGTACTTTACAGCTGGATGTTTGTAGCTTTTGACTACATTCATCCAATTTCCCCTCCCCAACTTCTCACCTCTGGTAACCACAAATCTGATCTCTTTTTCTATGAGTTTGTTTTTGAAGTTTAATTGACGTACAACACTATGTTAGTTCCTGTTACACAACATCGTGATTTCGTATTTCTGTAAGTTGCGAAATGATCACCACGGTAAGTCTAGTTACAATATGTCACCATACAATGATATTACATAGTTATTGACTATATTCTCCACACTGTACATAGCAACCTCCCTCTATAAATATGTAATTATTTTAAATTGCTGATCTCTTAGGTTCAAACACATTTTAACAACCCTGCACTTTTACTCCCTCTGCCCCAGCATTTACTGTTTTTGGTATCATATTTTATACCGTTTTGTTTAATGCATCCCTTAACTATACTTATTGTGGATATAGATGATTTTACTACTTTTGCCTTTTATCCTTCCTACTAGCTTTATATATGGCTGATTTACTACCTTTACTGTATATTTGTCTTTACGAATGAGGTTTTTCCTTTCATAATTTTCATGTTTCTAGTTGTGGCATTTTCTTTTTTGCTTAGAGAAGTCCCTTTAACATTTCTTGTAAGGCTCATTTGATGGTGCTGAACTCTTATAGCTTTTATCTGTAAAACTTTTCACCTCTCCATAAAGTGTGAA
Source organism: Lagenorhynchus albirostris (assembly GCF_949774975.1). Lineage (NCBI taxonomy): Eukaryota > Metazoa > Chordata > Mammalia > Artiodactyla > Delphinidae > Lagenorhynchus > Lagenorhynchus albirostris. The sequence continues at coordinate 17,306,280 of NC_083103.1, read as the reverse complement.
TGAAAGTCTTCCTGGGAAAATTATTCTTGGTTGTAGGTCCTTCCCTTTCATCACTTTAAATATATTGTGCCACACCCTTCTGGTCTCCAGAGTTTCTGCTGAAAACTCAGCCAATAGCCTTACGGGAGTTCCCTCATATGTAACTTTTTGCTTTTCCCTTGCTGTTTTTAATATTCTTTTTTTAAAAAATATCTTTATTGGAGTATAATTGCTTTACATTGTTGTGTTAGTTGCTGCTGTATAACAAAGTGAATCAGCTATACGTATACATATATCCCCAAATCCCCTCCCTCTTGCATCTCCCTCCCACCCTCCCTATCCCACCCATCTAGGTGGTCACAAAGCACCGAGCTGATCTCCCTGTGTTATGCAGCTGCTTCCCACTAGCTATCTGTTTCACATTTGGTAGTGTATATATGTCAATGCCAACTCTCTCACTTCATCTCAGCTTACCCTTCCCCCTCCCCGTGTCCTCAAGTCCATTTTCTACGTCTGCATCTTTATTCCTGTCCTGCCCCTAGGTTCTTCACAACAATTTTTTTTTTTACATTCAATATATATGTGTTAGCATACGGTATTTGTTTTTCTCTTTCTGACTTACTTCACTCTGTATGACAGACTCTAGGTCCATCCACCTCACTACAAATAACACAATTTCATTTCTTTTTATGGCTGAGTATATACAATATTCCATTGTATGTATGTGCCACATCTTCTTTATCCATTCATCTGTTGATGGACACTTAGGTTGCTTCCATGTCCTGGCTATTGGAAAGAGTGCTGCAATGAACATTGTGGTACATGACTCTTTTTGAATTATGGTTTTCTCAGGGTAAATACCCAGTAGTGGGATTGCTGGGTCATATTGTAATTCTATTTTTACTTTTTGAAGGAACCTCCATACTGTTCTGCATAGTGGTTGTATCAATTTACATTCCCACCAGCAGTGCATTTATTGTTTGTAGAGCTTTGGGTGATGGCCATTCTGACTGGTGTGAGGTGATACCTCATTGTAGTTTTGATTTGCATTTCTCTAATGATTAGTGATGTTGAGCATCCTTTCATGTGTTTGTTGACCATCTGTATATCTTCTTTGGAGAAATGTCTATTTAGGTCTTCTGCCCATTTTTGGATTGGGTTTTTTGTTTTTTTTATATTGAGCTGCATGAGGTGCTTGTATATTTTGGAGATTAATCCTTTGTCCGTTTCTTTGATTGCAAATATTTTCTCCCATTCTGAAGGCTGCCTTTTTGTCTTGTTTATGGCTTCCTTTGCTGTGCAAAAGCTTTTAAGTTTCATTAGGTCCCATTTGTTTATTTTTGTTTTTATTTCCAATCTTCTAGAAGGTGGGTCAAAAAGGATGTTGCTGTGATTTATGTCATAGAGTGTTCTGCCTATGTTTTCCTCGAAGCGTTTCATAGTGCCAGGCCTTACATTTAGGTCTTTAATCCATTTGTAGTTTATTTCCATGTATGGTGTTAGGGAGTGTTCTAAGTTCATTCTTTTACATGTAGCTGTCCAGTTTTCCCAGCACCACTTATTGAAGAGGCTGTCTTATCTCCATTGTATATTCTTGCCTCCTTTATCAAAGATAGGGTAACCATAGTTGTGTGGGTTTATCTCTGGGCTTTATATACTGTTCCATTGATCTATATGTTTGTTTTTGTGCCAGTAGCATTCTGTGTTGATTACTGTAGTTTTTTAGTATAGTCTGCAGTCAGGGAGCCTGACTCCTTCAGCTCTGTTTTTCATTCTCAAGATTGCTTTGGCTATTTGGGGTCTTTTGTGTTTCCATACAAATTGTGAATTTTTTTGTTCTAGTTCTGTAAAAAATGCCATTGGTGGTTTGATAGGGATTGCACTGAATCTGTAGATTGCTTTGGGGAGTATAGTCACTTTCACAATGTTGATCCTTCCAATCCAAGAACATGGTATATCTCTCCATCTGTTTGTATCGTCTTTAATTCTTTTCATCAGTGTCCTATAATTTTCTGCATTACAGGTCTTTTGTCTCCTTAGGTGGGTTTATTCCTAAGTATTTTATTCTTTTTGTTGAAATGATAAATGGGAGTGTTACCTTAATTTCTCTTTCAGATTTTTCATCATTAGTGTATAGGAATGCAAGAGATTTCTGTGCATTAATTTTGTTTCCTGCTACTTTACCAAATTCATTGATTAGTTCTAGTAGTTTTCTGGTAGCATCTTTAGGATTCTCTATGTGACAGTTTTACTTCTTCTTTTCTGATTTGGATTCTTTTTATTTCTTTTTTGGCTCTGATTGTTGTGGCTAAAATTTCCAAAACTATGTTGAATAATAGTGGTGAGAGTGGGCAACCTCGTCTTATTCCTGATCTTAGTGGAAATGGTTTCAGTTTTTCACCACTGAGAATGATGTTGGCTGTGGGTTTGTCATATATGGCCTTTATTATGTCGAGGTAGGTTTGGTCTATGCCTACTTTCTGGAGAGTTTTTATCATAAATGGGTGTTGAACTTTGTCAAAAGCTTCTTCTACATCTACTGAGATTATCATATGGTTTTCATCCTTCAGTTTGTTAATATGGTGTATCACATTGATTGATTTGCATATACTGAAGAATCCTTGCATTCCTGGAATAAACCCCACTTGATCATGGTGTATGATCCTTTAAATGTGCTGCTAGATTCTGTTTGCTAGTATTCTGTTGAGGATTTTTGCATCTATGTTCATCAGTGATATTGGCCTGTAGTTTTCTTTCTTTGTGACATCCTTGTCTGGTTTTGGTATCAGGGTGATGGTGGCCTCGTAGAATGAGTTGGGGAGTGTTCCTCCCTCTGCTATATTTTGGAAGAGTTTGAAAAGGATAGGTGATAGCTCTTCTCTAAATGTTTGATAGAATTCACCTGTGAAGCCATCTGGGCCTTGGCTTTTGTTTGTTGGAAGATTTTTAATCACAGTTTCAATTTCAGTGCTTGTGATTGGTCTGTTCATATTTTCTATTTCTTCCTGGTTCAGTCTCTGAAGGTTGTGCTTTTCTAAGAATTTGTCCATTTCTTCCAGGTTGTCCATTTTATTGGCAGATAGTTGCTTGTAGTGATTCTCATGATCCTCGTATTTCTGCAGTGTCAGTTATTACTTCTCCTTTTTCATTTCATTTGAGTCTTCTCCCTGTTTTTTCTTCATAAGGCTGGCTAATGGTTTATCAAGTTTGTTTATCTTCTCAAAGAACCAGGTTTTAGTTTTATTGATCTCTGCTACTGTTTTCGTCATTTCTTTTCCATTTATTTCTGAACTTTTTGATTTCTTTCTTTCTGCTAACTTGGGATTTTTTGTTTTTCTTTCTCTATTGCTTTAGGTGAAAGGTTAGGTTGTTTATTTGAGATTTTTCTTGTTTCTTGAGGTAGGATTGTATTGCTATTAACTTTTGCTGCATTCCATAGGTTTTGGGTATTTTCATTGTCCTTTCTAGGTATTTTTTTATTTCCTCTTTGATTTCTTCAGTGACCTCTTGGTTACTGAGTAGCATATTATTTAGCCTCCATGTGTTTGTATTTTTTACATTTTTTTTTCCTGTAATTGATATCTAGTCTCATCACATTTTGGTCAGAAAAGATAGTTGGTACGATTTCAATATTCTTAAATTTAGCAAGGCTTGATTTGTGACGCAAGAAATGATGTATCCTGGGGAATGTTCCATGAGCATTTGAGATGAAAGTGTATTTTGTTGTTTTGGATGGAATGTCCTATACATATCAATTAAGTCCATCTTGTTTAATGTATAATTTAAAACTTGTGTTTCCTTATTTATTTTCATTTTGATTAATCAGTCCATTGGTGAAAGTGTGCTGTTAAAGTCCCCTACTATGATTGTGTTACTGTCGAGTTCCCCTTTTATGGCTGTTAGTATTTGCGTTATGTATTGAGGTGCTCCTATGTTGTGTGCATAAATATTTACAATTGTTATATCTTCTTCTTGGATTGATCCCTTGATCATTACATAGTGGCCTTCTTTGTCTCCTGTAATAGTCTTTATTTTAAAGTGTACCTTGCCTGATAAGTATTGCTACTCCAGCTTTCTTTTGGTTTCCATTTGCATGGAATATCTTTTTCCATCCCCTCACTTGCAGTCTCTATGTGTCCGTAAATCTGAAGTGGGTCTCTTGTAGACAGCACATATATGGGTCTTGTTTCTGTATCCATTCAGCCAGTCTATGTCTTTTGATTGGAGCATCTAATGCATTTACATTTAAGGTAATTATCGATATATACGTTCCTATTACCATTTTCTTAATTGTTTTGGTTTGTTATTGTAGGTCTTTTCCTTCTGTTGTGTTTCCTGCCTAGAGAAGTTCCTTTAGCATTTGTTGTAAAGCTGGTTTGGTGGTGTTGAATTGTCTTAGCTTTTGCTTGTCTGTAAAGGTTTTAATTCCTCCGTCGCATCTGAATGAGATCCTTGCTGGGTAGAGTAATCTTGGTTGTAGGTATTTCCCTTTCATCACTTTCAATATGTCCTGGCACTCCCTTCTGGCTTGCAGAGTTTCTGCTGAAAGATCAGCTGTTAACCTTATGGGGATTCCCTCATATGGTATTTGTTGCTTTTCCCTTGCTGCTTTTAATATTTGTTCTTTGTATTTATTTATTTATTTATTTATTTTTGCGGTACGCGGGCCTCTCACTGTTGTGGCCTCTCCCGTTGCGGAGCACAGGCTACAGACGCGCAGGCTCAGCGGCTATGGCTCACGGGCCTAGCCGCTCTGCAGCATGTGGGATCTTCCCAGACCGGGGCACGAACCCGTGTCCCCTGCATCGGCAGGCAGACTCTCAACCACTGCGCCAGCAGGGAAGTCCTGTATTTAATTTTTGAGAATTTGATTAATATGTGTCTTGGCATGTTTCTCCTTGGATTTATCCTGTATGGGACTCTCTGCGCGTTCTGGACTTGAATGACTATTTCCTTTCCCATATTAGGGAAGTTTTCAACTATGATCTCTTCAAATATTTTCTCAGTCCATTTCTTTTTCTCTTCTTCTCCTGGTACCCCTATAATTCGAATGTTGGTGCATTTATTATTGTCCCAGATGTCTCTGAGACTGTCCTCAATTCTTTTCATTCTTTTTACTTTATTCTGCTCTGTGGTAATTATTTCCACTATTTTATCTTCCAGGTCAATCATCCATTCTTCTGCCTCAGTAATTCTGCTATTGATTCCTCCTAGAGAATTTTTAATTTCATTTATTGTGCTATTCATCATTATCTGTTTGCTCTTTAGTTCTTCTAGATCTTTGTTAAACATTTCTTGTATTTTCTCCATTCTATTTCCAAGATTTTGTATCATCTTTACGATCATTACTCTGAATTCTTTTTCAGGTAGACTGCCTATTTCCTCTTCATTTGTTTGGTCTGGTGGGTTTTTACTTTGCTCCTTCACCTTCTGAGTATTTCTCTGTCTTCTCATTTTGCTTAACCTACTGAGTTTGGCGTTTCCTTTTCTCACTGTTTTTGCTGTCTGTCCCCAGTGGGTAAGGTTGGTTTAGTGGGTTGTGTACGCTTCCTGGTGGAGGGGACTGCTGCCTGTGTTCTGGTGGATGAGGCTGGATCTTGTCTTTCTGTTGGGCAGAACCACATCCGGTGGTGTGTTTTGGGGTGTCTGTGAACTTATTATGATTTTAGGCAGCCTTTCTGCTAATGGGTGGATTTGTGTTCCTGTCTTGCTAGTTGTTTGCCAGCGGATGTCCAGCACTGGAGCTTGCTGGTTGTTGAGTGGAACTGGGTCTTAGCGTTGAGATGGAGATCTCCGGGAGAGCTCTCGCCAATTGATATTACGTGGGCCTGGGAGGTCTCTGGTGGTCCAATGTCCTGAACTCTGCTCTCCCACCTCAGATGCTCAGGCTTGACACCAGGCCAGAGGACCGAAACCCTGTCAGCCACATGGCTTTGGGGAAGTCTGAGGTCTTCTGCCAGCGTTCAGTAGCTGTTCTGTTGGAGTTGTTCCATATGTAGATTTATTTTTGATTTATTTGTGGGGAGGAAGGTGATCTCCACATCTTACTCCTCTGCCATCCTGAAGGTCCTCTAATCTCTGTTTATCTTTAATTTTTGCCATTTTAATTATAGTGAGTCTTGGTGTGATCCTCTTTGGGTTGAGACTCAAACCCAATCTTCCTGGACCTGGAAGTCTGTTTCCTTTCCCAGGTTAGGAAAGTTTTCAGCTATTCAAATGTGTTCTCTGTCCCTTTCTCTCTCTCTTCTCCTTCTGGGACCCCTACAGTGCAAATGTTAGTATACTTGATGTTGTCTTAGAGGTCTCTTAGACTGTCATCATTTCTCTTTATTCTTTTTCTTTTCCCTTTTCATCTTTAATGATTGCCACTACTCTGTCTTTCAGCTCACTGATCCATTCCTTTGTATCGTCTAATCTAATGTTGATTCCTTCTAGTGTATTTTTCATTTCAGTTATTATATTCTTCATCTCTATTTGGTTCTTTACATGTTCTAACTCTTTGTTAGAAACTTCTAACTTCTCAATCTGGTCATGCAGTCTTCTCCCAATATCTCTGATTATCTTTACCATCATTATTTAGAAATCTCTGATGGCAGACTGGCTACCTTCACTTACTTAGTTCTTCTTCTGGGGTTTTATCTTATTCTTCGTCTTGAATATATTTCTGTGTTTCCTCATTTTGCCTAAATTGCTGTTTTTATTTCTATGTATCTAGTAGTTTGGCTACATTTCCTGACATTGAAGAAGTGGCCTTTTGTGTCCTATGTGTCCCAGTAGCACATGCCCCTTTGGTCACCAGTGCTATATGCTCTAGGGGTGCCCCCTATTTGGGCTGTATGGGTCCTTCTGTTGTAACACACTAACTACTGTGGGGGTCAAGGCTGGCCACCCACCCAGTGGTTGCCAGCCCTTGCCTTGTGCAGAGGCTGCCAGCCACTGGTGGGAGGGCTTGTTTCACAAGGCTGCTGGCTGCACATCCCTGGAGGGGTCCAGGGCTAGTGCTGTCCCACTGGTAGGCACATTCATGTCCCAGAATCTCTGGCTGCAGGCCCTGAGGGTCCTGGGGCTAGTACCTGCACACTGATATATGGGATCAGGTCCTGGACCCTCTGGTGGACAATCCCAGATCCAGGGGCAGCTTTGGGCTCAGGGGGTCTTGAGGCTGCAGGCCTGCTGGTGGGTGAGTCTATGTCTTCTCCCGGCTAGTTACTTGGCCTGTGGCATTACTGTGCCAGTGCTGACAGGCTGGTGGGCAGGGCCAGGTTCTGGTGCTAATAAGCTAGAGGAAGGACTCCAGAATGGTTCCTGTCGGCACCAGTATCCACATGGTAGAATGATCTCCCCAAAATGCCTGCTCCCAAGGTCTGTTTCCAGGGTGTGCTCCAGTTGCCTCCTGCCTCTCTGGGAGACTTTCCAAGATCAGAATGTTGGTCTGACCCAGGTTTCTTTCCAATTACTGCTTCTGTCTTGGGTCCTGAAGCATGTGAGATTTTGTGTGAACCCTTTAATAGTGGAGTTTCTGTTTCCCACAGCCCTCTGGCTCTCCAAAAAGTAAGCCCTATGGGCCTTCAAAACCAAATACAGTGTAGGCTTGTCTTCCTGGTGCAGGACTCCCTGGCTGGGGAGCCTGATAGGGGCTCAGACCCCTTGCTGCAATTGTAATTATCCTCCTATTTGTGGGTCTTTTCCCAAGGGTATGGGTTTTGACTATACTTCATCTCTGCCCCTCCTACCCATCTCATTGTGGCACCTTCTTTATATCTTTAGTTGTAGAACATCTTTTCTGCTAGTCTTCTGGTTTTTATCATCAATAGATGCTCTATAAATAGTTGTAATTTTGGTATGCCTTTGGGAGGAGATGAGCTCAGGATCTTTCTACTCCACCATCTTGGATGCTCCCATCCCCAGATATCTTATTAGTAATTAGAGGCGTTGTAGAGTGATAACAAATCATTATTTTGCATGTAGAAGAGCAAGCAAAACAGGAAGAAACCGGGTCCCCTTCCAAATACTGGAATGAATGCTAATTGGATGCTATTAATGACCTCTACCACTAATGCTCTCTATTCTTCCAAAATTCCCAGCTCAAAATATCTGCCAGTTTTTCCCTCTGGCTGCCCCCCAAAATGCACTGGCTCAGAACAATTGTGGGGAATACATGAGGCACAGGTCCAAGAATGTTAACACAGATAACACTTGTTCCTATTAAATCTTCATATTGCTCTCACCTATCTCATGGTTAAACAATTCTAGACTTCCATCCTTGACCCAAATGATTGCTGCACTCTAAATAAAGCTTTTGTGTTTTTCATCCTTCCATTCCATCTCTCTAAATGTTTTGGTGTACCTGGCCAACCCCTTCTTGTACTTAAAGTCCTAGCACAAATATCAGCGCTTCTCTGAAACCATGCTCTATTTGTCTAGTTCAAGCTGACTCATTCAACACTTGCAATACCATAGAATTCAGTGTACAAATCAATCATTGTCACATCATGTCAATTTTCTTTTTACAAATATTTCTTTTCCTCACTTGAAAGTCATCTCTTAAGTAAAGAGATTTTTGTTTCATGATTTTCTCTGCCTCGGTGCCTGGCCAAACATGTGTGTAGCTTCTATGTTGAATGGGATTAGAATTTAAGTTTGTTTTTAGCTTGATATCTAATTTAACAAGATCTGTCTTCCAATATGTCCATAATGACTCTTGGGCTAGAGATTTTTAGTTCTCCACTGGCACTCAGTCAGTTCATTCCATTAAATGCAAAACCAATCTGGGATAGCTGCTCTAAGAAATTAAACTCTGTTCTTCTCTTTCCAAAAAAAAAAAAAAAAAATCCTACAAACTCTCCAGTCTTCAGGGAGGTATTTCATATATATACATATATATGATTTTCAATGAAGAAAAATAAATAATTGGTTTCCTTAATTAGTTCCGCATAGCTGAGTCTGTCGCTGTTAAATTCACGGCTGTACTACCTCAGTCCTTAAATAAAAGGAAGGGAAACTCTGAGCCTAATTCACCTTCTTCATAAGGGTGAAGGTTATATTTTTTCAAAAGGCAACTAAAAGGAGTATTTCAAATAGAACATTTAATATTTAGGGTTCTGAATTTCTTCTTAACAAGTTGTTTTGATTTAAAGGCAGATGCACAGCCTAAGAAGAAATTCTTTGCTGGACATTTGGATCTGATAACATCCTTAACCTATTCCTCTCTTTGCCAAATCCCACTTTGGTAAAATATAGTTAATTGTAAACAAAGGAGAAAATAGTTATTAAATGGAGGAATAAAGACTCAGATTTTTATTGCTCATCCAGAAATTCATTCAATCAACAGTTTTCGTAGAATCATCTACTAGAAAAACACAAAGAGAAAGTTTACTTTAAAAAACTAGAATAGGGCTTCCCTGGTGGCGCAGTGGTTGAGAGTCCGCCTGCCGAAGCAGGGGACACAGGTTTGTGCCCCGGTCCAGGAAGATCCCACATGCCGCGGAGCGGCTGGGCCCGTGAGCCATGGCTGCTGAGCCTGCACGTCCGGAGCCTGTGCTCCGCAGTGGGAGAGGCCACAACAGTGAGAGGCCCGCGTACCACAAAAAAAAAAAAAAAAAAAAAGAATAAAACTCATTTTACCTTCAATTATCATGTGGGTTCACTGAACTCTTTTGTTTGTAAAATAACTTAAAATTTTGAAAACTGAAAAAGGTACAGTAGACTCAAATGGCAAATAGTTATGGATATTTTCCTGGAATTCCAAGGCTTAAGGTATATTTGTTTGTTGTCTTTGTGTTTTTGATGTTGTTGTTGTTTGTTTTGGGGGTTTTTTTGGCAATTATTTCTCTCCTGCAGGGATGTATAGTCAAATCACTGTGTTTTTAAGTTACTTTGAATAGTCCTATCCCAAGATAAAAATTTGTTAATTAGCTTTTTGTTTTGATTTGATTTTTAGGATTGCTTTTAAAATTTTAATTTTATTGTATAATTGTGTATAATGCTTTCATGATTCCAAATTCAAAACAACAAAGAAGTCTAGACTTAATACCCTCCCCCTTCATTCTATTCCCTTTCTTTTCCTATAAATAAACATTTAAAATATATTATGGTTTATCTTTTTTTAAAATATAAGCATATAATAAGTATAATTTAGATCTTATACTTCAATACAAGTATACATATTAATAACCCTTTTCTTAAATAACCAGATCTATAGATTGTTACCTATTTCTGTGCAACAAACCACCCCAAACACAGTGGAGTGAAATAGAAATCATGTATTTGTTCATGCTGGTTGTTGACTTGATCTCTTTTTTCCATGTGTTGTCTCATCCTGAAGGTTAGCTCAAGCTTTTTTACACAGCAGTTCTAGGGTAGCAAGCAAAAGTAGAAGCTATAATGCCTTTTGAGACTTAGGCTGAAAAGTTTCACATCTATTACAGTGTATTGGTTTAAGCCACTTCCAAAGCAAGTCCAGATTCACGAGGTAGAGGAATAAATTCTACCTTTTCAGGGGAAGAGCAACCAAGCACACTGTACAGAACACGCACATTGTAGGAAGAAATCTTTGTGACTATCTGATCTGTTCTCAGGACCTTCTTCCTACCCATATCTGAAAAGGTTTCAGTAAAGCAACACATTAGCAAAAGGGAATGATAAATGTCATGGGCTCTAGTCAATTGTGTTAGCAACTAGTCTGCCTTTTGGGCGAGGAAACATGGAATAAGTGTGGAAAGAGGGGCAGAGTTCTTCATGAGAGTGTGTTTGCTGCTTACTCAGAAATTCAATTGTGTTCTTCCAAACATAGTTCCAATTTTGTGAAAATGTCCCCTTAATCCCCATGAAACTAAGGGAAGTGACTTCATCTCTAGTTGTCCTGAGTTCATCAGTGAATGACATTCTTACGGTAACTCTTTCTCAACTAGCAGTGGTTTTGAGATATAAATTGGCCCAAACTAAAGGAAAGTGTGTTCATGTAATTCTTGGCAGAACAGCTGCTCTCTCACCCCTGCTGGACATGAAAAACAATCCCTTTGGTCACAATTTTTTTGCAAAGTATTTAAACAGCATAAAGGCAACCAGCCTCAGAGGAAGCCAATACTGAGGATAGAAGATTGGAAAGACAATAAGAACCAGGCACTCTGATGATTCTATTCCATTCCACACCTGAAGCCTGTCCTGCTAGACTTTCATTTATGCAAGATTTCAACACTTTCATTTCTTAAAACAGGTTAAGATTATTTTTGTTATTTAACTTTGGATCCTGCCATCACTAGTACGGGGATTTGAGTTTAGAAAATTGTTTTCCTATTTATGATATATTTAACATTGATGCTACATCATTTGCCTACCAGTAGTGAGACAGGTTCTATTGTTCTCAACACTATTTTGGAGTTAAAGAATCTGACGCTCAGAGAATGTTAATAAAACAAAACGAGACAATGAATGAAACAGTGTGTTAGACCCAGTCCAGAGCCTTAGAGGAGAGGTTTGATGAATGTTAGTCTTAGGATGAATTCCCATTTCCCAAGGGCTTTACTACAACATTCCCAGCCCCAAACCTTACTACTAAAATTTGCAGATTCACAACTTGAATTCAAGTTCTATTTCTTTCTTACTCTGCCACCATGCTTATAGTTGGTATTCATCCCAGAAATTCTTTGGTGAGAGCAAACTCTTGAAGGAAACAGTGTTCTGGGACAAGGAGAAGTATTTTTTGAACATTAGAATACTCCCCTAGAAAGGAAGACCTAGAAAAAGATGCTTCCAGGGCAGCATAAGGGCAATATGTATATAAATATGAAGAAAACAGTAAAAGTGACCTAAAAGGAAGCAGAAAGGATGATAGATTTAGAGCAGTGAAAAACCTTGAAAAGAGCACTGATTTTGGAATCAAGCAGCCTGGTTTGAAATCACAAATATCTCTCGGATATTATCTCTTCAAGACAATATCTTCCTGATTAACACAGGGGTAACAATATCTACCTAGAAGGTCAAAAACTTATTAAATGATAATATATAGAGCAGGGGTCCCCAACCCCCAGGCCTGCTAGGAACCAGGCGGAACAGCAGGGGGAGAGAGGAGGGCGAGCGAGTGGAGCTTCATCTGCCGCTCATCCCTCGCCATGGCTCGCATTACCGCCGGAACCAGGCCACACCTCCACCCCATCCATGGAAAAATTTTCTTCCATGAAACTGGTCCCTGGTGCCGAAAAGGTTGGGGACAACTGATATAGAGGATACCTAGCACAGGCTATACTTCACATCTGGTACTCCATAAATGTTACTGTAAAGACATGCTCTGGTGGGAATGGACCCAAGCTTTTGGAATTCTGACTACAAGTGTGTGTGTATGTGTCTTTAGGAGTGGGCTTCCATTTTATAGCCAGAAATATTCTGCTTTTTTACAGATGAACTCTTGATTTCAACTTTGGGGCAACGCTTCCTTTCTCTTTTATGAAAAGAAATATTATATTTGTAGTTTGCTGATATAATAGTAAAGCAAAGCAAAAGGAAAGGAGAGAAGTTTCAGATAAGGGATAGCTAAACTATACTACACAATATATTTCATTTTTTCAGGAGCGAGAGAATATGCTTCTTTCCTAAATATGGGTTAAACTTTCCTCTCTCCAAAAATCATGTTAATTCTTAAGAGATATGCATGAGCTAGCTATTATTACCCATTGGAGACTGGCATAGAGACATGCTGTTGGCAGGAAGTTCTCAGAGGCGTAGCCTCACTGCATGATGTTCAGGAATCTGGTAGGGAAGACTGAAGCCCAATCTGTAGCTTCCACTGAAGTCTTCCATGTGTTATTTTCCTGAGCTTCAAAACTCAGACTACGGGAAATGTCCTGTACTTGGAATATGCCATTCAAATGGCCTGGCCAAAGACACGTTCTCTGGGTAAGGGGAGCTGTTTTGATAAAGACAGTGAACATTCTGGCAACCATCATGGGCATGAGGAATTTTTCAGGGGAGTGTAAAGACTCCCTTGAAAATTGGAATTGGAATCGTCTACACAAGATAGGTTCGAAATCATATCCGTGTATTCATTTTTTTGTCATATCATATCATATTCATTTTTTTGTCCACTCAATAAACATGTATTGAGTAGCTATTATGTAGCAACTAGTATTCAGGTGTTTGGAATAGAGTCATACAAAACCTCTGCTTAAGGAGTTTCACTCTAGTTGGAGATATGGACAATAAACAAGTAAAACAATACATAAGCAATATATAAGCAAATAAATGCAGGTAATAATCATTACTGTGAAAATAATATTTTCTCTGATCAAGGAAGACCCCACTGAGAAGGTCACATTTGAGCAGATGTTTAAATAATATAAAGAAGCAGAGTAATGGCCCCAACAAAGATGACCACATCCTCATCTCTGGAACCTATGGATATGTCATTTTACATGGCAAAAGAGAATTTGCAGATGTGACCTTTAGGGTTAGGGACCCTGATGTGGGGAGATGACGATCCATGTGGGGCTGGATGAGCCACGTGGACCCAATCTAATCACTGAGTCTACAAGTGGAAGAGGAAGTCATAACAGCGGGTCAGAAAGATGTGGCATGAGAAGGACTGAACACACTGTTGCTGGCTTTGAAGATGGAGAAAAGACACCACAAGCCAAGCAGTGCAGTTTGGCTTCTAAGAGCTGGAAATGGAACTCAGTCGACAGCCAGGAGGAAAACAGGGACCTTGGGCCTACAGTCCCAGTAACTGAATTCTGCCAGTAACCATAATGAGCAGTAAATGAATTCTCCCCTAGAGCCTGCGAGAAGGAATGCAGCCCTGCTGACCACTTGATTTGAGCTCCGTAAGAGTCATACTCGACTTCTGACTTACAGAAGTGTGAGATCATAAAAGTGTGCTGTTTTATACCATGAAGCTTTGTACAGCAACAAGAGAAAACTAATACCCATGCAGAGATAAGAGGGGCCCGCATTCCAGACTGTGGATACAGTAACGCACAGGCCCTAGCATGGCGGAGGTGGAGAGTGACAATCAGCACAGATGTTTGCAATATTTAGACGCTCTCCAGAGTGTCAAGATGTACTTGAAGAAGGAAACTTGGTAAAGATATCTAATGCCTCACCATCAACTGAGGTACAGGTTTAGGCTTTTATGAGTTGGAGAAAGATGAATTATCACACAAATTTGTGAAGCCTAGATATCTGGGTTTTATTAGTAATGCTTCATAGCTGGAATTCATACCAAGCCTCTCAAACAAAAGTTTGCTGTTCGGCAAACACTGGAGTTCCAGGGTAGAAATCTTAGCAATAACAAGGAACCAGCCTGAAGAGTCCATTTGTATGAACATTTGATAAACAAAAAAGGATGGAGGCATCACTCCATCAGTGCAGCAGCATAGCTATATGATCCCCTTAGTAGGGCGGGGCATCTGACAATAAGTAGAGAATGAGCAGAGGAAGGGTGACCCTGGTTGAGCAGAAGAGGGTGTTTATGGTCCTGAAAGAGCTTTTCTTTTTGCGAGAGAGGGAAGAGCCTTTCTGAGGGACGATGCCGTTAGCTTTTTCATAGGGGACACTGAAGCAGGCAATTTAACTACCTTTCAGAAGCAATCTCTCTGCTTTTCTATTTTACTGTGTTTCATTTCAGCTTTTCTCTTTTTCTCTAAATTGTGTAACCAATTGCAAACATGTCCCAGGAAAAGGGAAGAATAGATGTCATCCTGTACTCTGGCTTCCAGCCATGTGCTGCCCCTTCCCTGCTTTTACAGACTACAAACTTCACACCAGCCAGCTGAGAAATGGCCAAAGTGAAAAGCAATTTGCAAGTGGGAAGCATCCTGGCTGTCATTATTGACTTGTGGTAAAGGCAGATGGGACATTGTGCAAGGGTCTGGGGAGGGAAATAAGGAGACAGTGGACACAATAAGAAGCTGGCGTGCGTGGACACTGCTTCTTGGAGAGGGAGCTGAGATGAATAGAGAGAAATGCAGGCATTAATGCTTCCTGTATATACATCCTGGCATGGAATCGGGGTGAAGGCTGAGGGAGGGCCCACTGGGACGGCACAGCATAGTGGTTAATAGTCCTGGCGATGTGAAGCCTGGGTGTAGGTGCTTGCACTGCCACTTTTTATCTGTATGACCTCAGCAATTAATGTACATCTTCTGTACCTTATTTCGATATTGTGATGATGGCATGATACTACATATAAAGTGCCAAGGACTTACGTGCTCTTGGTAAACATTAGTAAATGCTATTACTATTCTTGACATGTATTTTTCAAGGGTGGCTAAGTTCTAAATAACTTTTAGATACTTTGCTACAACTAGAAGTAAGTAGGAACACACACCGTGCCTCAGAGGAGACACGTCACATAATCAACAAACGTTAGAGCTGAGAGACATTTTGGTGATCAATGAAACCAATCCCCTTAACTGACAGGTAAGGAAAACGATGCTCACAATGTTTTGTGATTTGTTCAAGATCACAAAGCCAGTAAGGGACTAGGCAGCCAGGTAAAGACGGGATGTCTCACTCTCACTCATGAGATGTCTCACTCATCCTGTGACTGTCTAGACACAAAGTGTTTGTTGTTTTTGCTACATGATTTGAAATCATTGCCTTCTATGATCCATAAGACTGAGACCATGGAAATCACATACATGTAACCATGTACCGCCAGCTCACGCTGCATTTTATCCCCCACCCGCATTACGACTTCTGTGGGGAGAAGAGCCTCTGCCTATCTCCTATTTCTTCATATTTTTCATGTTTCCAGGAAGATGGCAATGGATCTCCTGAGTCACCAATCCCAGTGGAATCATCTGATTCTAATGGTTTCAATATTCTTAGGGGGAAAAAAAGATGTATTTCAATTTAGAGGTTACAAAGTAGCTGTAGCCAAACCACAGACAGTTTTGTTTTTTTCCAAAAATGTTGTGAACCTTTTGAATCCGACAGCCTACCCCAGTTTTCACAGCCTCCGCCATTCTCCTTCTTAGACTCAACTTTATCCACACATTTACTTATTTTTGTGTCTGCCTGGGCACTGTATATTTTATTTAGTGACTCCTGGTATGTACGAGCTTTTTCTAATTAAAAAAATTATGTACTTTCAATAAAGCTTTCTATTTAGACATTCCCATTGCATTAACGAGAAGCTGTTACGTATTTTCTGAGTTTAAACTTCTGGATTTAAGTAAAGAGGGCTTTCTTCACCAGGACGTGGTAACTTAATGTGATATCCTAACGAGAGTTATAAAAACTAATATAGTTGTTGCTGGGAAAGTATCTTGTAGATGTAGTTAACATCAGTACACTTTCAGTAAAAAGATTGCCTCAATTATGTGGGAAGGTCTCACCCAATCAGTGGAAAGGCTTTAAGAGCAAAACGGGTTTTCTGAGAAAGAAGAAATTCTGCCTCAAGACAGAGTTTCCAGCCTGCAGGACTGCCCTGTGGATTTAAATCTTGTGGGCCCCCATAACTGTGAAAGCTAATTCTTTGAAATAAATCTCTTTATACAGATTTAAATCTATATAAATATATATACCATTATATAATATATAAATACGTATATCTTATTATATATATCCTACTAAATATATCCTATGGGTCTGTTTCTCTGGAATACCCTGCCAGTTCAGAGGGAAAGTAAAACATTAGCCAATGGTTCATGGGAGACATTACCAAATGTTTTAGATAAGGTAATGCTAGCCGCTGAAATAGCTGGACCATGAATTTCTACAGTTTAACCCATTAGAAAATTGTTTCTCACTCACACAGTGAACATCTAACAGGTGGAGGTGGGGAGAAGAGACCCAGCATAGCAAAGGCTTAGAAACTATGTGACATTCAAGGTCACCTACAGCCAGCAGACAGGGAAGAAATAGAATGGAGGATCCAGTGAAAGGTTTTCTAAGCCAGGATCATTTCTATACACATTCCGTTGGCCAGGATTTGGTCATCTGGCCATACCTAACTTCAAGGAAACATGAGCTAGCTCTTTCCCAGGAGAAACTGAAAATGTGCTTGGCAAACAATTAGCCATTCTCTGTCATGCAAAGTCATTAGTAGAGAAGCTTCTTGGAAAATATCATGTATTCTTGCTAGGACTATCTTGTTTGTTAAAATTTTGTGACTAACTTGTTATGTATTGTGATCTCAGTACAGGAACAAATATAGAAAATGGAAAAAAAAAAAAAAAACAACCAGAATTAGATAGCAAAGAAAGCAAAGTCTGAGGCAGGAGACAATTTAAAACAGCAATTAGAGTCTAATTAAATCCAAGGTTTGGTATCATTATCAGAAGTGAAGACATAGCTAATTTTGCTGAAAGCAAGTTTCAGTTCAGGTTATGGTCATTCAATAAGGGAATATTTTCTTCCCAGCAGAAAACACTAATTTTGAAAACCACTTAAAAGATTCTCAGTAATGGATGGTATGTATGTGTGTGCATTTTAATCTCTTTATCCATATTGTCTATGTGGTATTTAGTCTTTGTACTTAAATCAACAGTGATTGTTTGTTGTAGCATGAGAAATTTTTGGCTCATTGATTTTCCATAGCACTGAAATGTCACATTAGCTCAAGGTGAAAAGCTAACAGGATGTGAATAATGATAATAATAATCAGAACGATAATAGAAAGAATCATACACCTGAATGTACATTAAAGTCCTCTATTACTCTCAGGGCTCTGGTGACATTTCAAACAGCAGGAGAAGAGAGAGAAAATGGTCTGTTAACATCATTCTCTCTGGAGGCCACTGCAACCTTGGCTACACATTTTGGTATAGATGGCAATTTACAGAATGAATGAATGAGAACCAAGGACACGGGTCCCACCTACTGTGTAACGCCCTCCCCCCCCGCCCCCATTTTACTCTGTTTCCAGGCACAATTCATTAATGTTCAGTCTTCCACATTCCTGTCTGAGACACACACTTGAACTTACAAAAGTAGAGAATTCTCAAAACAGGCATTTGGAATTTGCGATAGGCACAGGATTCGGTCATCTGGCCATACCTAACTTCAAGGAAACATGAGCTAACATTGAGTAAACGCACTTGAGTTAGATATAGCTTGGGATCCCAGGGAGACTAGGTATCACCAACACCCAGAACATTCACTGAGTCTCAGAATTTTCGGGCCAAGGACCCTGGCTTATGCTAATGATATTAAAAAATAAAAATGAAAGAAAAGAGTCTCAGATCCTGATCCCACTTAAGCAAAGTAATATCTTACTTTGCTTTTTAGGTATTCTAATTCCCTGCTGGTAATTGTAGATTCATAATTATAAACAAATGAATTTATCATTCTATTACTCCAGAAAGTTGCTTCAGAACCCAGTCTCCCCCCACCCACCTCCCACCAGATTCTGTTTAATTCCACTGTGATACCTTCTTGTGGAATTCTAAATTTCTATATTATAGCACTTTGTCACACGTCAAATGGATTTTTTAAAAAAATGGTTAATGTCTTCTTTCCCTCTAGACTGTATGGTAGGGGATACAGTTCCTACTGTCTTTCAGTTCTGCATCTTCAGGACCCAGAAGAGGGTAAAGACAGTGGCACTCAATCAGTGGATGCTCCGTGACTGACCTGAGAGTGCCCCATTCCTCCCTATGTAGGGCTGACAATGGTTCTGCTTTCAGACTGAATTTTACCACAGTATTTCATTCTAAATCTGCAACTATCTATCTCCAATCCATCTTACTCCATCATCTGTTCAATTGATCTCATAACTCTTGACTATATTTTTACTTGTTCAGAACAGGCCAGTCTTTAACTCTTCACCACACTGTTCATTATTATCTGTAAGTCCTTACTCGTGCCATGTTGTTATTACATTACATAGGCTTAGTATTAGGCTTACATTATAATGGGAACAGTCTCAACATTTCCAACTCTTCCTGTTGATTCCAACTGTTCTTAAAGACTTACGGGCATTGCAATGAGATAATGATGACATGCCCCTAAACTGTTTTTTAAGAAAAAGAGGTATAACTTTTCAGAGACAAACTATAAAATCAACACAAGATGCATCATAGCCGTGATACACAATTAAATGGAAAGAAAAATTCCCAGACGATCAAGACTTGATACTAATCAAACTAAAGAGGTTGAGCACATCTGAAGTGTCACATTTGGAAAGAAATTCTTAGCCACGTTTTATGAATACTGACTCAAACTCTGATTAAAAGGAAGGGTTCTAAATTCATTAACTAATATCCTGGTCCTCAGAGACAGTATATCACAGAAAATAGTTGTAACATTAAATTGTCCACTCTTATAACTAATTTTTATTATGAATCTATACTCATCAAGCTAGCCTCGGATTATTGTTTTTTAATAAGGAGATGAAATCTTATTTATCAAAATATTGACCATTTTCATTTTGATATACATACTTTAGTCTCTTGTGAATTTATTCAGCACGAATCAGTGTCCCTGAATAACCCAACTCAGCTCACTGACAAGTTCAAGTTTCTGTACCTGCAAAGCTGAGGAACTTTGGTGTATTAGTGTATTACTCAGGGTTTCTAGAGAAACGGAGCCAATAAAAGATATATTAATAGATAAATGACTGATAGATATAGAGATAGATATCTCATATCTGTTTACTTATATCTATATTTGAAAGTGATTTCTTATAACATTTTGCCTTACATGATTATAGAGGCTGAAAAGTCCCATGATCTGCCATCTGCCAGCTGGAGAGCCAGTGGTGTAGACTGCAGTCCAGGTCTGAATGCCTGAGAACCAGGAGCCCTGAGGACAGGAGAAGTTGATGTTTCAGCTCACGCAGTCAGATACAGAGCAAATTCAACCTTCCCCTGCCTTTTGTTCTATTCTGGCCCTCCGTGGGTGGGATAATACCCACCCACATTGGGGAGGGCCATCGTCATCTCCTTTCCTCAGCCCACCAATTCAAATGCTAATCTCTTCCAGAAACACCCCCACAGACACAGCCAGAGATAATGTTTAACCAGCTCTGTGGGCACCCCATGGCCCAGTCAAGTTGCCACATGAATGAACCATCACACTTAGACTTCTATTTCATAAGACTTCCACTTCTAAGGTAATGTATGCCTATTAGATTTCTTGAAGGCCAATCAGGCAACTTTCCCTGGAAATATTCTAACATCTCAATCTCTATATTTTCTTTCTCTCAGAGTTACATAAAATTCATCACCCCCATGGAGTTCTTTGTGACTGACCCTAGCCCATACCACAAGCACCTTATTTTGTGAGCATTCTGGGCTAGAGGACTGTTTGTATGTACCAGCAAAAGAATGCATGATGGTAGTTTGTTGCCATGTAAAATAATGATGATTTTTAGGATTATGTAATACCAACATGGTATGTATTCTCATTAACTGTAAACTCTATTTTCTGACTATTACCATGCACTGTAATCATCATGATCTATAATCTCTCCAGAAATTACCAAAATAGAATGAGCTATCTCTTCCAGGTCAGAAATAATACTGAAATCCTAAAATCATCTCTTTTATACGATAAGCCCTTTGGGAGTTAAGGGAGACCCACACCATAGGCATAGGTCTTCAGGGACTGGTGGATTCCACACATTTGATAATGGCACTAAGCAGAGACACAGAGCAAACAGGCAAGCGAATTCCCATGTCAGAAAGCAATTAGATATGCTAATTACAAAATAATATATGTAAATGTTCAAATGTATGTGTGTGTGATCATTAACCACCACACAGTGGAAATCACTTCCTTTTTACAGAATTCTCTTCTCCCCAGGGTATTTCCAACAGATGCAGAACCCCACACGTACCACTTACCAACCAGAATACCATCTCAAATTGGCCTTCAAAGTCCTAGCCAGGGTCAGAAATGACTGACCATTTGAGTGCTACGGACTCCAGTGCAATAAACAAGCAATAAACAAGCTCTTGGGTTTCATGTGTTATAAATTCTCTGATCAAAATTTGGACACTCTTAGTTGAATACTTCTTATCAAGCAGTAAATAGTAACACTTGAGGTGAAATGGGAGTTGCATTCTGATTTAATCTTAATGATTAAAGATTAAAGGATCCTTTTTCCTTTCACTCCCTCTCTTCCTTTAACCAACTGTGAATCCTTAGCCAGCAGTTTTTCCTGTCCAATTTCCTTGAGCTTCTGTATCCTTATCTGTAAAACAGGAATGATTCCACTACTTGATATATCTTTAAACAAGTTACTGAGAGGAATCATATTGAATACTGAACACGAGTGTTGTAAAACATATAACAAAGTACGTAAAGACACATAACTATGCCGTCCTGTAGAAATTTAAATTGCTGCCGGTTTATATCCCGTATATATACACAGAACTAGGAACCTGAAAATTGATGAAAAAAGACCCTGCTGAATTGAGATTTGAATGAATTTTTGTTTTCATTCCTTAGCTCTGAAAAGAGGTGAAAATACTGTGTGATGAAATGAGAGAAAAAGCACAGGTGAGAAAAAGTGAACACTGTAATCTAAAGAAAATGGATTTAGGCTGTGAGTTAGAACTGCTTCTGGTTCCAATTCCCCTGTGTGACTCTTTGGCCTCATTTTTCTCCACTTTCAAACACATATTTCTTACTTCTCTGATGAAGTTGCTATATGAGAAACGTGGGTTATCTACTTAAACTCTAGAGAATTGGCAGGGGATGGAAGACCAAGGGAAATCTCATTTTTCAAGGAGAGATGAAGAGATGATACAGAAAATAGAAGACAAGTTAGTTACCCGTAGCACCATCCGTTTACAAAGGTCTTTAGAGTTTATGTACAGCATCTTATACAATCTTCATGCCACCTGAGAGGTGGGTAGAATTACTTTTTCTTAAGGAAAAAGAAATTGAAACTCAAAATATTTACACAAGACCAAGGACACACAGAGCTAATAAATGGTAGCCTTGGACAGAATAATTCTTACTTCAGTGCTCTCAGTGGATGGCTATCAGAATCATTAAGTTGTGCCATTTTTCAAGATAAAATAAATCCAGGGGTAAAAGACACATAACTCATGAGCACAGAAGGATTAAGCACCAAAAGACCTAGTCATCTTTCCCCAAATTAAAAGAAGTTGGCAAGTTGTCAATGCATGAGTGTATGTGTATGTGTGTGTGTGTGTGTGTGTGTGTGTGTGTGTCTGTGTGTGTGTGTAAATAACTAAGCAAGACTAGAAACAAATTTCCATTTTAGAAGCAATCAGATTATCACCTAAATAGGATGATTTACAAATGTCTCTGCCCCAAAACAGGAGGGTAGACCCCAAAAGTTACCAGTTTAAGTTAGTAATTAAGAGCATGCATGGCCTGAAGCCAGACTTCTTAAGTTTGAATCTTTCTTACCTCTACAACTTACAGCTATGTGACAAGCAAGTTATTTAATCTCTCCATGCCTCAGTTTCTCCTCCCTAAAGGTGGAAAATTAATCGTACCTACTTGTTGTAGGTATTAAAATAATACAGCACATGTAAAGTTCTTAAAAGGGTACCTAGCACTCAGAAAACAAACATATAATGCAAAGGAGAAGTTTAAGGGCCTCTCAAACACACCCAATACAGGTGAGCAAACTGGCTTCTGCAAGGATCATAGCTCTAGGCAGTCAGGTAATAAGAGTTGTTTCTTGCTGGATTGATTAAAATGGAAAGAGATCAAACAGTTTATTGTTTCTGTTTGTTGTGTTTTGGCTTTAAGCTGAGTTATTCTTTTGTTATCCACCACATAGTCCTTGAAATGTTCTTCCACCTATAATCCACTCTTGATCAACTTTATTTTTTCTTCTCTTCCTCTGGCTCTGAGTCTTCCCCCTTAGTTCATATTAGTCAAAGGGGTTAGAAACAGAGTAGGTGAAACAGAAAGGAAAGTATCTTATAGAAATCTGCATAAGGCATCTATCTTTTAACCCAGATGTCAGGGTTTAATTGATAGTTACAGATTATAATTTATTTCTATTAACATTTTCATTAATGTTTGATAGTGATACAATTATTTTACAACTTAAAATGGTAATCACATGCATTGTTTTCAATCTTCTCAACAAACCTGGTAGGGTAGACAAGACAGGTTTTAGCCATTTTTACAACCTGAAGGAAATGAATCTTTGGTGGCAGAATTTTAGGCTTAGTAGCAACGAGTGGGAGAGTCAATTCTGTGATGTAATATACAGGAAAGATTTTACTTATTTATTTATTAGTAACAAGTTATATACTTCTTTTTTGCTTCCACTCTCTGAAAACTACCTGGGAAGAGAGTGGAGAAGAACAGTAACTGACTGGATATCAGTCTATTCTGATAAATATCAATCCCAAACTATTTCCTTCTCGCTTAAAGTGGTCTCATTTTGGGCAATTATGTAGTCAGCTCTAGGTATTACTATTATCTTTTGCACTCCAATTGTTCACTACCAGAACTTTTGGAAGACTTACCAGCAGAAGTGTGTGTGCGTGTGTGTGTGTGTGTGTGTGTGTGTGTGTGTGTGTGCGCTGAGATGGCAAATGGAGGGAACAGTCCTGAATACTTTCCCCTCTTCCTGTGAAACACAATGACTGCTCTTGAGAATAACTACCCAGTTGGCAAGCTTGCTATCTGCTTCTCTATCTCCTCCCCCCTTTCCAATTTCTCATCTAAGCTCCTGGCAAAAAAATACTAGAATCTTGTGGGACACATATTAGGGTTATTTGAGGGTTCATGGAAGCTGCTCTTAGAGTAGATGCCCAGCATTGGTGACCCTGGAAAGAAACGATTCCTCTGTCTCTCCATGTCACAGAAGATCTACTTAATTTTCTGCCTAAATTCCCTTGCTTGGGTATATGGCTGCTCATTTAGGGGACTCCCAAAGGGACTTAAGCTCTGCTGCTTTCAAAGTATCCTTTCTACCCAGAGAAAACTCCTGTGTCCTTGCCAAGTTGTGGGAAAGCAGGCTGCCCTGGGTCCCTTTTTTCTTATCTCTCTCTGTCTCTGTCTCTATTCCTCTCTCTTTTATGTGAGCGCACACATACACGTTGCCACTCACTGACAATACCAGGAAAGACTACCAATTTAGCTCTGAAACTTTTGGAAAAGGTCTGTGAGATGGGACACAAGTTAGATCTAACACCTTTATCCCCTTACTCACTACATACCACCCATACAGAGGGATAAATGCTTCAAAATTTTTGCTTTCCCTAAGAAAATAACTTCTTTCTTTGACTTTTGGCTAATTGCTTTCACCTTTTTCTTTGCAGTAGTTGCCAATCTAGTCCAGCTTCACTGGAACACGTAGACAGAGAGACACCACAAATTACTCTTTCACTGGCAGGAAATTCCCTCCCTTTTAATCGCTTTCTGTTTAGTCAACAGACAGGACCAGCTAATCCTGCACAAAGAAGAAAAGTTCCCCATTATCCCTCTGCCTCTAATATACATCCTAACAATGTGTCTATCTATCTGTCTATCTATCTATCTATCTATCTATACATACATACATATATTTCTGTCTACCCATCTATTCATCTAAGCATCTATCTTCATTTCAAATGTATCACTTTTCCATGCATTGTACTGAAATATAGGGCTTACAGACTCAGTCTTTGAAAGCTCAAGACATTACCTTCTTATAAAACTGCATCCAGGCCATATCATTTCTAAAGTTTTGAATTTTTTGTTTTTAATTCAAAGCTAGTTGTTTGAACACAGTGGTAATTTCCCGATTTCATATCTTCCCAACACCCTCTCCACAAAACTCGTAGCATCAACAAAAATAATATGCCTTAACATTACTAGAAAATAAAAAAGCAGGACCACCTTTAAATTAATTATAAGTTTAAAAATTTCAATCCCAAAATTCCAAAGGGCTCCCACACATTGCTTCAGGCTTGTAGATATGGAGAATGGGATAGAAGAGACTTAAGGGGCTTAATGAAGAGGACACAGAAAAAGCACAGACAAAATCACCTGATAAAGTGAAAGTCCAGTATTAAATGCCAATATGGTGAACACAAGTCAGAACTTGGTGGTTCGCAGTACTGGCTACAGCAAAGGAGCTTGGCAGGTAGTGGCAACCACACAGAAGAATTGCTTTTAGAGGATAACTGGATACGTAGAGGATGGATGGTACTCCTTAGCAGTGAGATAGCAAAAGGAAATAAGGAGCAAAGTGGGGGGAATTAAAGATCGCACAAACAAAAGAGAAATAAGGCACATCAACCCTTCTTCCCCCAATCCCACTAAATTTCTCCTTTCCTCCTCAAATAACCTTGAACTTGAGAAAACTATAACACTAAACTCAAAAATGAATTAAAAACCTCAGCAAACATTTGGAAATGTGAAGATGAAACTTTGAATCAGAAATATACTGACAGGGACTTCCCTGGTGGCGCAGTGGTTAAGAATCCGCCTGCCAATGCAGGGCACACGGGTTTGATCCCCGGTCTGGGAAGATCCCACATGCCAGGGAGCAACTAAGCCCGTGCGCCACAACTACTGAAGCCCTTGCACCCTAGAAGCCCACACCGCAACTACTGAGCTTGTGTGTTGCAACTACTGAAGCCTGCATGCCTAGAGCCTGTGCTCCACAACGAGAGAAGTCAACACAACGAGAAGCCCGTGTACACAATGAAGAGTAGACCCAGCTCACCCCAACTAGAGAAAGCGCAGCAACAAAGACCTAACAAAGACCTATAGATAGATAGATAACCTATAGATAGATAACAAAGACATATATATATATATATATATATATATATATGGGGTGAGACCCAGCTCAACAAAGACCCAACAACAAAGACCTAATGCAGCCAAATATATATATATGGGGGAGACCCCATATAGATATATATGGGGTGAGATATATATCTATATGGGGTGAGACCCAGCTCAACAAAGACCCAACAACAAAGACCTAATGCAGCCAAATATATATATATATATATATATATATATATATATATATATATATATATATATATATATATATATATACTGTCAGCAAATGCTGGCAAGGATGTGGACCAACAGGAAGTCTCATTCATTGCTGGTGGGAACGCAAAATAATACACTTCAGAAGACAGTTTGGCAGTTTCTTTCAAAATTTAACACAAGCTTACCATACAATTCAACCATTGTGTTCCTAGGTATTTACCCAAAGGATCTGAACACTTATGTCAACACAGAAACCTTAACAAGAATATTTATATCGGTTTTATTTCTAACTGACAAAATTTGGAAGTACTCAAGATGCACTTCAATAGGTGAATGGATAACAAACTCTTGTACCTCCATAAAAAGGAATATTCTTCAGCAATAAAAACAGATGTGCTGGGTATGGGGATATATGTATACGCATAGGTGATTCACTTTGTTATAAAGCAGCAACTAACACAACAATGTAAAGCAATTATACTCCAATGAAGATGTTAAAAAAAAAAGTGCTATCAAGTCACAAAAATACATAGAGGAGAGCCTTAAATGCATACTGCTAAATGAAAGAAGCCAATATGAAACGGCTAAATGATGTATGATTCCAACTTTGTGAAATTCTGGAAGAGGCAAAACTATGGAGACAGGAAGAATATCAGTGGTTGCTTGGAGTTCAGGCGGAGGGGAGGGGGAATAATAGATAACAGGGCATTTTGGGGGCAGTGAAACTATTCTGCATGATATTATAATGGTGGATACATTATACATTTATCAAAACTCATAGAACTGTATTACATGAAGAGTGAATGTTAATATAAACTATGGACTTTAGTTAATAACAATGTATCAACATTGGTTCATATTGTAACAAATGTACCACACTAATGTAACATGTTAAACAGGGGGAACTGATGCAGAGGAGAGGGCATTTTATAGGAACCCTTGATATTTTCAGCCCAAATTTTCTATAAACTCTAAAAATTAAAGTCTGTTAAAAAAAAACAAGCAGGGCTTCCCTGGTGGCGCAGTGGTTGAGAGTCCGCCTGCCGATGCAGGGGACATGGGTTCGTGCCCCGGTCCGGGAAAATCCCACATGCCGCGGAGCGGCTGGGCCCGTGAGCCATGGTCGCTGAGCCTGCGCATCCGGAGCCTGTGCTCCGCAACGGGAGAGGTCACAACAGTGAGAGGCCCGCATACCGCAAAAACAAAACGAAACAAAAAAAAAAAACAAGCAATTATCTGAACAGATGATTCACCAAAGAAGATATACAGATAGCAAGTAAGCATATCAACAGATGATCAACATCATTTGTCATTGCAGAGTTGCAAATTAAAACAATAATCAGATATTATATACCCATTAAAATGGCTAAAATCCAGAAAACTGTCAATAACAATTTTGGAGGAGATGCAGAGCAGCAGAGGAACTCTCACTCATTGCTGGTGGGAATGTAAAATGGCACAGCCAGTTAGGAAGACAATTTGGCTATTGATTACAAAGCTAAATATAGTCTTATCCAGCAATCTCACTCCTAGGTATTTAACCAACTTATTTTAAAACTTATGTCCACACAAACACCTGTATGTAAATGTTTACTGTAACTTTATTCATAATTGCCCAAACTGGAAGCCACCAAGATATCCTTCAATAGGTGAATGAGTTAACAAGTTGGTACATCCATACAATGTAATATTCACTGATGAAAAGAAATGCATTATCAAGCTACAAAAGACGTTGAGTAACCTTAAATGCACATTACTAAGTGAAAAGAAGCCAGTCTGAAAAGGCTACATATTTTATAAATCCAATTACATGATATTCTAAAAAAGACAAAACTATGAAAACAGTCAAAAGATCCCTTGTTGCCTTTGGGTCACAACTTCAGGAACTTTCTGGGTAAAATCTGAAACTGACTTCCCTAGAAAAAGGGTAAGGACAGGCAGACTACTCCAGACTGACAGGATGCAGGTTTAATAAGCAAAGGAACTTACATACCAGGCTTGTCTTGAGTGTCTGCAAGACAGATTTCTGCATGCAAGTTTTATAGAGGTCTTAACGGGATTGATTCAATCACATATTCAGTCCAGATAGTCTCAACACGTTTTTCTCTCAAGGGTGAGTTACCCATACGCATGCATCTATGTCAAAGCTGTAACAATGTGAACATAAATAATGATAATATTGAATCATATCACATAAATTAAAAATAACCATCCCTGAGTCCATTCTGATTTAATAAATAAATAAATAAATGGGGGAGAAAGGCAGCATTTTTTACAGTTGATTTTCAATTAGTAAATGTAGAAGAACAGAAGGAAGTAGAAAATAATCACTGCATAAACACCACAGTGTAACTGCCATGAACAAGATCCATGATGGATGTTAAAATTAGTAAGCAAAAGTTTGAGGAGAAACAGGATTAGTATAGTCTCAAAGTATCTCCCTCACAATATTTATTACTATAAAGGAAAAGATACTAACTTTGCAGTGGAGAAAGGTGCCAAAACCACCTTCAGCAAGTGACTAAGGTCGAGACCACCAGTAATAACACATATCAATATAATGAATCCTATGATAGGACGCACTGAGGATATAGCACCATTTCTGCAGCATTTTTGCCCAAAATACATACCTGCAGTCAGTACAATCAAGAGAAAACATCAGACAAACCAATATTGAAGGACATTTGACAAAATAACTGGTCACTATTACTCAAAAATGTTCAGGTCATAAAAAAACAAGGAAAGACTGAAGACTATTACCGAGTGTAGGAGATTACAAAGAAAGAAAAATTAAATGCACTTTGGGATCCTGGATAAGACTCTGGAATAGCAAAAGGACATTAGTGGAAAAACTGGTGAAATACAAATAAATTTTGTAGTTTAGTTAATAATATTGTACAAGGTTAATTTCTTGTTCTTGATAATGGTACTAAAGTTATATAATGTATTTATATTAAGGGAAGAGGGATGAGAGACAGATGGAAACTTTTGTTTTCCTTTTCTGTGTTTCTGTAAGGCTAAAATTAGTTTAAAATTTAAAATTTTATAAATAAAGAAGTGAATACCTTGGTCAAATATATTAAATATGACAGTGTATATAAAGCATTAATGGCAGTGCCTAGAATTATTACACACAAAAAAGTGAACATCATTATCATCATATCATTATTATCAGTATTATTAATATAATAAGATGGTGTGAGGTACTACAAAGAATTCTTCTGTTTACCTAGGCTGACAACAAACGCCCATCGCTGAGGACAAAAGCGATGTTTACAACATTGTGAGCTCAGACGTTTTAGTTCCTGGGGCAGCCACTTCACCTCACATCTTGCAGAGAAGCAGCATTTCAGCAGACCTAGCTATCACCTCCACTTACCCCAAGATAATTTAAAAAGACTGGGTGGGGGCAAAGTTTATCATTTTTGAACCATGCAGTATTCATGAACAAATTCTACCTCTTCTCTTCACATTCCATTTGGGGAAGGATGGGATCATGTGACTAGTTCTGCTTCTCAAAATCAAGGGAATCACTTGTCAAATTTGGCAGTGCCTGAAAAGAGGGGTGTTATGGGTGGAATCATGTCCCTCCTCGAAAGATGTGTTGAAGTCCTAACCCTGAGTACCTCAGAATGTGATCTTATTTGGGTTAACATTTGTAGATGTAATTAGTTAAGTCAGATGAGGTCATACTGGAGCAGGTAGGCCCTAAATTTCATAAGTCTTCATAAGAAGATACTGTGGAGACACACAGGGAGAATGCCATGTGACAATGAGGAAGAGATCGGAGGGATGCCAGCCAAGAAATCCCAGGGAACAATGGCCACCATCAGAAGCTAGGACAGGACAAGGAAGGATTCTATTCAGAGTCTCAGAGGGAGCATGGCCCTATCAACACCTTGATTTTGGACTTCTAGTTTGGTGAGAGAATAAATTTCTGTTGCTTTAAGCCATGCAGTCTGTGGTACTTTGTTATAGTAGATCTAGGAAACTAATACAAGGGGAGGGGGTAGATGTCCAGAAGGCTACCAGCTGGACAAACCTGCCCAATGCTCCCAGAGCAGGGGGAAGAGGCTTGCGGAGGAATGGTATGGTAGAACGGCCAGGCATAGAAGATGGTTTCTAGTAGTGCCCACAGATACTAGAGGTGAGGTCACAGTGCGTAGGTGAGATTAGAACCCCAGAGTGTGGACCAAGGAGACATGCACAGCAAAGAAAGATGGCATGACATCATCAGCATGACTAAGGGGCTGAGCTCACCAGGGGGCACCAGGGTCTAGTGGGACTGCTTAGATCTCAACCCCCATCAGTGCAAAGTCTCTTAAAACCACCAGCTATCCACATCAAGCTCATAATCAACAATGTAGGAAAGTAATCTAAGCTACCCAGGAAAAAAAAGCCAACTTGCACATTTTCCCCTCGTTTTCCTCTCACCCCTATACCCAAGAGATTACCATAGTGAAGGAAGGATGCGCAAAGGAGAGCAGAATCCCATACCTCAACCACAGAGTAGGAGAGGAAAGGGAGAGCTTTCTTTCAGATATGAAACTGAAGTTTTAAAATGGAAAGTTCTGAACCTTAAGAACTAAAATAGAACTGTTTTAATAACCTAAAGAGACTAAAATGTTATGAAATTAGATACCGTGAAAGGCACCTGCTCCCCGGTGGGAGAGACAGGGGTCAATTGAGCATTTATTGGAAACAAAAAAAAACAGTTTTATGTTTACACCACAATAAGCCAAGACTCCCTAACTAAACGGTAACCATAATAATAATAACACAACAATAATGTAATAATATTCATCACTGTATCTTTTCATCTTATCAGCGAAATGTTCCTTATCTGTAAGTAAGAGAAGGCTTCCTTTCCTGTTTTATCTGAGGACAAAGCTCCTTTTGATCATAACATAAAACAAATAATTATTGATAAGCAAAGGATTCAAAGGACTCAGGGAATTTGGCAAGGCTCATGGGTTCCTAAATTACGAACATTTTAGTAAGTGAATGGTGGAGGCGGCGAGGTCTCCAGGGATTCTTGTGCCTTGAAATATAATGAGTTTCTTTGGGGAGTAATTCATTAGGAAATGAGAAAGCAAATGCTCTGTCAAGAGGAAGTTTTTGAGACTATGACTTTGTTTTAATCAGCAGGCTTGATTTTCTATTAAGAAACAAGACAAAATGTTTTCCCTGGCCAGGCAACTCTTTCAACAGGAGATTCTGTTGGTTTTTAATAAGGCACAGTGTTTAGAAACCTGGTTGGTCCACCTCAAGAGGTTTGTGGGATTTCAGAGTCAGGAAAATATGAAGTGTTTCTAATTATTATAGAAGAGAAAGTTGCTAACCTTCGGTAATCAGCATTATCTTACGTCTTAGAGCTAGGTGTGTGACCCTGGGAAAACACCTTCACCTCTCTGAGCTTCAATTTGTCCTCTACAAATAAAAATAAAAGCATGTTTCACAGAGAAGTATTTTTGAGTTTAAAATGACACATGTAAAGCACTTAGTGAAAAGAGCTAATAAATAGCAAAGCCAGGATTTGAACCCCAGCTGTTCTGACTACAAAAGCCAAGTTCTTAATCTTTACCCTCTATCGCCTCTATTTTTACAGAGAATTGTCATGAAGATCACATACAAATGCAAGAATATAAATATAAATTTTAGAGTCTGCCAAGATAGATCCAGGACTTTACAATCAGAACTAAAGGCTTTTGGTAGTGATTTGAAGAAAAAAGAAAGAGCTCTATTAGAGTACAAAAGATATTTCTTTTGTTCAACGCTGTATCCCTAGCTCCACAATGCATAATGCTGGCTTATTATATGTATTTGTTGAAAGGATGACATATAACCAACACCTATCAA
The DNA here is from genome assembly GCF_949774975.1 of Lagenorhynchus albirostris. NCBI lineage: Eukaryota > Metazoa > Chordata > Mammalia > Artiodactyla > Delphinidae > Lagenorhynchus > Lagenorhynchus albirostris. The sequence goes on along the minus strand of NC_083103.1, from coordinate 17,274,567 downwards.
AGGAAAGAGAACATTTGACAAGTACCTATTTCAAGACTAAGCCCTGTAAAGGCGGTGACATCATTATTCTTAAAGGTTTAGCACACATAAAAAGTACCTACTCTTTAAGGAAACTTCTTTATAGATGTTGATTATTTTGAACTTAGTATGTGAAAGATAGAAAAAAGCATCATTTTAGAAGATGTTATAGCTTGACATGCATATATACTTTTAGAAAAAAAAGTTATTCAATTAATCCTTATCTAATCAGATATATTAATTGAAAATAGATTATAATTATGCTTCACACAGATGCTGTCCTTTTCTAGACTTTAGTCAGGCTCCTCTAAGCCCTCTAAGCCTAGACCTTGATGTCCACTGTGGCAAGAATCTTACTAAGTTAGGTTAGTGAGAATCCGCCCCATCCCATCCCTACCTCAGTATCAGATCAAATTCCTCGTCCTTCACCATCCCCCCAGCTGATATCCGGTCAGCCTGAACTGTCTTCAGCAAGAATCCTGTTAAATCTGTTTAGCAAGAATCCCCTCTTACCCCTGCCTGATACTTAGTAACTTTCCATCCACTGGACCCTCTGGCACCATTCTTGCTGCATATCTTACTCCAGTTCTGTTAACATTTCAGTTGCTCAGATGTGCCATCCTCCTTCCTATCTCAGGACTTTATGTGTGTAGTTCCCTTCAATTAATCAATTCCTATGTAGCATCTTTCAGATTTCAGTACAGAGGTCACTTCCGTAGAGAATCATCTTCTAACACATCTTGCTGTAAGTTCTCAATGTACACTGAACATAAAAGCATTCATCACAGTAATGACATATTTTCATTTCCTTTTTTGTTTGTTTTTTTCTCACTACAACAACATGCTCCATAATGTAAATGATATACATGTAAGCCACATTTTGCAAATTCCTTTACTCAACTGAAAGTGCAAAAATAAAAAAATTATCTAATATTCAGTCCAAAGGTCTTGTTTATTCTGCCCACCTCTCTCCTTTTCCTACCTCTTCTTCCTTCTCCATATCTTGTCTACCAATTTTTTGTAGTCTCGACAACACATCACGGAACAAGCGACACTACACACACTGTCTCTAACGCTTAGAACAATAAATCACTCAAGGGAATTATTACTTTCCCGTGTGATGGATAAGCCAACTAAAACCTAGAAGTATGATCACGTACACCCAGCAGCACAGAGAGCAGGTGCCGTAGTAGAATTTGGAACATAGCACTGTACAGCTTCAAGCCCATCATATTCTTTCTCCAAGCTCCACACACTGTATTGTCTCATCCATCATCAAGACACCCTCACAGCATTACTATGGTATCACCTCTCCTGTGGGTACATGGATTGGAATTCACAAGATTGAGAGTCCCTGCATAGCAGGAAATATGTCTGACATGTCTGTCATACTTTCCTAAGCCAGAAAGGCACTGTGCCAGAGGTAGGTGCTTGATGCCTGTGTTACAAAAGAATCACGAACTGTGATAGCGGGAAGAAAACCTGGTAATCTGGTCCAATCTCTTATTTCATAGCCCAGGAACACGTTTAAAAAGTGGCAGAGAACTTAGGACTTAAAACGCTGAAGTTTAAGTTTTCTATTGTACCATGTTGCGTGCCCTTTCCCTGATTAGTGAATGAATGATAAGATACATGAACTGATTTTTAAAATGAATCATGTTAGTCATTATCAGACCATCTAACCTTCTGGGGATGCCTAGTGATGAGTAGATGCTCTGTTCCTGATTAATATCAAAGAGGGTTTTAACCATGAGGGAAAAAGAAAGAATGAGAGCCACGTGATCTCATTACTTTTCCCCAAACATCACGGCATTTTATTGCCCATTTTCTAGTCAAAGAGTCTCTGAAACATGGCCCAACATGCAGTTGTGCTTTCAGAGAACTCGAAGAGACAAGTTCTGTCTCTCTTGACGCAGACAGACAGAATTTCACCCTCCCTGGAATCATCCGAACTTGATTCTTGCCTGAAACACTTCAAACAAGAAAACATACTCTATTGTTTTTACTTCAAAGATGAGTTTTATAGTTTTAAATCCAAAGCCACAGTTTCATGGAAATTTATGAGACCAAAAAATGCTTACAACTAAATAGTGGGTTTCTAGGTAGTAGCTGCTGTGAATGACACGCAGAACATACTCTTTGTATGGTGCATTGGGCCAAGAGCCAGAACTAAGATCTTGGCCTTAATCCTAGAGCCCCCTCTCAGGGGCCAATACATGGCACAGGGACACAGGGTACAGGTATCACTGGTACTCAAGGCCTTGCATCTATCATCTGCATTCCTGCGTCATATCCTTCATATCTAGAGGGGTCACCAGTCTGCAAGCCACAAGGTTCTAATGACAACTCCTTAATGAGGCTGGGGTGACTATTTCATTGAGTTACTGGAAGCATAAGAGTCAAGGGAAGGTAATATAGATTATCTCATTAAAGTAAATAATTTAAGTTCCCGGTAGTACATGATAAAGATACTGGAGTTTTTGATACCCTCTCAGAGAAAAGAATCACTTGATATTTTATGTGTCCTGCAGTGATTTTATCTAACATGAAAGTGAAATATACATGCATATTTATATATCTACAGGTATTTGTGTGTATACATATATAATTAGTTAGATTGAGATATATGTCTATATCCTTTGTGAATACTAGAAACAGAATATATTTAAGCGATGCCACTGATTTGCATAATCAAAAGAGAAAATGAACATTCTAAATGAATACATGGGGAATATTTAGTTTTACAAATAACAATGCAAATTAAAACAATAAGGTTACATTTCATTGCTATTGCACAGATGAACTTTTAAAATAAATCACAATTACCAATGATAGTGAAGATGGTAAAGTTTATAAGCTCAAACAATTTGGGATGTAATTGCAATGTGAGTCTACCACTTTCAAGAACAATATATCAGCGCATATCTATAGAAATAAAGATATCTCAGTAATCCCATTCTCAGAAATTATTCTGGAGAAAGCATTCATTTAAGCTTTTTTTTCTTTCAATTAGGATGTTCACTGCAATATTATCTATAATACCCCCAAATTAGAAATAATTAAAATGTCCAGCATTATGGTATGCTCACTCATTGGAATGTTATACAAATATTTTAAAACCTTTTTGAAATTTGCAACATTATGCAAAGTATATGTGACATAAAATTAAGAGAGCAAAGTATAAAATTCTATGTTCATACTGACTACAACCATGCAAAGATATATTTGCCTAAATTTTTATATAAATATAATATCCTTTAATTAAACTGCTGGCATCAGGAATGCTTTTTAATTTTCTTTTAAATTTTTAGTATTGTTATTTTCTCAATTAAAATGGGAAAAATAGACAAAGCCAGATTCTACTGACAAGAAATAAAATGATTTCTCATTGTAGAGGCTGTGTATGCAGATGTTAAGGCGCAGAGGTTTAGGAGTCAGGAGAGCAGCTGAGCTTGTGGCTGCCCCTTCCCTTGGAAGCTGTGAGACCTTGGAAAAGTAATTTACACTATCTAAGTGTCAGTTTACTCTTATGTAGGATGGAGATAATCATTTTTTATAGCCGTGGAGATTCAGTGAAATCTAGTCTTAATCTCTTAGCAAAGTTTATGGCCTATCATAAATGTTTAAGAAATAATAGTTTTGGTTTGTTTTGTTTTTCATATTTTGGCAGCAACCAATTTCAGGTCACAAAAATACCATCCAGAAAGTCTTCTTAATGCCAGAATATCTAAATAAAAAGTAAAAAACAAAGAAAAGCCTGTCAGAAATATATGTGACAAAATATTTCCTTTTGGACCTCACCAAGACAACATACTTTTGTAAATACAATTTTTTTTCCATTTTCTTTCAGGTACTTTGAATTTGGAGTACGCAAGTTTTTGCAAAAGAAATGCTTTCATAAAATTAAACTTAAGTCCATATCTACATGTGAAGAGGGACACTGAAAATTACATTAAGTACATTGATTTTTCTATGGAAGTAAAATATTTATATAGCTGACATATGAATTATAAACAACTCTTCTTCTCTTCCCCACCTCATATCTTATATACCTATGTCTGCATCTGTACTTAGTCTCCTAAAAGAGTTAATCTGCCCCTCCCCAATCCCACCCAGTTCCACCAAATGAATGAGCAGTTTACTATTTTTTTTTTATTCCCAGTGGGGTCTGGCCTAATTCACGTGGGCACAATGCACGTAGGTTCCAAAGGATCCCACTGATCTATGTATTACAGAGAGCTTCTAATACAAAAGTCCATAGAGAGTGCTTTTAGATTTTCAAATATCCAGTTTTAACTTGAAAGCTGTGCACATTTGCTCTGGAAGGACATAACAATGACTCCCCAACATTGTTCCCCTTTTCAATATAGCCACACTTGAAAGGAATTCAGTTTCTTTAGCAACAAAAGTAGCCCAAGGACCCAAGGTCCTCAGTGTTCACATCTCAGAAAGACTCCATGTGAGAAGAGCCGCTGTGGTTTCTTTTGAACATCCATCGTTGCCTCTCAGCCCATCTGGATCAGTGTTGAGTGGAGGACAATCTTTCTAACTTGAGACGTGGGGTGAGACAGGAGAAAAACCAATGAGATTTTTCACCTTCCCTTCGTGATGTACCCTGGCAGCAAAGTGACCCAGGCAGTTAAGAAGCATACTGCATGCATAACAATTTAATGAGATCTTGGAGACTTTGGTCTCCAGTGAGTATTTCATTGGGAAATTTCTTCATTAGTTGGTTTTTATAGGTAAATCTTGCTCAGATCCCAATGGGAGCTTGCAACAGCTTTGAGAAGCGAATGTGAACTCACAATCAGAATTTCCTCTAGTCAGGTACTAAGGCTGGTGAACAGAAAACTTTTTTCCATGAAGGAAATTTCATCTTTTCTTTGGGGAGAATAGGTCAAAATATCTACTCTCTGAATTCATTTTTTTAAAAGTATGCACAATCCTGTATGAACTAACTACTACCTCCATTTCAAAAGATGCCCTAATGAGATTCATTGAGCGGTTATCCTATCCACCTTTCACTCATTCATTTATTCATTCATTCAGCATATATTCACTGAGTGTCTACTATGAGACAGGTACTATTCTAATGAATCAAAAACATTAAAAAAACAACAACAACAGGTAAAAATAATTCCTGCCTTTGTGAAGCATCCAGTCCAAAAGAAGACAGAAAATAATAAACATAAAACACATAAATATATAGTGCGTTAGAAGTGCAGGTATTTGGCAGAATTTTCAAGCAGAGGGGGCAACCAGCGCCAAGGCCTTAGACAAAAGCACGCCTGATCTGCTTTTAGATTTTCAAATATCCAGTTTTAACTTGAAAGCTGTGCACATTTGCTCTGGGAGGACATAACAATGGCCCCCCAACATTGTTCCTCTTTTCCATATAGCCACTTGAAAGGAATTCAGTTTCTTTAGCAACAAAAGTATCCCAAGGACCCAAGGTTCTCAGTGTTCACATCTCAGAAAGACTCCGTGTGAGAAGAGCCACATGGAGAAGAGCAAAACAGCTAGCATGTCTGAAGCAGAGTGAAGGAGGAGGTAAGTAGCAGGACGTGAGGTCAGACAGGTCAGGAGTGCCATGAGGTTACTGTTAGGATTTTGGTTTTCACTCTGAGAAAATAAGGAGCCAAAGAAGAGTTTGGGGTAGAGGAGCAGTGCCGTCTGAATTATCTGTTAAAGAATCACTCTGGGTGCAGGGATGAAATAATATCAAGTGTTGTATCTTCTAGGAAGCCTTACCTGATACTGCCATCTCAAAGGAGCTGTCTCACCTGCGTACTTCTTAAACATTCATGTATTCATTCAACCACATTTACTGAACATCAGCTCTCTTACAGGAATTGGAAATACAGAAATGAGTAGTATTTTGTCACATTTGGATTCTCCAGCATCTATAATTCCTCCTTATTTGGGAAAACCCCCATTATATGGGTGTTCTGAGGTGACACAGGGTCTTACCTTTCCTCCTGCAAAGAAAGTTCAGTTAAACATGCCATGCTTAGGTAATGGGAGAGAGGGTGACATTCTATGATTTATATGTGAAAAAAGGAAATCATAATAGTTTCTACCTGGAACTCTCACCAAACTCAACCATCTGCTTAGAGAAGACAAATCATTCTACCTTACTTCAACTTCAGTGCTTACTGTTGCTTGTTTTATTTTTATTTTCACCAAATTCAGGCATTATTATCTCCTTTACTATCTAATCACTTTGGATAAATACTCATATTTTCAGTATTTCTTTCTCTCTTTCCTCCCCTCCCTTCATCACTCATTAAAATATGTCAAGGGTGAACTGAGAGAAAGAGACTTCTCTTCCCAGTTTTTGCATTGTCTTGATTTGGGAAAATTACCTCTGGTTCTAAATGGCCTTCACTTAGGGTGACTTGTGGAGTTTGTTTTCCTAGGTATAGGTCTCTGTCTGGTTGTCATCCTTGGGCATAACTGGTCTGCAGTGGTATTTACTGAAGTGTGGCAAATTCTGTTCGGTCTCGTGGACATGATGCTAACACATGACGATGATGGTGATGGTCTCTGCCACTGCCTCAGGCCTTAGGTTGATACATAATCTGTATGCCTGTCCTTATCGTCCAGTGTTCTGAGCACTTCTCTGTCCCCAAAGGCAACAAGGAAATCTTGACTTCTCTCTCCAAACCTGGCTAAAATGTGTAGGACAATATGAGGCTAATCTCAAGTCCATACTCTTAAAGATCTCCCCTAGACATCATATTCTATTTTCTCACGGTGCCAATTGCAGTGTTTCAGTCTTCCAATCTTCTGCCTAAGCTCAGGGAATGGAGGGCTTACCCAATGTTTTCAGAATTCCCAATGTTATTCTCTCATTCTTTTTCTCTTTTTTCTCTTCTCTCTCCTTCTTCTTCTCTCCCTGCTCTTCTCCCCTCTCTCCTTCATTCTCTCTCTACCCTCACCTTCTCTGTCCCTCCTATGTCCTCCTTTTTATAACATAAAGCTCTTAACGTACCATAATGTTTCTTTCCTAACATAATGCTCTTCTCTTTTAGGTATGAATATTAACATTTAAACCCAGTTATGAGAGTTCCTGGAAAATCCCTTTCTCCCTCACCAAAGTCAGTTTTTGTTTCTGTTTCATCTACACCAAAAGCATTTCCTAAGTCTCCTTGTAGACTTAGAAACTCGATTTGTAAGATCAGGGCTGGGTTCTAGGCCGCATTCCCCCCTCCCAAAATAATCAATCCCTTCACTACAGTGGCTAGAGAAGCAGCTGCAGGACAACCAGGAAAACTAAGATTTTCAAAAATGTTATCATCCATATACTAATAAAAATAATAAGAGCTCATACTTATTGAGAGCCTCCTCTATACCCAGGTCTGTCTATTCCCCAAACACTGCCTCATAACACTTCTCCTCTACGGAAAAGTAAATAGAACAAGGAAGAACTTCCCTTCTCATAACAAGCTAAGTGATTATGCCACTCAAAAAAAACTTAGGCATATTTTTAAAAATATAAAGCCTCAAATCCCTCTTATCAATATTTATTTTAAATAATAATAAGAGAATCCATTTGTTGAATGCTTACTATCAGTATATTTTCACTGTTTGTTGTAATCTGTATACCAAAAACTATAATGTTTTGAATATAAAAAATATTTAAATAATGATTTAAAAAAACAGGCTGAGAGGTGTTAAGTTTGCCCAAGGTCACATGGCTAAGGAGTGTTGAGGGTGGCATGATGCCTAAGCCTGTACCTGTATCCTTGTGAAGAATCATAGTGCAGAAGCATATTGAAAATTAAAGGCTCTGAGAGATCAGGTCAGAGGTAAAGAAACCTGTTTAACTGTATTTAACAGTGTTTCCTACAAGTGTCTTTGATTCTAGAATGGAAACATCAAGACAGTTTAGGGACTGTAGGTGGGGAGTGGGGGGCAAGTTTCTCCAGTGGCTGTGGTTACATTCGAGATGGAGAACAAAGAAAACAAAGCGATGGTGAACCCGTGCTGGACCAACATCAGCAGGGCAACAGAAGATCCATTCACTCAGTTTTTTGGGTTTTTTTTTTTAACATCTTTATTGGAGTATAATTGCTTTAAAATGGTGTGTTAGTTTCTGCTTTATAAAGAAGTGAATCAGCTATACATATATCCCCATATCTCCCCCCTCTTGCGTCTCCCTCCCACCCTCCCTATCCCACCCCTCTAGGTGGTCACAAAGCACAGAGCAGATCTCCCTGTGCTATGCGGCTGCTTCCCACTAGCTATCTATTTTACATTTGGTAGTGTATATATGTCCATGCCACTCTCTCACTTCGTCCCAGCTTACCCTTCCTCCTCCCCATGTCCTCAAGTCCATTCTCTATGTCTGCATCTTTATTCCTGTCCTGCTCCTAGGTTCTTGTTACAATAGCCAGGACATGGAAGCAACCTAAGTGTCCATTGACAGATGAATGGATAAAGATGTGGCACATATATACAGTGGAATATTACTCAGCCATAAAAAAAGAAATTGAGTTATTTGTAGTGAGGTGGATGGACCTAGAGTCTGTCATACAGAGTGAAGTAAGTCAGAAAGAGAAAAACAAACACCGTATGCTAACACATATATATGGAATCCATTCACTCCATTTGCAGAGCAAAACAGCATGTCAGTTGTCTGTTAAACCCTAGAAATGTAAAAATAGGCAAGATGCCCTCTCTGTCCTCAGGAAGCTCTGAGTCAAGCATTCTCTACTTCTGTTAGAACAGTCAACTCTCAATCCTAAACAGGGGCTTTATTAAAAGACAGATCGCTGAGTCCCACCACCAGAGTTCCGATTCTGTAGATCAGTACGGTGGCACCAAAGAATCTGCATCTTCTACAAGCCCCCAGGGGATGCTGATGCTACAGGTCCCAAGTGCACGCTTAGAGAGTGACTGTGTTACAATATTAAAGTACTAGCTTCTTCAGTCTCTTGGGAGAATATTTTCTGTCAATCTCCACTGTTTCCAAAAAAAGAAGCTCAAAATCTTAATCTTATTGGTACCTCTACGTTCACGGTAATATAACAAAGGCCACAGTTATTTGTTTATCTAAGCCATAGATGTGCTGGGAACATTATATTTATCACCGTCTTTTTACCCGCAGAATTAATCAAAGATAGATTTGTTAATCAATAATCAATGCCTGATTTAAGAGGCTCAGAGAGGTCATGAGTTGACAAAATGCAAATAGCTTGAAAGGTGTAGAGCTGGGATTCAAACCTCTTATCCCCAAAATTTTGTATTTTTCATTTTATTGCTGAGACCGGTTCATTTGACGGTGGTGTTTGGAGGTGAAGGCCTGTGACATGAGTGGCTTGTTAAGCATCAGGAAGCCTCAATAAATAATTGATTGAATTTCTTTTGTCCTCTTCCTGCTCATGAGGAAAGCACCTCATGTGTAAAAAAGATTGCAGCTCAGACAGTGCTAACAGTAAAAAAAAAGAAAAGAAAAAAGAAAGAAAGAAGGAAAGGTGGCCTGCTGCCCTGCTGCCTAGTGCCTGGGAACTTTGCCTTCCAACAGCTGCTTTACTTCTGGAATTCAGCTTTCAGCCTCACCCCCACCCCTCCACCTCACCCCTGAAGTGGAAGGGAAAGGCCACCCACACAGAGTCATAGCAGCTGTGGCAAAGAGTGCATGTCAGCAGCACCGCCAGCAGGACAGCAGGAGTACCATCTTCTCTGGTGCTGCCTGCCTAATCCCTGTCCTGTGCTGGTTGTCATGGTGACAAGGGCAATGCCTGTGCAGGTGCCTTAATGCGACTGAGACACGTGACTCCAATGATGACAGGAATGAAAGAGAATCAGCCAGGAGCCCTCAGCTCCAGCAGGAGGGCTCTGGATCCTGTGGTGCTCTAAGCAGTGGTTAGAGGATTGAGAAGGCTGAGGAAGTGCAGGAATCCAAGTCAGGTCTCCTGAGGCAGCCTCCCACCTCCACCCCACGTGGCTTTGCCTGGATGGAAGCTTAAAGAGACCCGTCTGGAGGCACAGGCTCCAGATTTGTTATGGTTGATTAGAAAAGGTGCTTTCCCAACCTCAAGAGAAGCACATATGTTGTTCTAAAATCTCCTTTACTTTCCCACCAACTCTTGCATCTGCAGGAAAAGCACAGGAGTGACCTAGAGGACACAACAGAATTTACATCGTCTTTCTCAAACAGAAGAAAGAAACGGTGTCCCTCAAACAGAAGAAAGAAAATGTTCTCTTCTCCCCTCTGGTAATTTTGACATTTAATTGGCAAGAGTTAGAATCTTGCTTATTTTTGATGCCTTGTCCCAGGATGCTTATCCTAATCTTTATTATTAATAATAACCAGTATTTGTTGAATGATTTTACTATGTCCATTCATAGCACTATAGCATAAGGAATATGTTTAAGAATTTTATTCCTATTAAAGGTATGCAAATTTAGGCTTAAGGAGAATATTCACCAAAGGTTCTACAGTTTACAGAGGTCTGAGTTCGGATCTAAACCGAGGTCTGTCTGTTTCCAGAGCAGAGCACTTACTCCCTATGCTGTGACATACGGCACAGTTCTTATGAGCTTTCTGGGAGATAGGAGAAAAAGGAAAGGGATCTTAAACTTTTTCTGTTGCTTCCCATGGAAATAAAGCTAAACCATGTGAGTTTGGAGCTTAAGCAAGGGCATTTCGAGAAAGCTAAGAGCCTTTCCCATGTTATCTTTTATAGGTTTTGTTTGAATTCTGGAATGTTCCCAGTGTCTATTGTTTTGGGCTGGATACTTAGGTATAGGCGACCTAAGTCTGCAACTGAAATGACTTTCACAAAAGCTTTCCTTCCAGGATATGCTTGATAGAGATCAATGCACTTAACATTCATTTCAGGCTAATTAGCTAATGCAAGGGTCCCATGAACACCAAGAGCCAGGAGAAGGGACGATTTAGGACATCTTTGTCTAATTCCTCTTTAAATGCTAATAGCTTTGAGATTATTCTATAAACAGGCAGTATCAGAAAAGGAATAAAAGGACCTGTTTCATTTAATAAAGGGATCACCAAATGGATTGGAATGTTTATAACAGCCTAAGTAATTATGTATTCATTTAGGTCAGACTACTGCGGGCATCAGGAAAACGTTAACTAAGAAGAGCAATTCCCTTTAGGTATAGCCTGCAACAGGGCTTCGTTATGAAACACCCCCGATCCTGCACTTCTACATGCCTGGTGGAAAACAGATTAGCTCTGCGACAGAGAGCGAAGACCCCTTTCCTTGGTGCCCCAGAACTGCAAGTCAAATATTATAAGAGAACAAATAAAATCTATGTTCTAATGTAATACATGTTGTTACCTAAACAATGTATTTCAGTAAGGGGCAAAGGAGGCTGGGATAGACACTAAAACATTATCTCGAAAATCAGAATGACGTGTGTTCAAATCCTGGTTTCTCCTTAGTAATCCCAAATACACCCACCCCAAAGGGTAAGAGTTGTGTGGTGCTACGGCTCTCCCATTATTTATTAGGAGACTAATTAGGCAAGTTACCTAACTGTTCTAGGACTTTGTCTTCTAAAATAAGCATTATCACAGAATCAAGCTCCCAAAAGTTGTTGTAAGGATTAAATGAGACAATAAGTGTGCAAAGAGACTAGGCTATAGTGAATGTACAATAGATGGTCATAATTATTACCTGGCTCAGCTACAGAAGCTGGCTCTGAAAGAGACACCTTGAGAGGGCCAAGGGCAAGGTGATTAGCTTAAGAGTTTAGGCACTTATTATTCAAGAAGGATCCATCCAAGGAGTAGTAGATCCTTCCAAAGAAGATGAATTATGCTCCTGTTAGGTGAGTGGTGACATCAATCTGTTCTTAGGACTTTAATTTTTGGCTTTCACAGAGATTAAGAAAATGGTACAGCCATCTGGAAAGGGAGTTGGGAAAGCTCCAATGAGTATCTGTGCTCCAGCTGAATAGGCAGCACTTCATCAGAGATCTACAGTTCTCATAGTTGTTGTTATATGCTCTGCCTTGGCCAGGATTGGCTGCTGAATCACAAGAGCTTCTGAAAAACGCAGATCCTGGGTCCTAATCCAGATCTGCTGAATCAGAATCTCTAAGCGGTTATGCCATGCAATATGACTTTCCTAAAATTTCCTCAGGCACATGGCACAGGACGCATTCTGTGGGCTACTGTTCAGAAACCAGTGAGCTAAGGAAGTAGGTGAGACTGAGCCTGCTGTAGTCAAATGTCACCTTGGTGATGGGGACCTTTCTGAATACATTCTACTTGTCAGCTTGCACTCATGTCTCATAGGGATGTATCTGAGGCCCATTAACATTCACTTCACAAGACACCAAGTGCTTATGTGTCTTCTTCGTGCTTTCCTCCACTAATAAGCTATTTTTAAAAATGGATGGTTTAAAATGATGGTTCCTAATGACAACTTACTGACATCCCATCAGGCCTCCTTTGTCTTGACCCATCTCTTGCCTACAAATGGGAAAACAGAAGTAATGCAGCAGGAGCTTTTAAGCAGGTATATAAAAAACACCTAGTTATCATGACTAGCAACTTAGGTGTGATTGTTTGACTTCCCCTGCAAAGGGCCACGGCAGCATATTAATAAACCAAGAATCAGGTTGAAGTTTTTTTAGATTTTTCCTCAAAGTAACTTCAGAAGGTAGAAAGTAAATACATCCAGGAGTGGAACTGCTGGATCATAAGTCAGGTATATGTTTAGCTTAGGCAAAAACTTTTAAGTTTTCCAAGGCAACTGAACCAATTTGTACTCTCTCCAGCAGGTATGAGAGTTCCAATTCTTCTACATCCTTACCACCACGATACGGACTTTTCAGTCTTTTTAATTTTAGCCATTCTGGAGACTGTTTAGTGGGATCTCATTGTGGTAGTAAATTTGCATTTCCCTGATGTGTAATCATTTCACATGAAGTGCCTATTAGAGCGTTTTGCCCATAACTCATCAATTTCATTCCAAAGTATATGCCCAAGAGAAGTGAGTGCATATGTCCACCAAAAGACATACACAAGCTGTTTTATTTATACAGCAAACTGGACACCATCCAAATATCTATCAACAGGAGAATAAATAAGGTAATTTTTAGGCAATGGAATATACACCGCAAGAAAAAGAAAAACTACTAAAACATGTAACATCATGGATGGCTCTCATAGATATGTTGCGGGATAAAAAAAGCAGACACAAATGAGTATGTGCTGTATAATTCCATTTATATAAAGTACATGAACATAACATATTACAACTTCAGATAGCAATCGAAGTTGGAATAGTAGTTAACTTTGCTGGTGGAGCATGTAATTGGGGCAGGCTTCATGGGCACATGTCTCATAAGGTTCCACATTTAGAAAGGCCCTTTGCTTACTTTAATGCTCTGCTCTCACTATCTGGAAATTCTTTTTTTTTTTGCGATACGCGGGCCTCTCACTGTTGTGGCCTCTCCCGTTGCGGAGCAGGACGCACAGGCTTAGCGGCCGTGGCTCACGGGCCCAGCCTCTCTGCGGCATGTGGGATCCTCCCGGACCGGGGCACGAACCCGCGTCCCCTGCATCGGCAGGTGGACTCCCAACCACTGCGCCACCAGGGAAGCCCCTGGAAATTCTTAATATTCTTGAACAAGGAGCACCAGGTTTTCATTTTGGACTGTGAGCTGCAAATCACACAGCTCACATGTAATCGACTAGACAAAGGCATAAGAGAACCTCCCAGGTGTTGGAAGTTTTCTATATCTTGATTGAGGAGGTAGTTACATGGGTGTATGTATATGCTAAAATCTACTAAGCTATACACATAAGACTTGTGCACTTTATGTAAGTTATAAGTTAATAAATTAAATTTTAACAAAAATGTAAGAGAATAAATAGAATATATAGTAATGTGAAGAGCAACCTTACTAGGATTACCAAAGGCCTTCCTGCATAGCTCTGGGGAGGATTCTAACAAAAGTGACTCCAGCTGTAAGAAAGAACACGGAATGGTGGAAACTAACATGCCCTGAGAGTATCTACTGTGTGTCAGGCACCTTGGAAATCATTTCACCTGTTCTCAATCATTAAATCTTCCCAGCAACCTTCTAATATAGATAGAACTAGCCTCAATTTATAGATAAGGAAAAGGAGGTCCAGAGAGGTCAAACAACTTGTCTAATGATGGATAGTAAGTGAGTGGCCAAATGGAGTTGCAAACCCAGATCCATCTGCCTCATAGGCACATCCCTTCCACACTATTATGCCACCTCAACTTGTAAGAATCTCCTAGTCATGTATCTGGGGAGACAAAAAGGCTGACCACATTCCAAAAATATTTCAATGTGACTTAACAATTCAGAGGCTAGATACAATGTGGAGAAATCCTTTTACTGCCCTTGCAGGCATGCTGTGCCCTCCCAGGGCATGAGATTCGATTTTACCCAGTGAACATAACTGTAGGTATTAGTCCTGGAAATACAATGAACCATCACAAGTATTTGACTCAAGGGCTTGGTTCAGCCTCTGATTCTACAGCTTGCCGATGGGCCATAAGAAATAAGCATTGTTATGTGACCTTCAAAACATAACAGATGAGTAGCAAAATAAATGATTCATTTAATGGGTTTAGATATACAGGGCCTTCCCTTGCTTCAGCACTGAGATCATATTTATGGCCTGGTCTTAACTGAGTTTCTTTGTGTGGAAGCTTTGAAAAGCCATTATAGTCAAAACCTTTCACAGGATTTATTATTAGAATGCTTTGAAAATTTCTATGTAGAAAACAGAAGCAGGGGAACTATTATGTCTGTTATGTGAATGCAAAAAAAAAAAAAAATTCACTTAAAACATAGACTTCTGAATGTTTGACACTTTGGAAATAACCAAAATGGGAAATAATCTATCCTTAATCTGGTTTAAAATATATGCTTATGTAGCGTTTCATGAGACCTTTGCGTAATTTTTATCCAATGTATTATTCAATAAACATGTATTGAGCATTTTATATACATGTCAGAATGCTGGGGATTCTTATGCATATGAGATGGATGAGATATGCATTTGACCTTCTGGAAGATAAGAATAAATAATGGTATAAAACATGTATCTACATGTGCCTAGTAAAAAGATAATGTAATAAATTAAAGAATTATAGCATCAAGAGAAGGGATGATGGGAGGAGCAAGCCATTACCCCCTTATCTTTGTCAGGAAAATCAGTGATTGCAAGAAATATAATGGAATTGCCAAATAATATGAAATTAGCTATGCGGGCAGTGTGGTTCCGTTTACTTTTCGTTTTCCTCAAGGCCGTTATAGAGACTATCCGTCTTAATCCTTTATCCATGTCTCCCTCCCAATCTCTATCTCTAGCCCATTGTGCTTTTTCCTTTTCTTTCCTCACCTGTATCAAAATTCTTAGGAGAGATTAAGGACATACCCAGAGGGGTGTGAAACGACTGTGTCCTAGCTCAAGACAAAGCATGGATATAGAAAGGGACACAGTAATAGCTAGCATTTATTAAGCATTTATGATGTAAGCTCTTCACGTTTTAACTCATTTACTCCTCATTACAGTCCTGGGAGGTGGTACTATAATCATGGCCACTTTAAATGTGAGACAAATGAGGCAAAGATTTCTTAAGTAAAATGTCCAGTCACATCATATGCTCATAAGTTATGAAGCAGAAATTCAAACCGAGGCAGACTGGCTCCAGAGCCTCACTCTCAAACATGATGCTATATTACACAGGGCAGTAAAATTGTGGGACACAGAAAAAAGGATCTAAGATGCACAATAAGTATGAACAATGCATCTGTGGGCCAGTTTGGCCTCTTTTTATCATATGACCCAGTTCCCTCAACTATTAAGGGATGCCATGACTACTGAATTTGGAATGAGATGGGAAATATGTCACTGGAAATAGTCCAGTTATACATAAGAAAAGTGAGGCTGGAGAAATCAAGTGATTCCTCCTAATATGCATAGCTTGGATTAGAGCCTAAATACTCTAAACTCTAGGACCTATATGCTTTCTGTATAACCACACCTGGATATACCTGATTCTAAGGCCTCCTTCATCTCCTCCATCCTTTTACAATCTCCCAGTCACATGACCTGCCATTGCACATCAACACATTCACTACAAACAAAAGATAGAACCTTTGAACACGAGAGGAGAAATGTTCTTAGAAAACTCTTTGCTCCCCAGACTTGTTTTATATAGATGGGAAGACTGAGGCCTAGAAAAGCAAAAGATGTGTTGCAAAATCATACATACATACATACATCTATCTATCTATCTATCTATATCTATATCTATATATATAT
The DNA here is from genome assembly GCF_949774975.1 of Lagenorhynchus albirostris. NCBI lineage: Eukaryota > Metazoa > Chordata > Mammalia > Artiodactyla > Delphinidae > Lagenorhynchus > Lagenorhynchus albirostris. Next base: position 17,258,255 of record NC_083103.1, on the reverse strand, counting down.
ATGGTAGCTAATTGGGAGTTAATTTCTTCCACTTCCTACTTCCTACATCATCCCATATATAATAAACTGTTTACCAGAAATGACATGTATTAGATCATATGTGACTAATTTCCCACCTTATATTTTCACACTGAATGTTCAAAACGACTCATGAAAAACATATTATGCTTAATTTTTGAATTCAGGGTCATTAAAACCCCAGCTCTAATGACTTCAAACTCAGTGTTGTTTCCACTTTGCTACAGCTGTCTCTCTACTGTTTAGAACCACAGTATTCTTCGTTAGATTTATTGGCTCTAGATTTATTGCCATTCAATATCAATTAGCTATCAACCACATGGCAGTGATATGTACCCCAAGATTTATACCATATTTAGTAAACATGCATTGAGTACTTGCCGTGTATCTTGTATACCAGTATATATATATGTGTAGACATATATGTGTGTATATTTATATATTTTATATACACATACACAGAGATGTATCCCTTCATAATATTTAAGAAACACAAATATATCTCCTCATATGCCCATAGCATGTCATATGATCCCTTTCTTCAAAATCGTTACATCAAATTAATACGTAAAAAGAGTTAATTTGAAATAGTTGACATAAAATACTTATGACAGTGAGAAACATTAGACAAATCTGTCCAACTAAATAATCTTTTATATACCCTCCAAAGTTTTGCTTTCTTAAACTACAGGTACTAGAGTTAATTTCTTATCTTGCTTTTACATATTATTCAAGATCAAAAGACAATGAAATTAAATTAGGCTTCCCTGTGAGCTTTGAAAACCAGAAAATGGCTGACAGCAAGAAGCAAGAAGTTGCTCCACACCTGAAAACTGGCAGAATAGAAGACGAAAACCTTCACCACCAGACTCCACCACAAAAGAGATTGAAATGGGTGGTAGGGCAGGTCAGAAAGCCCTAAGGGAATCCTTCCTGAGTCCCAGGGAAACAAATTAAGAAAACTGGCGTTCAGGAAAACATGATCAGCTAATAACAGGGAGAACAAACAAGTCCAAACCAACCAAAAATATGTCAAGCGTGGGTCTATTGTAGCATCATCTGGTTGTGTCCTTGAAATAATAAGAGATGATTGTTCTACACTTAGGAGAGTTTGACATACAGCTGGCCGTAATACATGCTTGATGGGCATCCTTCTCCGTGCTCCTTATTGAACAGTGCTTGCTAAATAAAAAAGTCACATTCTTTTACCACTTGGATCAAAATGGTCTCTGGTATTCTGTGCTATTTTTATTAATTAATTAATCATTTAATACTAGCCCAGCACACAAGCACCATAGAGCCCTTCATATAAACCTCGTATCAGGCTGGATACTTTGTGAGCATTATCATATTTACTCCTTCCAAAAGCTCTGTGAGGTCAGTCTTATCAGGATCACAATTTTAGAAATGAATAAAGATGAACACAGAGTTCAAACAACTTTCTTACCATTTGCACAACTGACTAGTGTCAAATGAGGTAATAAACCAAGGCCTATTTTATGCCAAAGGCTGTGCGTTTAACCACCAGAGACACTACCTGGAGAAAACCCTCGTTCAAAAAAGAAGCTTAGAAATGCAGATTTCAATTAAACACACAATAAAGAAAACTGCCATGAAAGACAATTTCCAGCATTTTGGAAGATGCTCTCTGTTCTGCCTCTGCTCTGAGTTTTAAAGCAAAGAGAACCCCTTCATCCCTTCTCAGCCATTGGACTATGGCCTTATCCTTAAACCTGGTAGCTCTACCTACTCTCCAAGGCACCGGGTTCGACCCTTGGGGAATTATAAAAGTGAAGCTGAGCGAAAATTATCTCCACTATGGCAGCTTTTAAGGGACCCAGTTTAAGTGGATTGAGGTGTCAAAATTCATCATTACAATTCACCTCAGAAACGGCCTTAAACGTCAGTTTATCTTTGCAGTGAGAGTACCTTACAGCAAAAATTGAGAACAGATTGCTGGGGAAGATGGCGGAAGAGTAAGACGCGGAGATCACCTTCCTCCCCACAGATACACCAGAAATACATCTACACGTGGAACAACTCCTACAGAACACCTACTGAACGCTGGCAGAAGACCTCAGACCTCCCAAAAGGCAAGAAACCCCCCACGTACCTGGGTAGGGCAAAAGAAAAAAGAATAAACAGACAAAAGAATAGGGACGGGACCTGCACCTCTGGGAGGGTGCTGTGAAGGAGGAAATGTTTCCACACACTAGAGGCCCCTTCGCGGGCGGAGACTGCGGGTGGCGGAGGGGGAAAGCTTCGGAGCCACGGAGGAGAGCACAGCAACAGGGGTGCGGAGGGCAAAGCGGGGACATTCCCGCACAGAGGATCAGGGCCGACCGGCACTCACCAGGCTGAGAGGCTTGTCTGCTCACCCGCCGGGACGGGAGGGGGCTGGGAACTGAGGATCGGGCTTCAGTCGGAGCGCCGGGAGAGGACTGGGGTTGGCGGCGTGAGCACAGCCTGCAGGGGGTTGGTGCGCCGCGGCTAGCCATTCGGGAGTCCGGAGAAAGGTCTGGACCTGCCGAAGAGGCAAGAGACTTTTTCTTCCCTCTTGGTTTCCTGGTGCGCGAGGAGAGGGGATAAAGAGCACCGCTTAAAGGAGCTCCAGAGACGGGCGCAAGCCGCGGCTGAGGGCGGACTCCAGAGACGGGCAGGAGACGCTAAGGCTGCTGCTGCCGCCACCAAGAAGCCTGTGTGCGAGCACAGGTCACTATCCACACCCCCCCTTCCGGGGAGCCTGTGCAGCCCGCCACTACCAGGGTCCCGGGATCCAGGGACGACTTCCCCGGGAGCACGCACGGCGCGCCTCAGGCTGGTGCAACGGCACGGCGGCCTCCGCAGCCGCAGGCCCGCCCCGCACTCCGTGCCCCTCCCTCCGCCCGGCCTGAGTGAGCCAGAGCCCCCGAATCAGCGGCTCCTTTAACCCCGTCCTGTCTGAGCGAAGAACAGACGCCCTCCAGCCGACCTACACGCAGAGGCGGGGCCAAATCCAAAGCTGAGCCCCTGGGAGCTGAGAGAACAAAGAAGACAAAGGGAAATCTCTCCCAGCAGCCTCAGAAGCAGCAGATTAAAGCTCCACAATCAACTTGATGTACCCCGCATCTGTGGAATACATGAATAGACAACGAATCATCCCAAATTAAGGAGGTGGACTTGCAGAGGAAGATTTATGATTTTTTCCCCATTTTCTCTTTTTGTGAGTGTGTATGTGTATGCTTCTGTGTGAGATTTTGTCTGTATAGCTTTGCTTCCACCATTTGTCCTAGGGTTCTATCCGTCCATTTTTTTGTTTAATTTTTTTCCTATTTTTTCTCTTAAAAATTATTTTTTTTATATTTTATCTTACTTTATTTTATTTCACTTTATCTTCTTTCTTTTTTTTTCCTTCCTTCCTTCCTCCCTCCCTCCCTCCCTCCTTTCTTTCTTTCTTTCTTTCTTCCTTTCTTTCTTTCCTTCTTTCTTCTTCTACTAATTCTTTCTTTCTACTTTACCACCCTTTTATTCTGAGCCGTGTGGATGAAAGGCTCTTGGTGCTGCAGCCAGCAGTCAGTGCTGTGCCTCTGAGGTGGGAGAGCAAACTTCAGGACACTGGTCCACAAGAGACATCCCAGCTCCACATAATATCAAATGGCGAAAATCTCCTAGAGATCTCCATCTCAACACCAGCACCCAGCTTCACTCAACGACCAGCAAGCTACAGTGCTGGACATCCTAGCCAAACAACTAGCAAGACAGGAACACAACCCCACCCATTAGCAGAAAGGCTGCCTAAAATCATAATAAGTCCACAAACACCCCAAAACACACCACCAGACGTGGACTTGCCCACCAGAAAGACAGGATCCAGCCTCATCCACCAGAATACAGGCACTAGTCCCCTACAACAGGAAACGTACACAACCCACTGAACCAACCTTAGCCACTGGGGAAAGACACCAAAAGCAACGGGAACTACGAAACTGCAGCCAGCTAAAAGGAGACCCCAAACACAGTAAGATAAGCAAAATGAGAAGACAGAAAAACACACAGCAGATGAAGGAGCAAGATAAAAACACACCAGACCTAAGAAATGAAGAGGAAATAGTCAGTCTACCTGAAAAAGAATTCAGAATAATGATAGTAAAGATGATCCAAAATCTTGGAAATAGAATAGACAAAATGCAAGAAACATTTAACAAGGACCTAGAAGAACGAAAGATGAAACAAACAATGATAAACAACACAATAAATGACATTAAAAATACCCTAGATGGGATCAATAGCAGAGTAACTGAGGCAGAAGAACGGATAAGTGACCTGGAAGGTAAAATCGTGGAAATAAGTACTGCAGAGCGGAATAAAGAAAAAAGAATGAAAAGAACTGAGGACAGTCTCAGAGACCTCTGGGACAACATTAAATGCACCAACATTCGAATTATAGGGGTCCCAGAAGAGAAGAGAAAAAGAAAGGGACTAAGAAAATATTTGAAGAGATTACAGTTGAAAACTTCCCTAATATGGGAAAGGAAATAGTTAATCAAGTCCAGGAAGCACACAGAGTCCCATACAGGATAAATCCAAGGAGAAATACGCCAAGACACATATTAATCAAACTGTCAAAAATTAAATACAAAGAAACCATATTAAAAGCAGCAAGGGAAAAACAACAAATAACAGACAAGGGAATCCCCATAAGGTTAACAACTGATCTTTCAGCAGAAATTCTGCAAGCGAGAAGGGACTGGCAGGACATATTTAAAGTGATGAAGGAGAAAAACCTGCAACCAAGATTACTCTATCCAGCAAGGATCTCATTCAGATTTGATGGAGAAATTAAAACCTTTACAGACAAGCAAAAGCTGAGAGAGTTCAGCACCACCAAACCAGCTTTACAACAACTGCTAAAGGAACTTCTCTAGGCAAGAAACACAAAAGAAGGAAAAGACCTACAATAACGAACCCAAAACAATTAAGAAAATGGGAATAGGAACATACATATCGATAATTACCTTAAATGTAAATGGACTAAATGCTCCCACCAAAAGACACAGATTGGCTGAATGGATACAAAAACAAGACCCTTATATATGCTGTCTACAAGAGACCCACTTCAGACCTAGAGACACATACAGACTGAAAGTAAGGGGATGGAAAAAGGTATTTCATGCAAATGGAAACCAAAAGAAAGCTGAAGTAGTAATTCTCGTATCAGACAAAATAGACTTTAAAATAAAGACTATCAGAAGAGACAAAGAAGGACACTACATAATGATCAAGGGATTGATCCAAGAAGAAGATATAACAATTGTAAATATTTATGCATCCAACATAGGAGCACCTCAATACATAAGGCAAATACTAACAGCCATAAAAGGGGAAATCAACAGTAACACATTCATAGTAGAGGACTTTAACACCCCACTTTCACCAATGGACAGATCATCCAAAATGAAAATAAATAAGGAAATACAAGCTTTAAATGATACATTAAAAAATATGGACTTAACTTATATTTATAGGACACTCCATCCAAAAACAACAGAATACACATTCTTCTCAAGTGCTCATGGAATATTCTCCAGGATAGATCATATCTTGGGTCACAAATCAAGCCTTGGTAAATTTAAGAAAATTGCAATTGTATCAAGTACCTTTTCTGACCACAACACTATGAGACTAGATATCAATTACAGGAAAAGATCTGTAAAAACTACAAACACATGGAGGCTAAACAATACACTACTTAATAACAAAGTGATCACTGAAGAAATCAAAAAGAAAATTTAAAAATACCTAGAAACAAATGACAATGGAGACACGACAACCCAAAATCTATGGGATGCAGCAAAAGCAGTTCTAAGAGAGAAGTTTATAGCAGTACAATCCTACCTTAAGAAAAAGGAAACATCTCGAATAAACAACCAAACCTTGCACCTAAAGCAATTAGAGAAAGAAGAACAAAAAAACCCCAAAGTTAGCAGAAGGAAAGAAATCATAAAAATCAGATCAGAAATAAATGAAAAAGAAATGAAGGAAACGATAGCAAAGATCAATAAAACTAAAAGCTGGTTCTTTGAAAAGATAAACAAAATTGATAAACCATTAGCCAGAGTCATCAAGAAAAAAAGGGAGAAGACCCAAATCAATAGAATTAGAAATGAGAAAGGAGAAGTAACAACTGACACTGCAGAAATACAAAAGATTATGAGAGATTATGACAAGCAACTCTATGCCAATAAAATGGACAACCTGGAAGAAATGGACAAATTCTTAGAAATGCACAACCTGCCAAGACTTAATCAGGAAGAAATAGAAAATATGAACAGACCAATCACAAGCACTGATATTGATACTGTGATTAAAAATCTTTCAACAAACAAAAGCCAAGGCCCAGATGGCTTCACAGGCGAATTCTATCAAACATTTAGAGAAGAGCTAACACCTATCCTTCTCAAACTCTTCCAGAATATAGCAGAGGGAGGAACACTCCGAAACTCATTCTACGAGGCCACCATCACCCTGATACCAAAACCAGACAAGGATGCACAAAGAAAGAAAACTACAGGCCAATATCACTGATGAACATAGATGAAAAAATCCTCAACAAAATACTAGCAAACAGAATCCAACAGCACATTAAACGGATCATACACCATGATCAAGTGGGGTTTATTTCAGGAATGCAAGGATTCTTCAATATATGCAAATCAATCAACGTGATACACCATATTAAGAAATCGAAGGAGAAAAACCATATGATCATCTCAATAGATGCAGAAAAAGCTTTTGACAAAATTCAACACCCATTTATGATAAAAACTTTCCAGAAGGTGGGCATAGAGGGAACCTACCTCAACATAATAAAGGCCATATATGACAAACCCACAGGAAACATCATTCTCAATGGTGAAAAACTGAAAGCACTTCCTCTAAGATCAGGAACAAGACAAGGATGTCCACTCTCTCCACTATTATTCAACATAATTTTGGAAGTCCTAGCCACGGCAATTAGAGAAGAAAAAGAAATAAAAGTAATTCAAATCGGAAAAGCAGAAGTAAAACTGTCACTGTTTGCAGATGACATGATACTATACATAGGGAATCCTCAAAATGCTATTAGAAAACTACTAGGGTTAATCATTGAATTTGGTAAAGTTGCAGGATACAAAATTAATGCACAGAAATCTCTGGCATTCCTATACACTAATGATGAAAAATCTGAAAGTGAAGTCAAGAAAACACTCCCATTTACCATTGCAACAAAAAGAATAAAGTACCTAGGAATAAACCTACCTAAGGAGGCAAAAGACCTGTATGCAGAAAATTATAAGACACTGATGAAAGAAATTAAAGATGATACAAATAGATGGAGAGATATACCATGTACTTGGATTGGAAGAATCAACACTCTGAAAATAACTATACTACCCAAAGCAATCTACAAATTCAATACAATCCCTATCAAACTACCAATGGCATTTTTCACAGAACTAGAACAAAAAATTTCACAATTTGTATGGAAACACAAAAGACCCCGAATAGCCAAAGCACTCTTGAGAAAGAAAAACGGAGCTGGAGGAATCAGGCTCCCTGTCTTCAGACTATACTACAAAGCTACAGTAATCAAGACAGTATGGTACTGGCACAAAAACAGAAAGATAGATCAATGGAACAGGATAGAAAGCCCAGAAATAAACCCACACACATATGGTCACCTTATCTTTGATAAAGGAGGCAGGAATGTACAGTGGAGAAAGGAGAGCCTCTTCAAGAAGTGGTGCTGGGAAAACTGGACAGGTACATGTAAAAGTATGAGATTAGATCACTCCCTAACAGCATACACAAAAATAAGCTCAAAATGAATTAAAGACCTAAATGTAAGGCCAGAATCTATCAAACTCTTAGAGGAAAACATAGGCAGAACACTCTATGACATAAATCACAGCAAGATCCTTTTTGACCCACCTCCTAGGGAAATGGAAATAAAAACTAAAATAAACAAATGGGACCTAATGAAACTTCAAACCTTTTGCAGAGCAAAGGAAAGCATAAACAAGACCAAAAGACAACTCTCAGAATGGGAGAAAATATTTGCTAATGAAGCAACTGACAAAGGATTAATCTCCAAAATTTATAAAGCAGCTCATGCAGCTCAATAACAAAAAAACAAACAAACCAATCCAAAAATGGGCAGAAGACCTAAATAGACATTTCTCCAAAGAAAATATACAGATTGCCAACAAACACATGAAAGAATGCTCAACATCATTAATCATTAGGGAAATGCAAATCAAAACTACAATGAGATATCATCTCACACCAGTCAGAATGGCCATCATCAAAAATTCTATAAACAATAAATGCTGGAGAGGGTGTGGAGAAAAGGGAACACTCTTGCACTGTTGGTGGGAATGTAAATTGATACAGCCACTGTGGAGAACAGTATGGAGGTTCCTTAAAAAACTACAAATAGAACTACCATATGACCCAGCAATCCCACTACTGGGCATATACCCTGAGAAAACCATAATTCAAAAAGAGTCATGTACCAAAATGTTTATTGCAGCTCTATTTACAGTAGCCTGGAGATGGAAACAACCTAAGTGTCCATCATCAGATGAATGGATAAAGAAGATTTGGCACATATATACAATGGAATAGTACTCAGCCATAAAAAGAAAGGAAATTGAGCTATTTGTAATGAGGTGGATAGACCTAGAGTCTGTCATACACAGTGAAGTAAGTCAGAAAGCGAAAGACAAATACCGTATGCTAACACATATATATGGAATTTAAGGGAAAAAAAAATGTCATGAAGGACCTAGGGGTAAGACAGGAATAAAGACACAGACCTACTAGAGAATGGACTTGAGGATATGGGGAGGGGGAAGGGTAAGCTGTGACAAAGCGAGAGCGAGGCATGGACATATATACACTACCAAATGTAAGGTAGATAGCTAGTGGGAAGCAGCCGCATAGCACAGGGAGATCAGCTCGGTGCTTTGTGACCGCCTGGAGGGGTGGGATAGGGAGGGTGGGAGGGAGGGAGACGCAAGAGAGAAGAGATATGGGAACATATGTATATGTATAACTGATTCACTTTGTTATAAAGCAGAAACTAACACACCATTGTAAAGCAATTATACTCCAATAAAGATGTAAAAAAAAAAAAAAAAATTGAGAACATATCCCAGGACAATAACCTTCCTTAGCTAAGAGCTTCTCTGAACCACTGTTAATGTCTCTTCATTTCACAGACACTAAAGAGCAAAATTAATTCTGCAGTCAGAGAGCATGCTGTCTTCCTCTCTGGATATACTCAGCCTGCATTAGTTTGCCAGGGCTGCCATAACAAAGTGTCACAGACTGGGTGGCTTAAGCAACACGATTTTTATTTTTTCACAATCCTGGAAGCTAGAAGTCCAAGATCAAGGTGTTGGCAGGGTTGATTTTTTCTAAGGCCTTTTTCCTTGGCTTGTAGATGACTGACTTCTCCCTGTGTCTTCAGTGGTTCTTGCTTCTGTGTGTGTTTGGGTCCTAATCTCCTCTTCTCATAAGGACATGTATCATATAAGATTAGGGTCCATTCATATAGCTTCATTTTACCTTAATTATCTCTTTAAAGGTCCTATCTCCAAATTCAGTCATACTCTGAAGTACTGGGGGTTAGGACTTTAAGATATGAATTATGGGGGGAGGGAGGAAGGAATACAATTCAGCCCATAACACAGCCCAATTAAAATAATCCTCATTTGGTATTGTTCTATCCCAGCGCCTCTGAAAATTTCAGTTCTTACATAAAAGTCTATTCTTGCCATTCAACAAGTCTTCCCAACCTGAAACCCCAATCCTGCTCCCGAATATAGTGATAAAGTCCAGTGCTATGCTGTTTTGTACTCCCAGATTACAGGGTTTGGTCCAGGGATTAGCATATGCCCCAAGCAATAAAATAAAATGTAATATAATTTTCCCTAGCAGAATAAAGCCTCCTACTCTTGCCTCTTGGAAAAAAAAAATCCAGTGGGCCAGTGAAGAGATTTTATAGCCAAGAAGGGCAAGTCTGAGAATAAGTCAAATAAAGTTGGAGAGCAGAGTAGACCTGAAAGACTGAGAGAATAGCATGTTGGTGACACTTTTTGAGGCTCTGGAACAAACTGTGTCTGGAGTTAAAATTATGCCCAGTTTTTTCCATCACAACAATATCCGTTGCTTTAGCCATTTGGAGTCTGACTACCTGTAATTCTCAATGCGAAGAATCCTAACTGAAACAACAGTCTCATATAGATGAAAGAGAGGAGTGACCCTCAGGAACAGGCTGCAAGAATAAATTAGGAAAGTTTCCTCATGCTTTCATCTGTTTGCTCTATGCAGATAGGGTGTCTGTGTTAAGTTTCTAAAAGTCAAGATTACCTAATTAATTCAACAAATGCCTACAAAATACGTAATAGAATCAGATATTGTGCTACAGCATGCATTCTCCACAGGGGTGTTATTGCCCCAAAAGGGATAAAAATCAGTACTTCTGCGAGTGGAAAAATCTTGTTCTATTTTATGTACAAAACACAGTGCACACAATGAATACACAAACATAGAGTATATTGTTGGTATTAGAATTTCATGGGGGAAAGGGACAGTTGGGGGCAGGTGGGGATCTGTCCAGAACAAATTCTTAGGAATAATTTTCAAAACATGTTGAGTAACACCGTGCCAAAGGAAATTTGGAGAGATGCACATACAAACAAATGTGAACACAATAGGCACTGTGATAGAGAAATATACAGGGTACAATAAAGGCCAAAAGAGAACACATTTTCAAACCTATAGGGACAGAGGACTGACTGAAGAGTCAAACCAGTTATGTAGAAAATGATACTGTATCTTATTCTGAAAGCTAAGAAGTCAAGGAGAAAAAGCACATCCTGGTCAGAGGGGCCACATGAGCAAATCTTGGAAGCATTGAAGAGTATGCCTCAGCAGGACTGGAGTTTAGGCTGTAAAAGGGAAAGCAGCCAACAAGCCAGGCAGGCATATTAGGGAGGGATACCTTACTTATAGTGGATTAAACACATAAGGCCTTTTCTTCTCTCTGAAAAAGAATTCTGGAGGTAGGAAGCTTCTGGCTTCATTTTAGCAGCTGAAAGCTGTCAAGGTTGGCATTTCTGAAATTCTCTTAGCCTTTTCCTTCGTGTTTGTCGCCCCAACCGTTCTAGGTTTCTGGGGCAGCTGCAGACACACACTGAAGACAGGAAAATGGAGAAATTGCATTTATGATATACATCAACTAGCTTTTATCAGGAAAACAAAAGCTTTCCCAGAATAACATCTCCCTCCTTACCCGCTTGATTCATTGGCCGATATGGGTCCCTTAGCCATGCCCAGTCACAAAGGAGACTGATAAAATGGAGAACAGAATTGTCATAACTTGTTTAGATGAAGTATCCCAACACTAGAGACAGGCAAGTTGCGGCTGCAAATTTAATCTCAGTAATATTGGGAGGAAATATGTGGGAAATAGAGTTTCAGGCTAAAGAAGAAATGATCTAAAATCAAATTATTCTTTAGTTCTCTGTAGCTAAGACTAGGCATAGAATAAAATTCCAATGTAGTTCAAAAATTATTAAATAGAAATGATAAAATTATTGGAGATTTTTATGTTCCTCTTCATATTTCCAAATTTTCTAGAGTGAACATATATTAGTAATATTATCTAGAAAAAAACAAATATTATAATATTTTAAAAGGAACAGTTCCCAGTAAAATTATTGCTTGGGGAAAAGAACTAGAACTCTTTAAGAGCTAAGCTGGTAGAAAAATTAAGTATAGTGTATTTAGGTAATTGGACTAGAAACTATGGAGAAAATTAGTGAGGCTGAAGAGGAGAGAAACATTAGGTAGTTTTCTGAAGTCTACTCCTACCAGTGCTTGAAAGCTGATTGCTAAATTTTGGGGAACTTCTAAGCCAGTTTGTCAAGCACAGCCATTATTAAAAATTAAATTATATAATCTGGAGGTTATGTTGGTTGTAATTGTATGGTGGAAATACTAGATAATGCTTACTCCTGAGTATCTCTTCCCAACTCTACTTTCAGTCGCACCAAATTGATAGCCTGAAACAGACCACAGCAGGTGTATTTACACCATGGGGATTGACAAATACTACAAATCAGAGTTTGATTTATTGTTTTATTGATTGTACTTAAATGATGGCAAATGTTATTAATAAAAATTAAACTTATATTGTGTCTTGTCTGTAAACAATATATTGTAATTAGCACAAGAATTTGGAACAGTGTTTTTCCATCAGCATTATCACAATAATCACCATCTAATTCTTAAAACCTTTTCCCTACTCTTCTCTTAAAAGAGAAAAATCAAGATTTCTTTATTCATAAAAAAACTAAATATGCAACTACCATATGACCCAGCAATTGCACTCCCAGACATTTATCCCAGAAAAATGAAAATTTATGTTCACACGAAAACCTGCACAAGAATATTTATACCAGCTTTATCTATAATAGCTCAAATCTGGAAACATCCCAGGCATCCTTCAATGGCTGAATGGTTAAACAAACTGTGATAAATCCATGCCATGGACTATTACTCAGCAATAAAAATGAAGAAACTATCAATACATGCAACAACCTGGAGAAATCTCCACAGAATTATGCTGAGTGAAAGAATCCAATCCCAAAGGTTACCTACTGTGTAATTCCATTTATATAAAGTTCTTGAAATGTGAACATTATAGAAATGCAAATATATCAGTGGTTGCCAGGGATTAAGGAATAGATGGAGATGGGAAAAAGCAGATGTGGCTACAAAAGGAAAACATTAAGGATCTTTGCAGTGATGGAAGTGTCCTGTATCTTGACTATCAATATCACTATCCTGGCAGTGATGTTGCAAGATATTTATTATCATCGGTGAAAACTGGATAAAAGGTATATGGGATCTCTCAATATCATTACTTATGACTACATGTGAATCCACGATTATCTCAAAATAAAAAGTTTAAGGGGCTTCCCTCGTGGTGCAGTGGTTGAGAGTCTGCCTGCCAATGCAGGGGACAGGGGTTCGAGCCCTGGTCTGGGAAGGTCCCACATGTCGCAGAACAACTAGGCCCGTGAGCCACAACTACTGAGCCTGCGCATCTGGAGCCTGTGCTCCGCAACAAGAGAGGCCGCGACAGTGAGGCCCACGCACCGCGAAGAAGAGTGGCCCCCACTCGCCGCAACTAGAGAAAGCTCTCGCACAGAAACGAAGACCCAACATAGCCAAAAATAAATTAATTAAAAAAAAAAGTTTTAACAAAAAAATAGAAAGATACCAATAGTTTATCAATTGTACAGTAACAAATAAATTGCAAGTTGAAAAAAAAAATGAAACCTTCTTAATTCCCCCCCCCGCCTGTCTGTCTGCTCTTCTCACTCTTTTCTTCCCTCTTCTTTTTCTCATTGCATATATTCCTCTTTGATTATATCATCTGTTCTCATAGATTCAATTACCATGTATAAGTTTTCCAAACATGTACTCACTCTTCTCTTGAAACTCTAAACTCAACTACTGACTAGTCGTACCCCTTGGATATCATATAGTCATTACAAACTGGGCATGTCCAAAACTTAATGCAAAAGTGATTCAGTGGAGAAGGGCTAGTTTCTTCAACAAAGTGTGCTTAAGCAATTGGATATCAATATGAAAGAAAGAAAGAAAGAAAGAAAGAAAGAAAAGAAAGAAAGAAAGAAAGAAAGAAAGAAAGAAAGAAAGAAAGAAAGAAAGAAAGAAAGAAAGAAAGAAAGAAAGAGAGAAAGAGAGAAAGAAAGGAGGGAGGGAGGGAGGAAGGGAAGGAAGGAGGGAGGGAGGGAGGAAGGGAAGGAAGGAAGAAAGGAAGAGAGAGAGAGAAAGAGAGAGATGGAGGGAAGGAGGGAGGAAGAAAGGAAGGAAGGAAAGAAAGAGAGAAGGAAGGAAGGAAAGACGGAAGGAAGGAGAGAGAAAGAAATTAATTCTATCCATAGTTCTCACTTTATGTAAAAATTAACTCAAATGGATCATTGACTTAAACACAGTATCTAATACCACAAAACTTCAAGTACAGAACATAAGAAAATATATTTGCTACCTTGGGTAAAGCAAAGACTTCTAGGAAACAGCACAAAACACACAGTTCAGAAAGAAAAAATGACAAATCAGTGTTCATCAAAATTAAAGACCCCTACTGTACCAAATATACTGACAAAAGAATACAAAGATAAGCCATGGACTGGGAGAAAAATATTTGCAAACACATATATGATAAAGGATATATATAAAAATTACTTACAATTCAATAATAAGTATTCAAACAACTCAATAAAAAAACTGGGCAAAATACTTGAACAGAAACTTTATCAAAGAAGATGTACGGGTGACAAGTAGCTCAAGAGAAGATATCCAACATCATTAATCACCAGGAAAACAAAAATTAAAACCTCCATGATATATAATCATAATTTTATCAGAAAGACTAATATTGAAAACATGACCATACCAAATGTTGGCAAAGATGTAGAGCTATGAGAACCCATACATTACTGGTGGGAATATGAAATGCTACTGTCAGTTTGGAAAACAGTTTGGTAGTTTCTTTAAAAATATAATCTAGCCATTCTACTCCTACGTATTTAACCCAGAGACCAAAAAAGCATACGATCACACAATAACTTATACATAAATGTTCCTAGCAACATTGATGAATCTCCAATTAATTATGCTCAGTGAAAGAAGTCAACTAAGAAGAGTTATTACTGTGTGGTTCAACTGACATAAAATTCAAGAAAATGTGACTTAATCTAAAGTAATAGGAAGCACATCAATGGTTGCTTGGGGATAGCAACATAGAGGGGGTGTAATCCAGGAGGAGGAGGAGAGGAGAGATTATAAAGGGGTTCAAGGAAAGTATTGAGGGTGATAGATACATTCTCTGTCTTGATTATGGTGAAAACATCAAATTGTACTCTTTAAATGTTCAACTTATCATATGTCAATTAGACTTAATTTTTAAAAAGAAGAGGATAAAGAGCATAAGAAAAATGTGAGATGGGTGAGGGAATTGGACATGATTGGATTAGGGTCAATTTTTTTTTCCAGTATTACAGGAAGAAAAGAGAAGTCTAAGGGAGATAATGGAAACTATAGGAAGAAGTTGGACATAACCACTATATAAAATGGAAACAATGGCAGTGTTTCTCCAGGGTAATCTTCCCTGATTTCCATGCAAGTGACAAATTCTCTTTTTACAAGTTATCATATCATCTTCTACTATTCCTTCATGATATGTGCCACTGTTGTTACTTTACATGTATCTGTATGATTGTCGGTTTTACATATTACTCAGCCAATAAAGTAGATGATGATCTCTATGAAAGGAAAGTTTATTCTATTTTTACTAACTTCTGTGTTCCCAGTAGCATTCAAGCAGAGTGCTTGTCAGAGAGTAAGCCCTCAGGAAACTACTATTAAATGAGTGATTAAAGAAACTTAGAAGGATCACCTGGCAACACTGATGGTGTAAAAGAGATTGGAGGCCACGATTTCGCAGAGGTACCTATCTGCATGATTTTGTTATTTTTTTCCAGCAGTACTTGGTCAGCCAGAGATGGATTGGCACTGAAATGGTAAACAGCTGCATTGGATTAGTTATTGTTTCCCCATGATAGGTTGATGGAAGAATACTGGGCAAAGGCATTGACACGAGATAGATTACAAGTATGTTTTCACAAAGAAGTCAAATTGAAGAAAGGATTGAACTTTAACAACTATAATAATTGTATAAATACTTGAAGGGATTCAGTAAAACAAGCCATGGAGGGCTTCCCTGGTGGCGCAGTGGCTGAGAGTCCACCTGCTGATGCAGGGGACACAGGTTCGTGCCCCGGTCCGGGAAGATCCCACATGCCACGGAGCGGCTGGGCCCGTGAGCCACGGCCGCTGAGCCTGCGCGTCCGGAGCCTGTGCTCCGCAACGGGAGAGGCCACAACAGTGAGAGGCACACATACCACAAAAAAACAAAACAAAACAAAAAAACAAGCCATGGAAAATCAGTTCCTTACAAATGAATGTTTGAATATTTAATAATTGATGCCTTCTCTTAAGGTTACGTTATGGAAAAGTTAAAACAGAGTCCAATCTTGAATATTTAGTCTTTTTCTACCTCTCATTTTTATTGTAAGTGTGATAAAATCACAAGTACAATAACGTACTTTTTAATAAAGACTTTATTTTTAGAGCAGTTTTAGGTTTACAACAAACTTGAGAGGAAGATACAAAGATTTTCCAGATACCTGCTGCCTCCACACATGTATAGCCTCCCCTATCAACTTCACTCACCAAAATCATACATTTTTTCCTAAGGATGAACCTACGTTGACACATCATAATCACGCAAAGTCCATGGCTGTTTACCTTAGGTTTCACGCACATTCTTTGTGTTTGGAAAATGTGTCATGACATATGTCCATCATTATAGTATCAAAGAGAGTATTTTTAGTGCCCTAAAAACTCTCTGTGCTCTGCCTATTCATCTCTCTCTCCCCTTACCCCACCCCAACTCTGGCAACCACTGACCTTTCTACTATCACCATTCTTTTGCCTTTTTGAGAACCTCATGTAGTCAGGATCATACAGTACGTAGTCTTTTCAGATTGTCTTTTATCACTTAATAACATGCATGTAAGATTCCTCTGTTTCTCATGGCTTGATAGCTCATTTATTTTTAGCACTGAATAATATCCCATTGTCTGGATGTACTGCAGATTACTTATCCATTCACTTACTGAAGGACATCTTGGTAGCTTCCAAGTATTGGCAATTATGAATAAAGCTGCTATAAACATCTGTGTGTGGGTTTTTATGTTGACATAAGTTTTCAACTCCTGTGGGTAAATACCAAGGAGCATGATTGCTAGATGGAATGGTAAGAGTATGTTTAGTTTTATAAGAGACCTCCAAAAGGTCTTCCAACAGGGCTGTGTCATTTTGTATTCCCCCAGCAATGCGTGAGAGTGCCTGTTACTCTACATCCTCAACTGGGTTTGGTGTTTTCATGGATCATGATATGGAATTTGGCAACTCTAATCATTGCATAGTGGTACCTTATTGTTGTTCTTATTTGCACTTCCCTGATGACATATGATGTGGAACATCCTTTCATGATTTTTTCCAACTCTATATTTTCTTTGATACGGTGTCTATTAAAGTCTTTGGCCCATTTTTAAACAGGTTATTTGTTTTCATACCATTGCATTTTAAGAGTTCTTTGTATATTTTGGATATCAGTGCTTTATCAAATGTGTCTTTTGAAATTATTTTCCCCCAATCTTTGCCTTGTCTCCTCTTTCTCTTGTTATTCTCTTTTGCAGAGCAGAAGTTTTTAATGAAGTCCAGTTTATCAGTTACTTCTTTCACAGATTGTGCCTTTGGTTTTGTATCTAAAAAGTCATTGCTATGTCCAAGGTCATCTAGATTTTCTCCTACATTATCATTTAAGAGTTTTATAGTTTTTCATTTTACATTTAGGTCTATGATCCACTGTAGTTAATTTCTGTGAAGGGGGTAAGATCTGTGTCTAGATTCTTTTTTTTTTTTTTTTTTGCATGTAGATATCCAGTTGTTCCAGTATCATTTGTTGAAAAGACTATCTTTTCTCCACTATATTGCCTTGCTCCTTTGTCAAAGATCAGTTGACTATATTTACATGTGTCTATTTCAGTGCTCTCTATTTTGTTCCATTGACTGATTTGTCTATTCTTTTGCCAGTACCACATTGTCTTGATTACTGTAGGTTTATAGTAAGTTTTAAAGTTGGGTAGTGTCCATCTGCCAAAGTTGTTCTGTTCCTTCAGTACTGTGCTGGCTATCCTGGGTCTTTTGCCTTTCCATATAAACTTAGGATCAATTTGCTGATATCCACAAAAAAAACTTTCCAGGATTTTGGTTAAGATTTCACTGAATCTATAGATAAATGTGGGAAGAACTGATACCTGACAACATTGAGTCTTCTTATTCATGAACATGACATATCTCTCCATTTATTTCCTCCTTATTTGGTTTTATTCATCAGAGTTTGTAGTTCTCCTCATATAGATCTTACACATATTTTGTTAGATTTATTCCTAAGTATTTCCTTATCTAGCGTTCTAATGTAAATGATATTTTACCTTTAATTCAAATTCAACCTATTCATTACCAGTAGAGGAAAGCAATTGACTTTTGTATTTTAACCTTGTATCCTCCAGAGTTGCTATAATCACTTATTAATTCCAGGAATTTTTTTTTAATCTAGTATTTTGGGTTCTCTACATCAGGGATCCCCAACCCCTGGGCCACAGACTGGTACCCGCCCATGGCCTGTTAGAAACTGGGCCACACAGCAGGAGGTGAGGGGCAGGCGAGCGAGTGAAGCTTCATCTGTCGCTCCCCATCGCTCCCCATTGCTTGCATTACCGCCTGAACCATCCCCCATCCGCTGGTCCATGGAAAAACTGTCTTCCATGAAACCAGTCCCTGATGACAAAAAGGTTGGGGACTGCTGCTCTACATAGACAAACATGTAATCTGTGAACAAAGACAGTTTTACTTCTTCCTTCCCAATCTGTATACCTTTTTGTTTTCTTTTCTTGCTTTATTGCATAAGCTAGAACTTCCAGAACAATGTTGGAAAGGAGTGGTGAGAGGGGACACCTTGCCTTGCACCTGATCTTAGTAGGAAAACTTTAAGTTTCTCACTATTAAGTATGATAATAGCTGTAGAGTTTTGTAAACATTCTTTATCAATTTAAGGAAGTTCCCCTCTGTTTGTAGGTTGATGACAGTTT
Organism: Lagenorhynchus albirostris; assembly: GCF_949774975.1. Lineage (NCBI taxonomy): Eukaryota > Metazoa > Chordata > Mammalia > Artiodactyla > Delphinidae > Lagenorhynchus > Lagenorhynchus albirostris. The sequence continues at coordinate 17,239,398 of NC_083103.1, read as the reverse complement.
TTAATCACAAATGGGTATTGGATTTTGTCAAATGCTTTTTCTACAACTATTGATACAATCTTGTAATTTTTCTTTTTTATCCTATTGATGGGATGGAATACACTAATTGATTTTCAAATGTTGACCCAGCCTTGCATTCCTGGGATAAATCCCACTAAGTTGTGGTGTATAATCCTTTTTGTACACTGTTGGATTCAATTACCTAACATTTTGTTGAGGATTTTTGCATCTTTGTTCATGAGAGAAACTGGTCTGTAGTTTATTTTTTTTGTAATGTTTTTGTCTGGTTTTGATTTTAAGGTAAGGCTGGCCTCATAGAATGAGTTAGGGAGTATTTCCTCTGCTGCTAGCCTCTGAAAGAGATTGTAGAGAATCGATATAATTTCTTCCTTAAATGTTTGGTAGAATTCACCAGTGAACCTACCTAAGCCTAGTGCTTTCTGTTTTGGAAGGTTATTAATTATCAGTTCAATTTCTTTCATAGATATAGGCCTATTTAGATTCTCTATTTCTTCTTGTGTGAGTTTTGGAGCCTTATGTCTTTTAAGGAATTGGTCCATTTCCTAGATTTTCAAATTTGTGGACATAGAGATGTTATAGTATTCCTTTAAGATCTTTTTAATATCCATAAGATCTATAATAACTCCTCCTCCTTTTTTCTGGTATTAGTAATTTGTGTTCTCTTTCTTTTTTATATCCTAGATAAATAGCTAGAGGTGTATCAATTTTGTTGATCTTTATGAACTAGCTCTTGGTTTCACTGACTTTATCCATTTCCTGTTTTCAATTTCATTATTTTCCTTCTGATTCTTATAGTTATGTATCTTTTGCTTACTCTAGATTTAATCTGCTCTTCTTTTTCTGGCTTCCTAAGGTGGAAATTTAGAGTATTGATTTTAGATCTTTCCTCTTTTCTAATATTTGCATTCAATTCTGTAAATTTCCATCTAGGCTCTGTTTTTGCTGCATCTCACAAGTTCTGATAAGGTATGTTTTCATTTTCATTTCATTCAAAATATTTTAAAATTTCTCTTGAGATTTCTTGTTTGACCCATGTGTTATCTCAAAGTGTGCTGTTTAATCTCCACATATATTGGTATTTTCCAGTTAGCTTTCTGTTATTAATTTCAAGTTTACTTCTACTGTGGTCTAAAAGCAGACTTTATATAATTTCTATTCTTTTAAATTTGCTAAGATGCATTCTATGCTTCCAAATGTGGTCAGTTCTGGTGAATGTTTCATGTGAGCTTGAGAAAAATACATATTCTGCTGTTGTTGGATAAGGTACTCAATAGATGTCAATTATATCCAGTTGATCAATGGTGGTGTTGAGCTCAACTATGTCCTTACTAAGTTTCTGCCTGCTAAATCTGTTCATTTCTCAGAAAAGGGTGTTGACATTCCCTTCTGTGATAGTAGATTCATCTATTTCCCCTTGTTCTATCAGTTTTTGCCTCATGTAGTTTGGTGTCCTATTGTTAAATACATACATATTAAGAATTGTTACATCATCTTGGAGAATTGACCCCTTCATTATTCTGCAATGCCCTTCTATATACTTGATAACTTTCTTTACTTTGAAGTCTGCTTTGTCTGAAATTAATATAGTACACCCATTTGCTTTTGATTAGTGTTACTATGGCATATTTTTCTCCATTCATTTACTTTTAATCCATATGTGTCTTTATATTTAAAGTGAGTTTCTTGTAGACAACAAGTTATATGTAGACATATAGTTGGGTCATGTCTTTTGATCCACTCTGACAATCTCTGTCTTTTAATTTAGACCATTGGCATTCTAAGTAATTACTGATGTAGTTGGATTAATATCTACCTTATTCATTACTGTTTTCTATTTGTTGCTCTTGTTCTTTGTTTTTATCTTTGTCTTCCACTGTTTTTCTGTCTTGTGTGGTTTTAACTGAGCATATTATATGATTCCATTTCCTCTCCTTTCTTAGCATATCAGTTGTATTTGTTTTTAACTTCTTTTAGTGGTTACTCTGCAGTTTGCAGTATACTTTCATAACTAATCAAGTTCACTGTCAAATAACACTACACCACTTCACAAGTAGTATGAGAACCTTAAAATAGTGAAATAAACCTAATTCCTTCCTCCTGTCCCTTATATCATTGCTGTTACTTAATTTATGCAAGCATAAATACACATATATTATGTGTATATATATACATAATAGAATACATTAGTGCTATTATTATTTTGAAAAATGTTATCTGGTAGATCAATTGAGAATAAAAACAATAGAAGGGTTTTTTATTTGCTTTTAGTTTTTTGTTTTTTACCTTCACCTGTGCCTTCGCCAATGTTGTTTCTTTCTTTATGTAGATCTAGGTTTCTGACCTATAATATTTTCCTTCTCTCTAAAGAATTTCTTTTGAAATTTCTTGCAAGGCAAGTCTATTGGCAATAAATTACTTCAGTTGTTGCTTGTCTGATAAAGTCTTCACTTCTCCTTCCCTTTTGAAGGATAAGTTTGCATGGTACAGAATTCTAGGTTGGTGGGGTTTTCTCCTAGCACTTTAAATATTTCACTCCACTGTCTTCTTGCTTGCATTATTTCTAAGGAGATGTGGAATGTAATTCTTAACTTTCTTCCTCTATAGGTAAGGTGTCTTTTTCCTCTGGCTTCTTTCAAGATTTTTTCTTTATCTTTGGTTTTCTATAGTTTAAAAATGATATGCCTAGGGCTTCCCTGGTGGTGCAGCGGTTGAGAGTCCGCCTGCCAATGCAGGGGACATGGGTTCGTGCCCCAGTCCGGGAGGATCCCACATGCCACAGAGTGGCTGGGCCCGTGACCCATGGCTGTTGAGCCTGCACATCTGGAGCCTGTGCTCCACAGCAGGAGAGGCCACAGCAGTGAGAGGCCAGCATACCACAAAAAAAAAAAAAAAAAAAAAAAAAAAAGATATACCTAGGTGTAGTTGGTTTTGATGTTTCTGTTTGTTTGTTTGTTTGTTTGTTTTGTTTGCATTTATACTTCTTGGTGTTCTCTGAGTTTCCTAGATCTGTGATTTGGTGTGGATATTATCTGGGGAAATTATCAGTCATTATAGTTTCAAATATTTCTTCTGTTTATTTTTCTCTTTTTTCTTCTGATATTTCCATTATGTGTATGTTATGACTTTTGTAGTTGTACCACAGTCATTGTATATTCAGTTCTGGTCATATTTTCAGTCTTTTTCTCTTTGCTTTTCTGTTCCATTGATATGTCCTCTAGATCAGAGTTTACTCCCTCAGCCATGTCCAGTCTACTAATAATCCCATTAATGATATACTTCATTTCTGTTACATTCATTTTTTATCTCTTGTATTTCTTTCCAGTTCTTTCTTAGGATTTCCATCTCTCTGCTTGTATCGTCCATCAGTTTCTGCATGCAGTCTATTTTATCTGTTACAGCGCTTAGCATATTAATCAGATTTGTTTTAAATTCCCTGCCTGATAATTCCAATATCCTTGCCAGGTCTGTTTCTTTCTGATGCTTGCTCTGCCTTTTCAAATTACGCTTTTTGCTTTTGGTATGTCCTGTAATTTTTTCCTGATAGTCAGACGATGTACTGAGTAAAAGGAACTGTTGTAAATATGCCTTTAGTAATGTGGCAGTAAGATGTGTGGAGAGGGAAAATGTTCTATGTCCTATAATTTGGTCTCAGTTTTTAGTGAGCCTATGCCCCAGGACTGTAAACTTCACATTCATTTCTCAGGTTTTTCCTCCCTGCTTAAGTGGGACAATATGGCTAGAGTGGCCTGGAGTTGGGTATTTCCCTTCCCCAAGTCAGTTAGGCTCTGATAATATCTCAGCAGTTTAGGCTCTAGTTAACTAGTTTCCCTGGAGACAGGCCTTATTAAGAAGAACAGAGTGCTCTAGCTTATTACAAAATGATTCCTTTCCCCTCCTACTGCTGGAAGGATGAGGGAATTTTTACCAGATATTTAATGTGGGACTCTGGTGGAGCTTCATCTCTGGTGGAGAGGTAAATCACACAGTATTGTGGGGGCCCTCTGATGACTGTGCCCCCCTGGAGGTTTTGTTTTTTGTTTTTTGTTTTTTTTTGCGGTACACGGGCCTCTCACTGTTGTGGCCTCTCCTGTTGTGGAGCACAGGCTCCAGACGTGCAGGCTCAGCAGCCATGGCTCACGGGTCCAGCCGCTCCGCAGCATGTGGATCTTCCCAGACCGGGGCACGAACCCATGTCCCCTGCGTCGGCAGGTGGACTCTCAACCACTGCGCCACCAGGGAAACCCCCCCTCCCCCCCCTGGAGTTTTTAACTCCAAGAGTTGTCCACACTGAGCCTCCAGCAATTTGTCAATTATAGTTCTGGTTTTTCTATCCCAGCACTGGATTCTGTAGTGATTTCTGTGGCAATTTCTGCTTGTGAGTCTGCTCTGTTAAGCTGTGACTCCCTGTATTTGTTCATCTCTCCAATCTCAGAAGCAGCCAGCTACCTGTGTCCTCTTCTCTCTTATGTATCCAAGAGGTGGGATTGATTTTTAAGTCTGTTCAGCTTTTTATTTCTTGTAGGACAGAGGGGCAACTTACATGTAGAACCAGAAACCAGATGTCCCTCCAATTATGCACTTTTAATAAAAAATTAAAAGTGGTTTATTGGCAGAAATCATCATGAAGAAACTGCATGGGGAAGGCATCTATTTCGGGGAACTTGTGATTATTCTCTACCCCTTTGTACCCTTACCATTTCAATAAGACCTTGAAGCTCCTCCCATAATAAATTTGATTGTCTTTCTTTGCCTCTTAAATCTGGGTTGGGCTTGTGGCTTGCTTTAGACAATAAGACATGGCAAAGTGAAGATGTGGCAGTTCTGAGGGTAGTCTTTAAGAGGCATTGCACAGTTCCACCTTCTCTCCTACACTTCTGCCTAAGTGAGCTTGCTGGAAGATGATAGACACATAGAGTACAGGAAAGTTAACTGAACCAAACCATCCAAGATCAGTCATTTCCTCTGCTAATTGTCTTTTCAGAGGGGCAAGAATGGAAGAAATCATGTAGCTATAGTTAATAATACCAGAGAGTAAGGGCTGCAAAGGTGAGGGCATCAGGAAAAGCAAAGTGAGATGGAGAGCGATGGGGCAACAGGGACTGAATTTCTGCCTTATTTGCATCCCATTCTAAAATGTGGAAGTGAAACCTTACCTAACTCAGGAAAAGATTATTTTACAGGTATACTCTTTTGCCGTACTTTTTGCAATAAATTTATTTGATGTTTTGTATTCCTGAATTATTCTTTCTGACACTACGACGTTTTTGGAATATGTCTGACTAAAGACCTGTAAATGTGTTTTTAAATATTGGTATAATTATCACATATGTTTACACCATATTTTGTTTTTGACCATATGTTAAGGACACCTGTTATTTTTACTGACTCGGGATTCATCCTGTTTTTTGCTCTCTCTACTTTCAGTGGGGGATTCATTCTCTAATATTTGAGTAGAGATGAACTCCACAGAAGTGAGCATAAAATCCAGGCTTGGCCAATCAGAATACCCCATACCCCTAAGTGGTTCAGGAATATATATATATATATTTCCCAACCTATGCAAAGCGGTCTTCTATAGGAGTCCTCTGCAGTATTTACTAAGAAAGACTGTCCTTTTCCACTGGGTTACTAAACTAGTAAGATGTGAGTTTAAGGCATCTGGAGCCATCTTACCTATTATTTGTGAGAGAGCCTGTACAAAAGATGGAGGGAAACAAAGTGCCCTGATAATATCATTTAAGTCCCTGGATTCAGTCCTGGCTGAAGCTTATGTGCCAATAGACTTTCCAGATATGTGAGCCAATAAATCCCCTTTAAAACCTAATGCAGGGGGGCGGCTGGCGGGTCGGGGGGTCGGGGGGCCGGGGAGGGTCGCCGAGCCGCGGTGGGGCGGCCGGACAGTCGCGGCCCGAGCGTCCCCGGTACGCCGTCGCCCCCTCAGAGCTTTCTGGAAGGAGCTCGGAAATTCGCAGTGAGTCCCATGACTATCCTCATAGAGTGGCCAAGTTTCCAGAAAACAGAAATCGAAACAGATACAGAGATGTAAGCCCATATGATCACAGTCGTGTTAAACTGCAAAATGCTGAAAATGATTATATTAATGCCAGCTTAGTTGACATAGAAGAGGCGCAGAGGAGTTACATCTTAACACAGGGTCCACTTCCTAATACAGGTTGTCATTTCTGGCTCATGGTTTGGCAGCAAAAGACCAAAGCAGTTGTCATGCTAAACCGAATTGTGGAGAAAGAATCGGTTAAATGTGCACAGTACTGGCCGACAAAGGATGACCGAGAGATGCTGTTTAAGGAAACAGGCTTCAGTGTGAAGTTCCTGTCGGAAGACGTGAAGTCCTATTATACAGTCCATCTGCTGCAGTTAGGAAACACCAATAGTGGTGAAACCAGAACAATATCTCACTTTCATTATACTACCTGGCCAGATTTCGGAGTCCCTGAATCACCAGCTTCATTTCTCAATTTCTTATTTAAAGTGCGAGAGTCTGGCTCTTTGAATCCTGAACACGGGCCTGCGGTGATCCACTGTAGTGCCGGCATCGGGCGGTCAGGCACCTTTTCTCTGGTGGACACTTGTCTTGTTCTGATGGAAAAAGGAGACAATATTAATATTAAACAACTGTTACTGAATATGAGAAAATACCGAATGGGGCTGATTCAGACACCAGATCAACTCAGATTTTCATACATGACTATAATAGAAGGAGCAAAGTTTATAAAGGGAGATTCAAGTATACAGAAACGGTGGAAAGAACTTTCTAAGGAAGATGTATGTCCTGTTTTTGATCATTCACCAACCAAAATAATGACTGAAAAATACAACGGAAACAGGATAGGCCTAGAAGAAGAAAAACTGACAAGTGACAGGTATACAGGACTGTCCTCTAAAATGCAAGATACTCTGGAGGAAAACAGCGAGAGTGCTCTGCGGAAGCGCCTTCGGGAGGACAGGAAAGCCAGCACAGCTCAGAAGGTGCAGCAGATGAAGCAGAGGCTGAACGAGACCGAACGAAAAAGGAAAAGGTGGTTATACTGGCAACCTATTCTCACTAAGATGGGGTTTGTGTCCGTCATTTTGGTTGGCGCTTTTGTTGGCTGGACACTGTTTTTTCAACAAAATGCCCTATAAATAATTTTGCCCCGCAAGCTTCAGCACTGGTAGCTGACAGTGTTGCGTGAATCACAGGGGTTCATCTGTTAGCAAACTCCTCAGACACCAGACGGTGCAGTTGACTAGACACCCACAGAGAATTGGGGTGTGCAGTCACCTCAGCACCCCCAAGGCGCTGCCCACACTGTACCCGCTCCCTAAAATAAAGACTTGAATGCTTCTTAAGAACTGGTACATTTTCAACTGTATTCATACATGTTAAGTGTTTCACCTGACCAGACTGAGAAGTCCTTTATCATGAGGATTCGTTTTTGGAGGCTGTCTGGATTTTAACCTGCACTTGATATAAGCAATAAATATTGTGGTTTTATGGACATTATTACTGGAAAGAAAATGACCTTTAAGTAATGTGTGTAATGTATAAATGTACTTGTTCACATGGGCATCAACATTTTATATTCTTAACCATTGCAGGGTAAATATATTTTATAAGTACCTATTTAATCTTACTTTTGTAGTTAAATGTACTTTTTAAAAGCTCAATTTGAAAAAAAATCTGTTACCACAAAAAATAATAAAGTGTATGTTGATTCAAAAAAAAAAAAACCTAATGCAGTTTCAATTGTGTCTCCGTCTCTTACAACTACGATTTCTAACAAATATATCATGACTTTAGGATCTTGGTAACCACCACATCCACCTTGCACACATTAACCTGCTTGATCAAGAACTGAATGCATCATTCCCTGAAATTACAAACTCAAAATATATCTCAAGGGAAAGCACTCCCAGCCAAGACTTTGAAATCGTTATATAAGGAAGTATGAGAGCCTCTCCACGCAAGAACTGTCTCAGAAAAAACAAACACAAAATACATAGGAAATATACAGGAGAAGCATGATCTGACCATGGGCCACATAGAATAAGAAATGATTAATTCCAGCAAGAAGCAAGTGAACTCAATTTGTGCCATGCATACATTCACAGGTAACAGGAAAGTTTGTGGAGAGCTAGCTAATCATGATCTTACAAAGCCTGACAATTCCAATGAAATGAGAGGAAAGGGAGGAAGAAGAGAGGAGCCTGCTTCCCATAAAACAACACTAGATGCAATTTTTCCCCATTTGTCCCCAGTGCTTCTCTTATTGGATGGCCCTGTGTACATTTCAAGTTATTATCAGGCTTGGGTGTTCATTGTTTGTGGGAGGTGTGCCCAGGATCTGTTCCTGTTTGTTTTAATCACTATTACATAAGGAAATGAGAAAGAATCCCAGAGCATCTCTTACCAGGCAGTGTCCTAAAACCCTCCTTGAGGCAGTTTATGGAAGTCACCTCCCTTCAGTCATGTCCTGGTCCTCCAATACAAGGCCAGCAGAGAGTCAATAAAATCTCTCTTGGTCACTGACTCAGCAGCAGAAGATGTTTAGTCTGAGGCACTGACTTCTTTGGGGAAAGAAGAGCTACATAATATTACAGATGAAGCTCCCTTATAAAAGTTTCTGGATAATGTAGCTATTTCCATATCCCCTCAGGTGGCTCATAGAAACAGTTCTCTCAACAGAGTCCTCAGGGTAAAAAAGTGTTTAAGCAGTAATTAATTCTTCCAAGGGAAGCACCTGCTTATTCACTGTTTATATGGAAATAAGGAGAAAGGAAGCCTTTAAAAATGTTACAATCACTTTGTATGTTAGTATTTAAAAAGGACCTTCAGGGATATTAAATTTGAAAACAGTCCTGAGAGTTGGACAGGAAGAAAGATACTGTGTCCATGTTATGATGTAGAAACTGAAATACAGAGAGGTGAACTTTACTTCACTTTAAGGTGAACTTAGAGTTGCCATATAGCAACTAAATAACAGAGCCAGGATTCCAGCAAACCTCTCCAGAAGGCACTCATGCATTCATTTATTTAATAAACCACAATTGACCACCTACTAAGTTCTTGTTAGTACTTCAATACTGGAGATACAAGTTTATATCTAAAATTACATTGCTTATACCAATTTATATTCTGATATAATTTCTTGAATGGAAAAAAAGGTAGTAATAAAATAAAACAAAATCAACATGTTGAAAATTGCTTAAGATTGTAATACATTACATACATGTATGTAATACATACATGTATAACAGAATAAAAGAATAATGGAAACAATGAACAGAAAAACAAGTACTCTACAGGGAACAGCAGAAATCCTAAGGGACAGATGTTCAGTTCTACCCAGCAGAAATTGGAGAATTAAAAGTAAAGAAGCCTTCCTAGCATAGATGATATAAAAGAACCAGGCCTGGAAATATGAGTGGGGTGTGCAAGTGAATGATGAACCTCAATGACAAGAGGGAAGAGTGTAAGGAGAGACATGGAGATCATATATGGAAACATCAGACATTCATGGAGGATCTACAAGGATACATGATGAATTAGACAAGCAATTCCTTTCAAAAACACGTTAGTATTTTTCCTTAATACTGTGATGCTGCTTCTGAACTTCAGAGAACTTTTCTTTGGTCTTTAAACATCAATTCCCCTCATAGCCTTACTATTAATTGTCATTTTAAAAATGTCTCTCTGGCCTAAAGAATAAGGAAACTCCAACCAAGAAATCCTACCTAACTCCTAAACTACTAGTTAAAATCAAATATAACAGTATCTCAATAATTCCAGAAGCCTGAAGAAAAAAATAGCCTTGCAGATGGTATGTTTGTGTACATATTTGTGCATAAATAAGAATATTATTTTCTTCTTCTAAGAAACTGCCAAGGAATTAAAGTCAAGAAAAACCTCCCCCTTGATTGTAAATATTAGAAATATAATAATGTACCTTTTGTTTCTGAAGACTGAGCTTTGTCTGAATTAGCTCTTCTTTATACTATGTAGAGATAGGAGGATCTGATACCACTTCAGTAAATTTAAAAAGTCTCTTATCATCATGCTTCATATACTCTCTCAGACTAACCCAATATCATAGCTTTCTAAACCATATCTTTTATAGTACTCATGAAGTTTTTTTATTCATTCAAGAAATATGCCTTGGGAACATTTTATGTATAAGTTATGAATTTAGGCACTGCCATGGTACAATTTCATGCACCAAAAATGCATTCAGTATCTCCAACTCATCTTTGGGGCAATAAGACAGGGTACAAATAAATATACTCATTTAGTCACTAGCATATATTATTTGCTTCTGCAAGAATCCAATCTGGCTAGAAACTGGCCCTGGATTAATCAGATACCCTTGACTAGCTCTTAGTGATAGAAGATTAAATACTAACCACTCTTTTAGTTGTTAATAAAGTCCCTCCATCAAGTTATACATATGTGTTCTCTTGTGTCACTGTAGTAATTTTTCATGTCTACAGTTGTCAATCTTCTGGCTTCAGGGCCCTTTTATATTCCAAAAAATTATTGAGTACCCCTCCCCAAAACTTTCATTTGTGTGAAATTATATCAATCTATATTCATGATATTAAAAACTAAAGCTGGGAAATTTTTAAATATTTATAAGTTCACTTAAAATAATAACAAACCCATTCTATGTCAGTATAAATAATATATTTATGAAGAATACGTTTTCCAAAACAAAAAGTAATTATAATTAGTAAGAAAAGTGGCTTTTTTTTTAGTTTTGTATAACTCTAGTCTAGATTAATAGAAACCAATTGAGTTTTCTTATCTGCTTCTTCATTCAACCTGTTGCAATAATACATACTGCCTCTGGAAAACACCTTTTTATACTTGTGAGAGAATGAAAATAAAAAGACAATGTTTCAATATTATTATGAAATTTTTTTTGACCTTGTGGTTCCCCTTTGACACAAAAATAGATGTCATGGAGACTCCAGGGATTCCTGGACCACACTTTGAGAACCACTACTTTTGATGCTATGTCTCTAAAGATTAGGACTATTTCCATTTGTAGCATGAGTCACATTCTACATGAAGCTCCTGCTACCTAAAGTTCCTGTTTACTGAGTCATGATGATGATAGCAGCAACGACACACCAATTTATACAACTAAAGTACAAAAGGCAGCAAACAGCTTGCCAGCTTTGATGGAAAAATAGAGAGACCCATTCCTCGTCCAAACTACCAACATCTACGACCCTGGGCACCAGTGGCTCCACCTGTACACCTTTGTCTCCTCTCAACTTTTTCTCACATAACTACCAGAACATTCTTTTCTTTTAGAAAATCTGATCATGATACCCTCTCTTCTTAAAAACCTTCAGTGGATGGCCTTCATTTTTTTTATTTTTTGCGGTACGCAGGCCTCTCTCTGTTGTGGCCTCTTCTGTTGCGGAGCATAGGCTCCAGACACGCAGGCTCAGCGGCCATGGCTCACGGGCCCAGCCACTCCGCGGCATGTGGGATCTTCCCGGACTGGGGCACGAACCCGTGTCCCCTGCATCTGCAGGCGGACTCTCAACCACTGCACCACCAGGGAAGCCCTGGCCTTCATTCTTAATAAGGCCTACAAGGTTGAGCGTAACAAGCCCCTACTTACCTCCCTAACTTTACCTTGCTTTCTTGGTTCCAACAATATTGCTTTATTTTAAATCTTTGGCTGTAGGCTGCTTCTCATCATAGGGCTTCAGTGAATTTTATTCCTTCTATCCTGAATGCTCTTCCTTCCCCTTGTAACTTAAATACCTATGTCTCCTTCAAATCTTTACTTAGTTGTCATTTCTTAGGAGGCAGTTTCCTTTCCCCATCCCCAAACTAGGTCAAATCTCTTAACTGCCCTACCATATTCTTCCCCTTCATAGTATTTAATACAGTTGTATTTTTTTACATTTATTTCCCTTATTCATTGATTAATGGCTGTCTGCACCACCAGAATATAATGTCCCTGAAGGTAGGAACTTTGTTATTTCTGTTTGTTTGTTTGTTTTTGCTGACCATTATATTCTTAATGCCCAAAAGCAATGTCTGGCAATGAACAAATATTTGGTAAGTGGGTGAATGAATAAACCAATGAATGTACAGTGCAGCATCGAAGGCATGCGATTTGGAGTTGGACAGATCTGAGTTTAGATCTTTCTTTGCCACTAATTAGCTAAGTCTCTTTGGACAACTCCCTTTTCTTCTCTGAGCCTCAGTTTCTTCATCCATAAAGAGCAAATAACAATAATTAATCTGTTTACATAACAAATAATAATTGAATATCTCTACATCCCTAGTGCTGTGTTTAGAGCTGGGGATTCAGTGGTTCAAAGTTAAAAATAACTCATATACTCATTGAAATTAGGTTCTCACTGGGGAGACAGACAGAATACAAGTAGATAGACAAATACAATTGTGATAAGCACTATGAAGCTTCCATATTAGGAGCTGAGATAGAGCCTAACCAGGCGGTACCTACATTACACAGAGTGGTGAGAAAAGACATCTCTGGTGAATGAAAATTGAAACAGACCTGAAAGTTGAGAAAGAGTTTGTGAGAGAAAAAAGTCTAAGCAGAAGAAATAAAATGGGCAAATGCTTTGAGTCTAAAAAAAAAATTCAGGGAGCTGAAAGAAAATGACAATGTAGTGAGTATAAGAGAATGTGGCATAAAATGACAGATAGTCAGGGGCACAATTATGCAGAACTTTGTGGGCTGCCTGCTCAAGATACCACGCGAGTCGGCTGAGAAATGTATGTGAAAGCACTTCAAGGAGGGAGTAGGCACATGAGGAGAGCTCAGTACATAGGAGCTGTTAGGGTCACAATTATCTTTTTCAATAATCCCAAGAAGACAGCAGATGGATAACAAAGTGCTGGAACTGGCGCAGTCCTCTGAAGAGGTGGCCTGGTCTCTATTTGAAGAGAATCTTTTTTTTTTATTTTATAAACTTATGTATTTTTATTTACTTATCTTCGCTGCGTTGGGTCTTTGGTGGCGCACGTGGACTTTCTCTAGTTGGAGCGAGCAACGGCTACTCTTCATTGTGGTGCACGGGCTTCTCATTGCGGTGGCTTCTCTTATTGCAGAGCACAGGCTCTAGGCGCGCGGGCTTCAGTAGTTATGGTGTGTGGGCTCAGTAGTTGTGGCTTGCAGGCTCTAGAGCACAGGCTCAGTATTTGTGGTGCACGGGTTTAGTCTGCAGCACATGGGATCTTTGTGGACCAGGGCTCAAACCCATGTCCCCTGCATTGGCAGGTGGATTCTTTTTTTTTTTTTTTTTTTTTTTTGCGGTACGCGGGCCTCTCACTGTCGCGGCCTCTCCCGTTGCGGAGCACTGGCTCCGGACGCGCAGGCTCAGCGGCCATGGCCCACGGGCCCAGCCGTTCCGCAGCATGTGGGATCTTCCCAGACTGGGGCACGAACCCATCTCCCCTGCATCGGCAGGCGGACCCTCAACCACTGCCCCACCAGGGAAGCCCGGCAGGTGGATTCTTAATGACTGTGCCACCAGGGAAGCCCTTGAAGAGAATCTTGACTTGTTGAGGTCTCTAGAGAACTGAATTTCACCAAAGTAATTAGTAGCCTTTTCTATTTAACGGTATTCATCTTCAGAAAAAAAAAAAAATACTGGGAGAAGGAATATAATGCTCAAGTTAACATCTCACAAACCTCATCTCCTCTCTCTCTCTCTCTCTCTCACACACACACACACACACAGACACACACATACACACACACGCATACCTGTATGTAGGTTATGGTTTTATTTATTTTTTTATAATCAGGATGAAATGCTTTCTTCCTAACCCCAACCTCCAAGGTCTGGGAGGCAGTTGCTTTCTCTGCCAAGGGCACTGTTTTAAAAGTGGTCACATTAAATATGCATTTGCTGTTGAGTTTCTCAGATTGCTTAGGGACTATATCTTTTCAGAATAAATCACTTTCAACAGCATATTTAATATGAGATGACGATATCTGTCCTACTCATCAGAGTAATAATTTTTTTAAAAGTCTAGAATTATCCTGGGGGTATTCTCAGCTATATTCTTCTCTTGTTGGGTATTTTATCAAGCTGATTTTTTTCTTGAGATGCTGGGTTTGATCCTATGACATTCTGCCTAGCTGATTTGATAATGGTTAGATGACAGGTGTACACCCTTTGCATTATAACTTCCTTCACCTCTGGCTTCCACTGGTTCCCCTCTTCCCAGTCACAGACAGTAAATCAGTCAGCATAGATGAAGTTATGCTGTAGTAACAAGTAACCCCAGAATATAAGTAGTTTATACCAACGGTTTATTTCTCACTCCATCACAGGCTGGCTGCTGTTTCCCATTAGCTTCACCCTGGAATCCAAGTTGACTAAGCAGCCTTCATCTGGAATAGTGCTGGTCTTGTGTTAGGGGGAAAAAGAGCACAGTGATGTATGACTTGGCTAATAAAGCGTGCTGCTCCAAAGTCACACATGTTGCTCTCACCCACATCAACTGGCCAAAACAAATTACATGCACAGGCCTGCCATCAATGGTGCAGAGAAGTTTAATCCTCTTAAAAGGAGGGGTAGTAAATATTAGTGATCAATAAAAGAGTTTAGTACAAGCAGGCTTCCCCAACGAGCAGTCTGCTCCTCCTGGAGGGAAAAGATCAAAAAAGACATGGGCTTAGGAATCTGTGAGACCTAGATTTGGATCTTGGCTTTGCTACATAGTAACTATATTATCTCAGACTAATTATTTTCAAATTTTTGGCCCTCTGATTCCTCATCAGAAATATGGTGATAATAATAGAGCCTCAAAGGATCACTGCAAAAATCAGAGACAACATATATAAAGCAGAGCATCTAATCCATAGAATTGTTTAATCCATTTTAGGTTTTATCTTGAATCGTTTGATCTATTTCCTCTACTCCAATTCTATATAACATCCACTGAAATCCGATTTTTCTCCACCATTCTCCTGCTTCATTTAACATCACAGTGACCACTTATTTGCCAAGAGGACACTACTTAGTCCTTAGCCTTCTTGACTTATCATTCACCATCACTGACCACTCCCATGCTGAAATTCTTTCCTCTCCCTCCAAGGCTTATGACTCTGTGCCTGCTACCTCATCAAAAGCTTCCCTTCCAGCTCCTCTTCTTTCTTCTTCTCCTGCACAGATTGCCTACTTTGCCTAAGGTCCCAATACCTTCTCTTCTCTCTATACCTCTCTTCTCTCTATACCTCTTCTCTCTTCTCTTCTATACCTCTCTTCTCTATACCTCTTCTCTCTATACCTCTTCTCTCTATACCTCTCCCTTGTGAGACAGGTAGAGTTAGTAAGAGCAGAAATTTCAGAGCTGGGAGTCCTGGGTCTTGATCTGACCTCTGCTACTCACTCCCGTATGGCCTAATTCACCACTTGTTCATGAGCAAAATCAGGACGCTACTACTGACTTCAAACATTTGTTGGAAATATGAAACGAGAAAATCTACATGCAGTGCCTAGCACTGTATGCGGAATATATCAAGCATGAAACCCATTTTAGTTCCCTCTTCTGTCGATGCATGCCTTGAAAATCTTCTGCAAATCCCGTCACTTGATGTGGAAGTTGTACAAAATCATAGCTACTCACTTTTCTACTTGAGTATTCCAGGAGGAATAAGTAATGTCAGTGCTGACTGAAAATCCCACTATCTCAGACTACCTGTATTTTGAAAGACTTATAGGGGAAAGCATACATGAGACAAAGGAATGTATCACTAACTGTATTTACTTCAGATCTTAATATAGCATAATTTCCACAGTATAGTGAGCAGTTGAGTTTGAGATTTAGAGCTAAATTTGATTCATTATTTTGTTCTGATTATTGACTCAAACTTCTTAGTTCTGAGCAAGTCACTTAACTCCTCTTTACACATTTTCCTTATCTGTAAAATGGGTATAATAATGTTAATAATCTCACTGTAGTGTTGAGAGGATTCAATTTGTTAATATAATCAATGTGCTTATTATAGAAGTATGTGGCATATAAGCATTCAATCAATATTAGCTATCAACATTGATAGAAATTACATTGCTGGGAAGAGAGGTTTTGCATTACCTATCAAAATATACCATATCACTGCTCCATTAGAAGCTACCCTCATCCTTCTTTGAAGACTTTTGTGTGTTCTACCTTCCCTCCTTACCATTTTCTCTCCTGCCACTCAGGATAGCAGAGTATTTGCTCCTGGCCTCATAGGGATGTCAGGAGGATTCAGGAGATAACATCCATAAGGCACATGAAGCTCCCTGGAAGGAAGGTGTTTGATAAATAAAAGGTTATTACCATTGCCAGTGATATCTTATATTCCTCTCGCCCTTTTCAGCCCAGAGGGATCCCAAAGTGGTTTGCAAAACTTGAAGCACAAACAAGAATCATTCAACAAAAGCTGAGATGAAGCAGTCACTGCACATACAGTCATTGATTCTTCAGAGCCTCCAGCGATCTAAAGCCACTGCTTCCATCAGGGGCACAAAAAGCACTGAAATTGATTCAAAGGGTGCTTTGAGATATAAAGTACTTTGAGGTCAGTCCATTGAGCAGAACAGGAGACAGACACTGGGTCAGACACTCAAAATGACGTGGAAAATCACAAGTCAATGAGGAAAACCAGCAGGTTGATTTCCAAACTAAACAAGGATGAGGCATGGTTCAATATGGAATTCCCTTGTAGTTTTCCATTCCGTATTCTTGCAGTCTTATATGGTGAGTCTACCCTCCATAAAACAAGCTGTTCCTTTAAGACAGTCCAAATTTAAAAAAAAAAAAAAATCCTGCAAATATGTAAACATGACCCTAGTCCTTCAAAATGAATCCTACCCCAGCACAGCATTATTTCAGAAATCAATCTAAAGTACACTGCTCTTGAATCCAAGCTTTCTCATCTCAACTGTTGGCATAGCTCTGACTTGAAATCTTGACTGTGTCCACTAATTCTGCCTTATCTAATGCAAAGACTCCCACTGAAGTTATCCTAGTAACCAAACCTTGGCTACACTTTCCATCTTCCTTCCAGCCTGCTGCCTTGACTCTGGAATGTAACCCTGCATCACATGATTCTTTGCGATCATTGATAGTCAACCACTGTAAGTCAACATTCAGACCAGGGGCTGAATTGCTAGTTTATACTGGCCTCTTTGCTCTGTGACCTACAGTTAAGCATTCTACCATGAAACACGCTACAGGAATATCCCCAAATCATGTGACTCGATTCATCCCACAAATATCAAGTGGGAGTAGGTAAAATGTTTATAGCCAAACATACCCTATATGTACAATCAAAACAGTCATTTGAAGAAAGATAGTAAACTTTTAACTTTAGGCTCCTGATTATATCTTCCTCATTAAACCTGCCTTCTCATACCTATACCACAAAGAAGTTTTGGAAACACACTAACAATATTAGAAAAGAAGCATAATGAATTAGAACCATCTCCACTAGGTTCAAAAGTAAACTATTAAAGTAGAGTCATTTTAAAATTTTGGAAATAAAACATAATGGAATAAAAAATAACAAATGGGATTAGTGTTGATTACATTTGGACATGAAAATTAATCACAGCTATTTATCTTATACCCTATACCAAAGAGAAGTCCATAGAGATGCAAGATTTAAAAATTTTTTAAAGCCTTAAAAGTCCTAGAAGAAAATATTGGAGAATTATCTTATGATCTCAGGGTGGGTGTGGTTAATTTAGCGTGACATTAAGTCTAGGGACTATATAGAAAAAATTTTTAATGCTATTATAGAAAATAATAAAGCCCAAGGCCATCAAAGTGTGTAAAATTTTTAAAATGAGAAAAAAAATTTGTAATTTAAATAAAAAATAAAAGAAAAGCACTGTTGGGGTAAACCATGCCTATAATATAACAAGAAAAATTATAAAAACCTAAGAAGAAACTGAAGAAAAGAGAGGCAGAAGAGAGTTGCAGAAGATGAAGTATAACATAAATACAAGATTAACATCATTCATAAACAAACTCTACGTAAATTAAAACAATAATTAGGTGCCATTTCTGAAGAGAAGTGATGAGAGTAGAGAGGAAAAGTCATTGGTATAAAGTTGGTGGGGACACAAATTAGTACAATATATTTCAAGGCAATAATTTTCCAATTTCAATTTTTACGTGGTTCTGTCCTTTCACATACCATCTTCAATTCTAGTAATCTATTCTAAAGATACATCTACACAAATATATATATAAATTGAGAAAAAAATTACTTACTGAAGCAATGCATATAGTAGAGAAAAACTGGAAATCTCTTCCGTGTCCATCACTACGTGTTAAAAATCATGCAGAATAAATGCATATGAACCACTTGAAAATATGAAATAAGCACGCTGAAGAAAAGTACAATCTCATTTTTGAAAAGAAATACACACACATACGTAAGGGTGTGTCAGTGTGTGTGGTGGGTGTGTACATATAACATAAAAATATGTGAAAAGATATAAACCAAAATGTTACCAGCGCTTATCTTTGGGGCATAGGATAGCAGCACTCTTCTCTTTCTGCGTTTTAGAGGTTTTTATTTCAAATTTTTTATTGAAAACGTTTTCTGAAGTCAGTAAAAGTAAAGGAAACCAAAGAAGAGCAATGTGAGGAAGTTAGAGAACAGTATTTATAACATGAAAATATTTGAAATAGTGCACATCAAATCAATACTTTGAATACCTTTATGGAAATCTAGTATTGGTAATTCAATCTGAAAGTGAGATTATACTGAGATTTCACCAATTTTTTTTTACAGTATATTATTTTTACTTTACAGCACCACTCAGCATTGGAGAATGCATTAAAACCTGACCATAAATATGGTCCTGGAGACCAATCTCAGTACTGTGTTAGCCACCATCACTGAAGAGTTCGTGTTGACACAGGGGCATCTCTGTAGCCTCAAGTCTCTTTATCAAAATCATAGTGATAATGTCAGCTTCTCATTACATTTGTGCAATTTAAGGGTGAGTCAGAGATAGCGCCTTGACCTGTTTCAGAAGCAAGTACTATAAAAATATTAATTTAACTTGGAACGGAGCAGAAGGTGCAGTAAATGTATCCAATCTTCCCAACTCATTTACGGTTCCCAATTCTTTAGGATTGAATGTTCACTAATATAAATAATGGTGATACATTTTACCACGCCTGAGACACAGCAAACTCTCAGCTTTTGTCTGTTTAATTGAATTAAAGTGATCAGGATTTTTTTCGGTATATTTTATGTTGGCCCAGTAATCTGAAAAGTGGTTGAACCACAAGCAATCACTGGTTCAGTCACGTAATCTAGGGATTCATTTATAGGAAGGATCACTGATGCCTCAAATTGAGCCCCTCTTCCTTATTCATATTATTATTTCTGTATTAAGTTTGCTGTCAGTGGCCACTGTATTCTAGGTGGACGGTATGGAGAAGGAAGAAGAGAAACAGTAGGAAAAAGAAAAGATATCCTGGTAACAGAATGTCAATAGAATAATCAAGTTTGACAAGAGAAAGTCAGGACCCAAACCATCTTCTACAGTTACTTACATAAATGTTGTCAATTAAAACAGCATGTATGCTGTGAGTTGCTTAATTTCTCAAATTGTATTTTCTTATTTCCAATGATACCTATTTTACATTTAAGAATGAGATAATTTAACGTAAGAGAAGTGCCTGGAGTAGTGATTGGCACATAAGAGGCACCCAAAATATCAATAATGCTAACAATATTTATTCCTGTATCCCAGTGGTTCTCAACCAAGGGCAATTTTGTCTCCCAGGGGAAACTAGGCAATGTCTGGAGACATTTTTGGTTGTCACAGTTTGGGAGGGTGCGTAATGCTGGCATACAGTGAGTAGAGGCCAGGGATGTCGCTAAACATCCACGATGCAGAGGACGTTCCCACAACAAAGAATTATCTGGCTCAAAGTGTCAACAGTGCTAAGGTTAAAAAGCCCTGCTTTAGTCCCTAGTTTCTGAAATCCAATATCTCACAGTCAGAGACAGAGGAACTTAAAGAGCACATTCTGACAGCACATATAGACATACAGACACAATCCAGGAAGATTTCCTTAGAAACCTTCCATCCTTTTTCTCAAGCACTACAACGTCTATTTGGCGTGCCCTGTGTTTACCATTCACATTACATCACTCCTTTGTCACAGCACCTCCAAGCCCTTTTCCTTCTGTATCTGGACTGTCCACGTTCTTCACTGTTGCAGTGACTGTATTCCTTCCCTCCCCAAGGTCCCAGTCTGTCTCCTTATGGTCTTTGAAATCCAATTTAACTGGGTTAAATTGCCTTTATATTCCTCCACTCCTCTGTAACAGCAAGTCCCTTTAATTCTTTCTCAGGCTCAGTCCCTCCTCTCACTTCTACCACTCACTAATTGAAGTTAATATATTAGCCTTAATTTATTTTGGGAATCTAAATAACACACCATAGAAGTTAGCATTTATAGCATGTATTCTTTTTTTTGCTATCCCGTTACAACAGTGAAGTTAATAAAATTGACATCTAACTACAACTAACTAGCATAGTCTTATTAAAACTGAAACAGTAAAGAAAGCAGTGAAGATCGCATTACCCATCTGACGCACTGTCCTATAGGAGTTACTAGTTACCAAGACTATTGCTCAGCGTCCCCACATTGAGCTGAACTGATGGACAGGGTCAGCCACACTGGATAGTTCACAAGTGAGCTCCAAAGGACAGGAAAGAAAACTGGAACTTCACTGAATGTTTAAAACTGAGTGGCAATGCTAGAATATGATAAGATTGAAGAGCATTTAGGATTAAACCAAAGGAGTTGGGTCTTGTTAGTATCAAGAAACAAGGGAGGAACACCTGTGAAGGAGGTGACACTGGACAAGAGGGAGAGATATGCAAGAACCAATCAGAATGTGGGAGGCAAAAGCTTCAAGAACTGCTGCGACAGCAGGTCTGTGTTGCTCGGGTCTCTTTCTCATAGTCTAAGTGTTGAATGGATGTCTTGCTCTGTGTTTAAAGCACAAAGTCAGAGCTGAGAAACAGAGACTCTGAGTGCAGAAGAGAGTCAGAGGGGACCCATCACCCCTCCCCACATCCAGGAGGGTACATTATTAAAGCCATCTCTGGTGCAAAGAAACTAAAAGAAATTGTGAGCTCCTGGATTTTCAACCAGACATGGTTTATTAATCACAAGAGCAGGAAGGATAATTTTGCTTTAGATTAAAAGCTGCATTTCAAAGGTCCAAGTTCTGTTTCCAGGTACATCAAATGCCAGGTTCTCTAATAGGAATGATAAGGATAGTGCCACCTTATAGTTATACACACTTCAGACAGCTATCACTTGTATTGTCTCATTTGATCCTCGACAAAACCCGTGAGATCAGAGGTTCAAGCAATCACACTCCCAATTTAAAGAATCTGGAAACTAAGACTCTGAGTATAGTGACTTCAAGTCACATACTAAGGGCATGGGTAAAACTATAACTCAAATCTACTGCTCTTAAAAGCCATTCCCATCCTCCTATTTCTACTTGAGAAACTATATACTCTATATGCTAAGGGTGCAGATTCCTAACATTACCTGGGTTCAAACCCCAGCACACCTACTTGCTAAGTATCAGACCTCAGGGAAGTTACTTATCTTCCTTCAGTTTGCTCATTTGTAAAGTGGGTTAAATAATAGGACTTACCTCATAGGGTTGTGGTGAGGATTAAGAGTTAATGCAAGAGTTAATGTTAGGCTTTAAAGATTTCTAATGCGTTCCTTATGAACACTCAATAAGCCTTAAGTTTTCTTTTTATTTTTCAAGCTTTACTAGTATAAGGTAATTTAACACGTAAGCTTTTATGCTTACAAGGAAGTGAGTAAAATTATCCTTATTTTATATACTGTTAAGAGAACTGAGATGCCAGTTACTATTTCTGCATTAACCACTCCAAAAAAGCAGTGGCATAAAACAGTCATTTTGTTACGTTCACAGAGATTTTGGATCAGGATTTTGGACAAGGCACAGCAGAGGAGTCTTGTCTCTGCTCCACATGGCCTATAGCCTCAGCTGAGAAGACTAGAAGTCTAGGAGTGACTCAACGTCTGGAGGATGGAATCTGGAGGCATCTTCATCACATACCTGAGGCTGAAGCTGGCTGTTGGCTGAGACCTGAGCTGGGCTGTGGGCCGGGGCCTCTCTCTGTGGCTTGGGCTCCCTCCACAGCAAGGCAGCCTCAGAGCTCAGGGATCAGGATGGAAGTGGCCTTACCTTTTTTATGACCTATTCTTGAAAGTCACACAGCATACGTTCAGCCACATTCTGCTGTTTGCAGCTAATTACAAGACTGTCCAGATCCAAGGAGAGGGAGATGAAACCCCACCTCTTGATGAAGGAGCAGCAAAGCACAGGGGATGGCAGATACTGTTGCAATCATCTTTAGAAAATACAAGATGCTACACAGAGGAAGATAGGATTTGCCAAATATTTTTTTAATTACTGAATACACCAGAATAAGAATGCACAGCTTTTGATTTGTATAGTTCAGTTCTTTCACTGGCCTCTCGGACCTTTCTCTCCTTTGTAAACAATGCCGATGAATCTTACACGTTCACTGGCAAGTACGTTGAAAGACTTGGCCCTGCAGGGATGCAACTGAGGGCAAGTAGGTTACACCAGGAAAGCATCTAAATAAATTCTACAAACTTGTAATGGGAGTTTACTGTATGTTAGTCTTCTTTCTTCCCCATGCCTTCCATACTACCACCTCTTTTAATCCACCCTCAGGGAGGAAAAATACTAATCAGCTTTGATCAGATTCCAGAGCATTGATTGGGCTCCTTTTACAAGTGGGCAAATAACTATATCTAGCTCCAGCTTGGTGCTTTCGCTTCAGCCCATGTGACTACCCTCACTTTTGGCTCTCTTCTATCTGGTCCTTCCTTGTGAGCATTTTTCATCACCTCCTCTTCTGTCAAACTGGTCCATTATCACCTCTCCTGCGTTACATAATAGGCCCTAACTCACCTCCCTCTTGTATTCTCATGTTCCACAGCCTTTTTTCAAAGCACCAGCCAGAGTGATCCTTTTGAAAATTAGGTCAGATGATGTTATCATTCCTCTACCTTCTGATTCCCATTTCACTTAAGGACTGTATAGAGCATCCTTGGAAAATTCTAAGATAGACAGGCATAGATTTGATCTGAGCAGGATCTAGGAATTCCTGCTTTCCTTAGCCTCAATGCTACCCAGTAGTTCTCTACTGTAGTAAGCAATAAAGATGTCCACGCCCTAATCTCTGAAGCCTGTGAATATGTTGTGACACATGGCAAGAGGAAATTCAGGCTGCACATGGAATTAAGACTCTTAATTAACTGGAGATATGAGAGAGTATACTGGGTTATCCAGGTGGGCTCAATGTTATCACAAGAGTCCTTATAAGTAAAGAGGAAAGGAGTGTCAGAGTCAGAGAGATATAACAATGGAAGCACTTGAGGTCAGAGTGATGCAACTGCCAACTTTGAAGAAAGAGGCCATAAGCCAAGGACTTCAAGTGACCCTACAAACCAGAAAAGACAAGAAAACATATTCTCCCCTAAAGTCTCCAGACGGAGCACAGCCCTACTCATATCTTGATCTTAGCCCAGTGAGATGCATTTCAGACTTCTGACTTGTAGATATGTAAAATAAAAAATTTGTGTTGTTTGAAGCCATCAATTTGGTGGTAATTCATTATAGTGGCAATAAGAAACTAATATACCTACCATCATTTCTAACTAATGCCTTCATAATTAGCACTACCATCAAAAGAAGATCCAGCCCGAAAGTGTACAGTTCTGCTACAGCATTTGACAGAGAGAATGACTGGTTCTGTCATTCAACTTACATATGCCCCAAAGGGTGAGATTTGAGTCCCTATTTTCATCAAGTACATAAAGCAAATGTTATCACCAATCATAAAGTTTTAGTGATAAACTATTTTCTATATTCCAAATGCCATCCAAATAACAACTCTGGCTAAAGCTTTTATTTATTTTTCCCCCTTTCTCTAGACACATATTCTGAAGAGGTAGCTAGACTAGACCAGTAAAAAAATAATATCTCCTTCCTTTTAGCAACTGATGAAACATACATGCTTTCCACTCACACTAAAAAAAAAAAAAAAAAAAGAATTTAGATTAAAATGCATCTTTCATGAATTATGATGGATTGAAAAATTTTAATTTAGCCCAATTCAAGTAAATTCCTACCTCTTTCTTCTAATTATACCATTTTCCTCTTATTTTTTTTATGGAGACTAGAGATCAAGAAAGAAAGAGCACTAGAAGTTGATTTTTTTTAAGGGATGTGTTCTCTCAATTCGAAATGGGAAAGGCTTTCAACAGCAGGTCTGTAGATTTTCAAAAACCCTAATTAGACTGAATTAAATGACTAAAATGCTACTAATTACTTTTTAATTTCAAGAGAGATGTTTACAAAGCACAGTATAATGAGTAATACAGCACTTCAAATGATTACTAATGTTGCCATTTTGTCTGACTTAATCTCAATTAGTATAAATCACATTGTCATCATTGTTAATTGCCATTTCTTTCAAGCAAAATGCTAATTTCTCTTTATAATGTTACAATTGCTGTTTGTTTTCTTCAAAATATTCCACTTGAAAGGCCTAATAAAGAGAACATTTATAGCCCCCGTATTTTCTGCAGTTTGAGGCAAATGCATTTGTTTCTTTTTATCCTATTTGGAAGGTAGTGGTAGTTCCCATTTACTTTTTAATAAAAAGAAACTTTTAACTTTGTTGTCATGCCAAATGTAAATTCATGGGTAGTTATGGTTCCACAGAAGAGTCCTTTTCCATCTGAATGCCAGGTAGAGTTTTCATTAATGAGATCTAAGAGGCATCATTTATGTTTCACCTCTCCGAAGAAATTCATCATTAGAAAAGGGAAGAAACAGCTTGTAATCAAGAGAATATATCAATAGAATTGTTCTGGGTTTTTTTCCTCCAGCTTCTTTCTGCTGTTCTTCTACTCATGTGAAGTGAAATCTTTCCCTTGAGGCAATTATCTCATCCACCGTAGACTACTGGTTTTCCGTTCCTCTGTCACTGGATATCCTTGGGAAATGTCCCCCCAGTTTTAACTGTCATAAACATAGGAAACCTTAAAAATCATGAAGGCACAAGAATTCTCCAATGAGATTTTAACATTGTACTATCATTTTAAGAGCTCTTCTAGACGTAAGCCCATTCTTCTTGGAAAAAAAAAAAAAACAGTTTAGGAATTAAATAGTAACATTTTTTTTTTCTCACACGGATAGTTTTCTTAAGTCTTCAGTGCTTTATTTATGTGGTGTCCGATAAAAAATTACCCCCGAAGCTTAGTAGCTTAAGAACAAAACATTGTTTTCACTCACGATTTTGTGGGTAAGGATTTGGGGATGGGCTTGGCTGGCTGGTTTGCCTGTGTGCCATGTACCACAGCTGGTACACGGAAGCAGCCAGAAATGCAGGGTCCACTCCCAAGAGGGCCTCTTCATGCACATGTCTAGCAACTTAGTGCCTCTCGGTTGTCTTACTCCACACAGTGACTCATCCCTCAGAACCTGCTCTGTGGTTTGGGCTTCTCAGAACGGGATGGCCACAGTGTAGATGAACTTCTTTCATAGAAAGTCATTCCAAGAGACGGAGAGAAGCTGCATCTTAGAAGTTCCAGGGTGTCCCTTGCCCCATATTCTTTTATTCAAGCACATAATTAAGGCCTGCACAGATTCAAGGAGAGGCTAACGATGCTCTCTCAAAGGGAGGAGTAGCTAAGAAGCTGCATCCACTTTTACTCCACCACAGTACCTACAGCTTATGCGCAAGGTAACAATACAATGAAATGACTTAGAATGTAAATAGAATTCATGGAAAATCTTGATAACATCCTTGCTTAGTATAGTTGCCAGTCTTTTCCCCTCCAAAACCTAAAATTCATGTGCTGAACTGTGTCCCCCTCACCTCCCCAATCCAAATTCATATGATGAAGCCTTAACCCCCAATGTAACAATATTTGGGAATAAGGTCTTTAGGAAGTAATTAAGTTTAAGTAAGGTTGCAAGAATGGGGCCCTAATCCAATAGGACTAGTGGCCTTATAAGAAGACCCTCTCACTCTCTTGCTCTCTCTCCCCACGCCCGCTCCCCCCACCTGTGTACACTCAGGAAAGGCCATGTGAGGATAAAATAGCCCTCTCCAAGCCAGGAGGAAAGTCCTTACCAGGAACCAGATCAGTTGGCACCTTGATCTTGGACTTCACAGCCTCCAGAACTGTGAGAAAATAAATTTCTGTTGTCTAAGCCACCCAGGCTATGGTATTTTGTTACAGCAGCCCATATAACATATATTTGGGATCTTATATGATTTACATGATAAAATTATAATTTGGGGAAGGTTTATTATGTTTAGTAGCTGCAGAGTTCTGTTCATTTTGGCCTCCTCGGTATCCATTTCTCCTTCTGTTAATAGCAAACTGACTTTTTTCTTTAAGAATTCACCCTTCTCCCTTTGGATACAGTATTCTGGGACTGTCAACCAAAGACCCCTTTACTTTTTTTGCCCAAGAGGTGGATATTTTACTTGATCTAGGCCAAAAATGTTTTTTCTATAGGATTTAAATCACAAGAAGAGTGACACAAAGATGAAAATTATTTTTGGTCTTCATATTTCCTGATGTTGGTACCCTGCAACTTCTAACACTTAAATCTTCTCCAGCACCTTTATCCTAAGCTTTCCCAAACACGGTCTTTCAGAGTGTTTCCTTTGATTCTGTGAGCTACTTTTTAGTTTTGATTTGTTGTTGCTGCTCACCATAGCACCATTTTCTATTTCTTCAAGACAAATCCAAAAAAACCCTAACAGACATCAAAATTGGAACAGCGAGTGGGGTTACCCATAAACATTGGAATGTAAGCTCAATGAGTGTGATGATACAGCAATCACCAATCATTAGGCATTAACTATATAATTTCAAAATACATGAAGCAAACACTGATAGACATTAAAGAAGAAAATAGTGAATCCACAGTCATAGTTAAAGATATATAATGGCTACAATCAATATAAGAAGGGAAAAGAATAAGTCGGCACTCAGGTTAGTTAAATTAATATCTTAAAACTTAGTGTCACCCTTATATTTCTTTAGCCTTTCATGGTTTGAAAACACTTTTACATGTATTCATTCGTATGAACTTCTCCTCACCTGTCTAAAGTAAACCAGGGAAAAATGCGATCTGTGGAAGAGCTGGAATAGTCTAGGATGCAAGTCTTCAGGTTTCAAATGGTATTCTTTTCACTATACTTCACTACACTTATGCAGCTTCTTGGCTCCACCAGCCAGCTCGTGAATCCCCGCTCATGATGTGAGCTTTCAAAGCAGTAGATACGTGCTCCTAAATGATAATTCACTAGATAAATTCACAGAGACATCAATCTAAACAACGACTAGAAGGTGCTTGTTCTAGTTCCTGACCTACAGTGAGTGTTCAATAAATGGCAGCTATTACTACTACTGCTGAATACCCTGCGAAACTCTCTATTATTTCTAAGCTGACTTTTCCTTTAGCTGTGTTCCAAGAAAGTCAGTTGTAGTACTCAAATCACTCGTTGGTCTCAAAATGCTGTTCTGCATGAGATCTCAACTTTAGAACCTTTCTCTATGGCAGTAAGCCTTGAAAAATCACTCATTAAATGGTAAGAGACATGGATCTAGATGAAAACAGAGAATGCAAACCTTCCACAGCAGGGCAATTGCTGTGCTTTGAACTTCTCTTTTAAAGACCATAAGGTTACCTTTCCCTCTCAATTCTGCTGATCCAGTACGAAAGAAAATTCCCCCAGACAGCACCACAGCATCTGAATTCCACCAAAACGGCTGAATTTCTTTCGCAGACACAATTAGTTGGTACGTCACAAAGTCTTGTCTTTGAGACTGATTCTAGAACCAGGTTGTAACACAAGTTGGAGTCTAATAAAACCAGTGATATTTACTCCTTAGTGCAGCCCCTCTTTCCAGGGTGTGCTTTCTCTGAGGATTGATTACAGTTTTTATTATGTGAGCTTGTAAAATGCAAAATGATTAAAGGTACATCTATTTTTTTAAATCCCATCTCTGTTATTTCTTTAGTCAACAGAGCAGAGTCCTAGCAGTTTCACATATGCTTACATAAAAGGTCAAGTTTAGCCATCAGCACTGAGAAAAATTTTAAAAGGCAAGATTGCTACATAGTGATGAATTTGAGGCATACTTCCAGGCTGACTACAAGCTGAAGGACTTGTGATCTTTCAAAAAGTTCCCCATTTCGTTTCTCTTCCCCAGCGTGAGCCTCACTGAACAGATCCATTTCCATATCATTATAGAACATGAAAAGGAAATCTCTTCTCCAGAGCCACAGCTTGGAGTCATTCTGTTAAAGTCTTTTCCATTTTCTCAGACCCCATTGCCCATTTCTTTGACATTCCAGGACACCTCTCAGTTTTGACTTCCACTTTGATTTACTCTCCCTGCAGGCTGCCAAGATTTCCCACCCTTCCTTTCTGAAAATCAGATCTGTTCATTTCTTCTCTGTCCCATATCGAACTTCCCAATTGCACATTTCCTTTAGGAATTTTCATGTGGCAGGAAAAAGATCTCAACAAAACTGTTGTGGATGGAGAGTGATTGAAGTGTAATGTGAAATGCATGCTCAGCATAGCTTATACCAGAACGTCAGGCAACAGGGTACTAGATTACTGAGTGAGCCACCTCTCCCCAGATGTGGCCTTGTTAACCACAGAATAACACACACACACACACACACACACACACACACACACACACACACACACGCGCGTTCCAATGTTCCCTCTCTTCCCTGAAGTGAAGGCAAACCTGTAAAGAACACCCACCCCACCTGTCCCAGGGGACAGGCTGCTGTTATCCAGGTCACAAGAAGCAAGCTTGGGCTGTGGCGTAACTTGGACATGGTGGGAACTGAGTTGGGGCAGAGAATTCAAGATCATTAGAGAGGAAGTAAAGCCAAGCCTCAGATCCTAGGGGTAAGTATACAGCTGCAAATGTGATACAAAACCAGAAGTTAGAAGGTAAAGAATCAACTGTGTGAGACAGGTGTTTGGGGGGAGGGGGGAGGTCATACGTTCTGGGTTCAAATTCCAGCACAGGTATTGACTGATTGGAGGCTTTGGTAACTTTCCTAAACTACTATAATCCTCCATTTTTTCACCATTTAACTGAGTTCAGTGTTATCTTCCTCTAATGTCAAGATGAGGATTAAATGAATTAATGGGTACTTGCTGGCATGAGTATTGTTTAAAATACTAAACTCCTATGGAAATAAAGGAAGACCAGTCAAATGAGAATAAGCAAAAGCTATTTAATCAGAGCTTGCTCTATCAGAGGGGTCAGCCACCATCACTTCCATTTGGCAGAGACTCAAAGGCAGCCAGAGGAGTGGAAAAGCTTTATAACTGTAAAAAGGAAGACTTCAGGTATGCTCTGAAGTCTGTTGGCATGGGGAAACTGGAGGTGAGCTAGCTAGGAGCTGGGCATCCTACATGATTAGTTACAGGACATATTTAACTATTTCTAATTGTTCCTAAGTTGGAAGCAGGGACAAAAGTTGTAAAGCTCTCAGTTACTAATCAAATTCCAGCTATTTTAGGCCAATTGTTACAGGGTTATTGTTTAGCTTCCTTGGGCTTGTTGCTAGAGATAGTGGTCTGACTTCCTGCAAGACTGACTTCTAGCAGGCTGGCTTCCTGGGCTGGTTACTATAGATAAGGAGTTAATTTCCTGGGATACTTGTTGCAGATTGTGGGTCAGAGTTCTTTTTTACATATGGTCTGGCCAATGTCTGTTTGTATATTGAGTCTCTCACTTCTGTAGTTTTCACTTCTCTTAAGTAAATGACTACCTAGACCTCTCCCCAAATCTTACCATCTGTTTCAGTGCTTCAGGGAAAGGGTAGAAATAGGCAGGAACACTGAGGCTATTGCTCAACTTTTGTCTTTAAATTAAAATTTAAATGTATTTTAAATTAAATTACTCTAAAGACAATAGTCTCTAGAATAGCAGCTTTTGCAAAGAGAGAAAAGAGATCTCTAAATTCCAAAAGACTTCTTCACGTCAAGATGTGATCCCAAATTACTCAGATCAAGGAAATCCTCATGGCTCGATGTGAAAAGTCCTTTTGCAGTTTTTTTCCAGGGGGAGATAATAAAAAAGACAAAAAAGAAGAGAGAAAGCTTTCTGCCAAGTTGCTCGGGCATCCTAGGGTCATGAACATACTTGTTGAACTGAAATCATATGATATTTAATGGCACCTAGAGGATTCTCAGTTCCTTCCATCCTCAAGAACACCTGAACTGCTACTATTAATAAATCATCCTGTAAAGGGATGCATTGCTTCTTCACCTCCTCTTAAAAAAAAAAAAAAAAAGAAGTCTGGTCTTTATTGTGTTCAGTCCTTTCTATGCATTACATTTAGGAGACATTTACACAGAGGGTAAGGAGTCAGCCATGATGGTAAGGAGACTCAAAGCTATGTCATATTAGAATGCAATAGGATTTCTTAACCTCAGCACTGCTGACATTTTGGATTGGATAATTCTTTATTGTGGGAGCTGTCCTATGCACATTTTAAAGCTTAGCAGCATCCCTGGCCTCTACCCTCTAGATGCCAGTGGCACTCCCCTCCCCAGTTATAACAACCAAAAATGTCTCCAGACATGGCCAAATGTCCTCTGGAGTACAAAATTGTCCCCAGTTGAGAATCGCTGGAAAGTAAATATTCCTCACAGAATTACCTGAAGAACTTGTTTAAAATTATTAACCCCAAGGATCCACTGTGGTGATTCTGACCCAACAGGAATAGAAAACTGTATGCTTTAAAAGTTCCTCAAAGGTCTGATGACCAGCCAGTTTGGAAATCCCTTTTTGGTTCCTAACCATGGACAAGAAATGACTCAAAGGGACCTTACAGCCATCTTCAAATATATGAAATTTTACCTATAGAAATGAGATTCAACTTTTTCTGAGTAGCTATAAAGAGGAGGGAGCTCTGACCAAATTATAAAACAAAAATGAAATAAAGATAATTCTAAGAGAACAGTAGGTTTTTAAATTGAATTTTAGTTGGTTTATAATACTATGTTAGTTTCATGTCCACAGAATAGTGATTCCATATTTTTGCAGATTATACTCCATTATAGGTTATTATAAGATAATGGATACAATAGATTTTTATAACTGAAGGTATTTAAAGAAAAGTTGAATAACAATTTGTCAGGAAAGTTGTTAAAAAAAAAAAAACCATAAATCAAGGAAACGTTGAACCAATGACCTTTAAGGCATATTCTAATTCCTAATTAATATGATTCTATTTAAATAAATTATGCCTTAGTGTGAGTTACAATATTAGATCCTTTTCAGTCTAAATAGAAATAAAGGAAAAGGAATTAATGTTATTTCCATCTAAATCACAGGTTCTCGATCTTGGGTAGACAGCAGAACCACCTGTAGAGCTTTTAAAAAATACAAATATTTGAGCACATGGGAAGTGAGACACATTGGATTACTCCGTGACAGGCTCCCCTTACCTCAACACTTAGACATAAGTTTATCATTTTGCATTTACAGATGAGAGCACTAAATATAAAAGACTACACAGTTGGCTCGGGCCACATAATTTCTGAGTGGTAAGACAGGAATCTAGTTCTCTCTGACTTTAAAGACCAGTTCTTTTCCTCATGAGCCCCACAGTGACTCACCAAAGGGAAGGAAGGAAGAGCAGATACTTTTGAATGGCTGCTATCTTCCAGGCCTTTTGTGGGTGACCTCAGAAAACCGTTAAAATGACCTTCATCTTTTTGACAGTTTTGTTTCATGTTAACCAAAGGCCAGAACTAAAATAATGAGAACTAGAAAATACAGTTGTTATGGAAAAGGGAGAAAAAATATATGTTTAAAATAAAATTTAGTGAGGCTTAATGTCCCCGAGAGGAGCATGTCTACAGAGAAGAAGGTGAACCATCATGCCGTGTGCATGAGGAGTCTGTCACCTGGCACCGTTTACGCAAATTCCTTCCACTGCTGAAAGCCGTGATCCACATTTCACAGTGTAGTTCAGACTTCCAGTCCTAAGGTATCACCCCAAAATATGAATTTTAATCAGATTGAGGAATTAGCTAGGATTTCTATCATACCCTAACCATATGCTGATTTGACCCCCAGTACTGAGATGTTTCTCATGATGGCTAAGGATTCAGTTTGCATTAGATATGAGTAGATACGATATGATGATGGAGGGGAGTGGGAGGGGACAAGGCAGGGGGAATCAAGCTGATGAATTAGTATAAACTTGAAAAAAACCCACAAAAGAACAGAATTCAGGAATAACAATAATCAGTCATAGGTATTAAGTGCCAGAAGATGTGCTAAATACTTCGCATACATTTAGCACAATTAATAGTTTCAAACAGGCTTTATGTAATCATTGCATTTTACACCTAAAGAAATGGAGTCTAATAAAGTACTTGCCCAGTGTCACACAGATTGGACACGTGGATGCAAACCAAATCTTTCTAACTTTGGTATATGTACTTCCAGTATGTATCCACCCACTCTCCGTTTTGCTCCCACACAGATCTCTTCCTTCTTCGAGCACCAGTAAATGACTGACTATGTGGGGATGTCAGGCAGGAATCCCGTGGTTTCATTCCACTCCCCTTCCACCCACTCTTTTAGGTTTTGTTATTGGAGTTCATCATTAAAAGACAATTTGGATGCCCCAGTGACTTATAGAACCTTCTAATGAACATAATAAAAGTGAGGAAGCCATTTGCATTTGAGGATGCTCTCAGCTCTCACATTCTAGCTGACTTGGGAGAATGAGTTCAGCTTGTGAGAAATCAGTCAAAGGTCTTTGGCCTGAATATAGCTGAGCAGATGGGCAAACTCTCTAAGATCCTGAATTTGTTTCAGCAAAAGTAAGGCAGCTGAAAAGCGGGAAGGGTTCCAACTGGACCCAAAGGTATTTCAATCTTCTGCTTGAGCATCCAGGCACACTCAATGTTTACTCAGAACTTCAGAGCCCCTGCATTCTAAGAGCTGGCCCCCACACAGGTGCCACCCAGGGCAGCAGACCACCCAGGGGTGGAATTTCAGGACTGCTAGGACTACAGACCTCAAGTGATATGTGCTTCCTGTTGCTGAACTGAAACCCTCACACTTGTCCCTTTAACTTGAGGTTTGTTTTCCCTTAAAATTCAAATAGCCTCTTTTAAAGCTGCTATCAGGAAACAGTCAGGTCCAGCAAAGTTCATTTAAAGCCACTCTAAACACAAACCTTCCATCCTTGCACCAGACATCACCAACTGAAAAGGAGACTGCAGGTACCACCGCTGTTGCCTTCACCCTTCACCGCCTGGAACCCCCATGCCTTTGTTGGGACCACCTTCTATCCTGCTGTGGATCCTCCTTCTTCCTCCACCCCTGCACTCCCTGCCTTTCATGCTTTCTACCTTACACATCTTCAAGGATACCTTTTGACCTCAACCCAAGCCCTCCTTGCCATGCTACTGACTCAAACTGCCCTGAGTAAACATATTCTTAATTTTCTCATCTCTAGACACCCCTGCTTTCCCACTTCTTGCCTCCAAGTGATAATAAGGTGGTGAAGTGTAACATGAACCAGAGAGGGAAATTTCATAAAGAACAGAGAATTGTGGAAAACCCGGAGGCTGAGGCATCAGAGAAGCCAAACTAGATTATCAGCCCTGTATTTAGTGTGTACCATGGAGAGATTAAAAGTGAAGACAGACCAGCAAAACCACCATGTCATGTCAGGCAATGGCAGTGTAGATACCTATATAATCTGTGTATCTGGCTACATATTAAACCTAACAACAGTAGTAATAGCAGAAACAAAACATGCATTTTTTTAATATTTCACAAACCACTTTCACTTATGTGACCTTGCTCAATGTCTTGTTCAACTCTTCCAAGTATACTGTGAGGTAGGGGTTATTATGCCCATTTTAGAGAGCATGCAGTTGAGGTCCAAAGAAATTAAGTGCAGCAAAATTAGATAGTAATAGAATCACAGTGGGAGTCTGAGATCTGCCTGACTCTAAATAAAACGCTTGATAGAGCATCCCTGGCCCTTTGATTTTTCCCTTTTGACACAATTTGAATGATGACAATGATGGGCCCACATGAAGCAGGAGTGTGTAGGAGTGTGAATCCCAGTCCCCCTACTTTTTCTGGCTATGTGAATTTGGTTAAGTGGCTTAGTTCTTTTGTACCTTTGTTTCTTATTCTCTCAAGTAATAATTGCACCAACCTCACAGGATTCTTGTATTAAACAAGATAATGCATAGAGATTATAGCACATGGCTCTCACCAAACAAATGTTAACTGCTATAATTACACATGCTATTATTGTTGTTATTTATTAATATGATGATGATGATGAAACTCCTTTAAGATCCTGCAGGGGGCTTCCCAGGTGGCGCAGTGGTTGAGAGTCCGCCTGCCGATGCAGGGGACGTGGGTTCGGGCCCCGGTCCGGGAAGATCCCACATGCCGCAGAGCGGCTGGGCCCGTGAGCCATGGCCGCTGAGCCTGCGCGTCTGGAGCCTGTGCTCCACAACGGGAGAGGCCACAACAGTGAGAGGCCTGCGTACCGCAAAAAAAAAAAAAAAAATCCTGCAGGACTTGGGCTCTGTAAAGGAAGGATGCCTCCAAAGCAGGGCAAGAGTGGTTTTTGAGACCTGAGAAAGTTAGCTTCAAAAGTTAACCTGAGACTTCTTTTAAAATACTAGCTCAAAGGATAATTTCTCAGTGTTTTCGCTGTCTTGAACACTCCTTAATGACAGGGCCATATCCGGAAAGAAAAGTAGGTATTCCAAATGTACCAAAGTCAAAATTGTGATAAAGGACAACAGCATCTCCTCTATCCCAATCTTCCTGCTTCTCACATGTCTGATGTCCTTATATGTTATGGCTCTGCTATCCAATGTGGTAGCCACTGGCTATTTGTGGCTATTTGAATTTAAATTAACTAAAAATAAACAAATTATAAAATTTATCTTATCAGTTCTCCCTAGCCACATTTCAAGTGATCTGTAGTCACATATCACTAATAGCTACCATATTGGACAAAGCAGAATAAAACATTCCCATTATGATAGAAAGTTCTGTCGCATGGTGCTGGTCTAGACATATCAAAACCACTTTTCATAAAAATACAAGTGCTAGTAGTGTTCTGATATTTACTCTGCCAGAAGATATGGTTTTTTGGGTTTTTTTTTTGCGGTACGCGGGCCTCTCACTGTTGTGGCCTCTCCCGTTGCGGAGCACAGGCTCCAGACGCACAGGCTCAGCGGCCATGGCTCATGGACCCAGCCACTCCACGGCATGTGGGATCTTCCCAGACCGGGGCACGAACCCGTGTCCCCTGCATCGGCAGGTAGACTCTCAACCACTGCGCCACCAGGGAAGCCCTGTATTTTTTAATAGGCACCAAGGCCATGAAGCTCAGTGAAATTTTAGGCATCCCGCAGCATGTGAGTAAAATATTTAATGAACTTTCTAGGATCACATAAACAGCACCATTCTGGCAGTTGCTTACTTAAGTCAAGGAAAACCACTAGTTATTCATTTGAAAGGGCCTAGGGATGGCCCTCAGAAACATATGTTACCCATCAATATCTGTAAAAGGAAGGTCATCATGAATAGGGGAGAACTAGAAACATCCAAATGGTAAGGTGAGTAAAGAATGGTGTATTTAGCTATGGTAACTCATACAATGGAATGCTGGGTCACCATTAAAAACTATTTTTAAAAAATAATTCTGGAACTTCCACTTCCAGTAAGATAGAGTTTATATACTTTCCCCTATTCCTCTCTTGCTAATTACAAATAAAAACAGTGAACATAATATATAAACAGAGGGACAAAGGAGGGGTTATATGATTGGTAAGGGAGCTACTCTGTTTGTATAGCCCTGTACAAATGGAGAAAACACTAATTTTTCATATAAAGGATAGATGAAGGGCTACTGAGATTATGGGGGATGAATCCCATGCAAGCCACGCTTGACACTGCTACTTTGGTAGGTGGAGTTGACCATTTTTTATTGGGTTGGCCAAAAACTTCATTTGGGTTTCCCATAACATCTTACAGAAAAAACCAAACGAACTTTTTGGCCAAGCGATATATCGAAACCTTCAATTGTAGAAAACACAATATCTGCAAAGTGCAATAAAGTGAAGTGCAATAAAACGAGGTATGCCTGTGTTTTCTCCACATCCTTGACAAAACTTTACTTTTTTTTGATAGTGACCATCTTAATGGGTGTGAGGTGATATTTCATTGGAGATTTTATTTACATTTCCCTAATGATTAGTGAGCATCTTTTCATGTGCTTATCGGCCATTTGTATATCTTCTTTGGAAAAATGTCTATTCAAGTCTTTTGCCCATTTTAAATCAGAATTGTTGTTTTTAGAAGTTCTCAATATATTCTGAGTATCAATCTCTTTTCAGATATATGACTTACAAATATTTCCCCCCCTGCTGTGAGCTGCTTTTGTACTCTGTTGATAATGTCTTTTGAGGTACAGAAATTTTTTTGTTTTCATGAAGTCCAATTTGTTTGCTTTTTCTTTGTTGCCCGTGCCTTTGGTGTCAGACTGTGCCAAATTTGTTTGAAGTGTCGTGTCTCATTGCTGAATATACTTTTCCTTGCTCAGAAAGGTTGATTGGTTAATTACAATTGTAAGGAACTGTGTTTTT